>NW_022103900.1:2978297-3001029 GCF_000313985.2 Echinops telfairi
GGCTCCTTAGGAGACCCTACTTAGACTTGACGGCGGTGGGGAGAAAAGGCCCGAACGATGCTTCCTCCGCGGTATTCACAAGCAGAAAGGAGTAGGCACTCCAATGTATCCAAGAAATTTTAAAAAACAAAACAAAAGTTGCAGGGAACCATGAAACTGTTATTGGCAAAAGATTACATTAAGCTATTTCTTCTGAAAACCCCATTTGAGATATCAATTGATGAGTACATTATGACCTAGGCAGGTAAAGTGTCTTGAATATTGATATTTCCAGTGACTGTACCTTTATGAATTTCATTAACTATACACTTTATCACTTTCTCGTTTTTTCATTTTATCACTTTCATGGTGACCCAAGGTATCAAAATATAGTAAATGTAAATGGGTTCAGGGTAATATTACTCGGATAATTTTATTTATCTTTTTTGTAGGCTTTCTGGACTGAGATAAGATGAGGAAAGGCTGGCTCAGAGTTTCTCCAAGGTTATAAGTCCCAGGAGAAAAATATTCTTAATCTGTTAAGATTCTTGGTTTCTGGCCCTGGCTTTTGCAGTTTCACCTCTCTCCTGTGAAACAGGTAGCATGGACAGGCCTAATACTGAGAGTGGACAGGCAGGTCAGTGTACTCTTGACCTACCTGTGATAGTTAAGGTTTATGTCAACTTGGCTGGGCCAGGATTCTCAGTGGTTTGGCATTTAAGACCTACTAATCCCCATAAGATCTCCTTGAAGGCATGGCCTACTTCCACAGCAAGGAGATGCTGTGGGAAAGCTTGTTTACTTTTTTGCTAGGTCTGGATCTGCATCTGGCTTATAGACCTCTAGTACCTTTGGACTTGGTTCAATGGTCTGCCATACTGCCTATCAATTTCAGGAGTCATCATCAGCCTGCTATCTGACCTGCCAGCCTTGAATTCCTTCGTTTCTGCTGACACAAGTTTCTTGCCTGCCTGACAATCTTGTTTATCAGTTCCCAAAACCACAGGTTTAGAAGCCTCCAGTCTAATACTGATCCATGGACTTGGAACTCACCTTGACTTGCAATTTGCCCGCTTCTACATTTATGTGAACCTTTTTCTCTATGTAAATATCTCCCTATACATATACATATACATATATAAGCTTCACTGGTTTTATGCCTCTAGAGAACCCGGCCGAAGACCCTACACAAGCTGGAAGAATTAGGAACCTGGGGTAGAAATCTGGGGAGATAAGTTGGGTGGCCCAGATGCAGGAGCCAACTGGATATGCAAATGAAATCCTTTTAGTAATAGCAACTCCAAACAAAGAATCGGAAGCATTTAAATTTCCCCACCATGTCAAAACTGCCTGCAATTTACCGCAGGGATTAAGAATAATCTTCTGATCCAGGTTCCACCAGGAAGCCCAATTCTGGTTAGCTTGATAGCATACTGGCAAAGCTAGTACTTGGGATTTCATTGATCCTATTGTTACTGCAAGGAGCCCTGATAGCTAATGCTATGGTTTTAGGGGTGCTGTGTATGGGTTTAGTAATGGAGGGATGAATGCTTTAGTATCTACTAAGTGAAGATAAGGTAGGAAGTGTAGATTATGGTGTAAATGGTTTAGAGGGTTGAGTTCTGAACAGTGGTGAGGAGGATGGTTAACTTTGTGAGGATTATGTTAGATGGGTCTTTATTATAGAACTATGGTACTTGAATAATGAAGGCTGATGATCTTTATTTGTTAATGTTTTTATTGTAATTGAAATTATTTGGGGTTAGGGCATTAGGCTAATAGAGTTAGGGCAGATAATAATGAAATTAGAAAATAAAATAGAGTGACCAAGTAGAGTTTTGGCTAGAGGTGAGAATGGAAGCTGTTTAGGGAAATAACTGATATTTTTAGGTAACATTTTTTTTCTAGCCAAGGTAACTCAAGAGTGGTACAGGGTAAGTTGTGGCTAACAGTAAGACTTCAAAAGGGGGAAATTGGTACATAATTAGGGAGAAATAACCTGGCAGCATAGTGGGTTATATGTTGGCCTGAGAACTGCAAGGCCAGCAGTTCAAACCCACTGATCGTTCTGCTCCTGTAAAGGCTTAAAGCTTCAGAAACCCACGAGGGAAGTTCTACTCTGTCTTACAGGGTCGTTATGGGGCGGAATTGGCTTGATGACAGTGAGCTTACTACCTTTCCATCCAGTTTCCTTAGACAAAATGACTGCTCCTTTATCAAAATGTTGATTATGCAGTTCACAGTAGAATGCAAATGTTGGGGTAAATGATCAGTCTATGTGAAAAAGTACATAGATCTTGAACTAAAACTCTTATGGCATAATTTACTGAATCCTATGTATTAATAGGGGAAAGAAACTTGTGGCAAAGGGCCAAAGATGTCTGGAAACTATGAAGGCAGAAAGTCATTTCAGTGTAATGAACGGGACACTACTAAAGCACACCACAGTATAACTGTGATAGTACTCTTTATGAATTCATGATTGTGGAACTGACATGCTGTAGAGCAAAAAGGAACTGCAGAGCTTGTCTCATTTAAAATAGTTAGACATTTAGACTCTCCAGTTGGTTTATCCCAAGACTTCAATGTAATTCATCATATTAACAGACTGAAAAAGAAAAAACAATCACATGGTTGTCTCAATCTATGTATTTTAGAAACACCAACCTTTATTCTCCATTGAAACTCTCAGAACACTAGAAACAAAAGGGACCATCCTCAACCTCATAAAGGAAATCTATATAAAATTTACAGCTGTTCTTAGTGATAAGAGGCTGAATGCTCTTGGCTGAGCCAGGTTGCTACATGGAAGGGTGGCAGTTCATCCAAAGGCATACTACTCTGACACACATGGAGTCACCAGGAGGACTAGAGAAACCAATCATAAAGATGGAGAGTGGTGCTTGTTCAACCTCTGCCTCCTGGTAGTTTTTCTTCCTTGACTAGCCAGAGGTCACATATGGCCATGCAATTTACTTTGTTGTTTTCTGGAAAGAATATGGGAATTTAGAGTTTTGATTACCGCATATACTCGTGTATAAGCCGAGTTTTCAGCACATTTTTATGCCGTTTTTGTGGTACAATTAGGTGCCTTGGCTGATATTCAGGTCGGCTTATACTCAAGTATATATGGTATTTTGTTTGGTTGCTGTCTTTGGTCATTCCTGTTTGAAATGGTGAAAACCAATGTGATTAATATATATTTTGAGCTCAGGGGTAGAAATCACCCCTTGAGTATCTCAGAGACCATGCTGCTTAGTAAAAAAAACGGCTGACAGAAGGTCAAAATCAGTCAGAGGCCCAAGGCTATCTTTTGAATCAATGGAATAGTTTAGATAAGGATTAAGATAAGCTAAGTAAGGATTGAACTTGGCTGTTTTAAGAAATGAGTTTAGTATCTGATTCTACTTTGTTTATACTGATTTCTTCTGCTTATTACTGTTGATATAATGATTGATAGAAATGATTAGTGGGAAGCAGGGAAATAGAGAGCTGGTAAGCCCCACTTGTCTTCAGCCATTAAAATTGGAACTCTAAATGGGTTTAGGACACGCCTGCAAAGAAGGCTCTGAAAAGCTAAGCCCCAGTGTCTTGAGTGCTCAGGACATTAGAAGGTGAAAAGACTTGCTTAGTGAGCTGTTGACAGATTGAAGGGAAAAAAGGAACTCTTTGGATTTTTGAAATTTGAACTAGTTGCTTTTGTTAGAAGCTGGAAAAAAGTCTGGAACCACTAAGAAAACTCCTCTCAAGGACTGAATGTTAAAGGGAACCTGTGGGCAGCTTGAAATGCTTGCTAGGTGACCACCTGGATCCACTTGTTGAGTACAAGTGGGAGAAAAGCAGCAATAGAGAGATGGGTTGAGTCTGGCCACTGACACCTGTGGACCTGGTTCACAGGACCTAGAGGAGAAGATAAGAGTGGGTTGACTGGTCTGAAGTTCATGACTTAGCACAAAGGGGCTAGGGAATTTGTGATGGGGCTCATGGTCTAAGGTGAGACAACCAATGGGCACCCTGGTGAGGCTAAGTGAGGCAGTCCACATTGAATTGACCAGGACCTGACCAGATGAAGAGATTTTTGAGCCTGTGAACTGGTGCATACTGCTGCAGACTTTATGGACAGCCTGTCCTGATTTGACTTTGCTTTGGGATGCGGATTCACAAGGTTCCAACTGGTATGAAGATTCTTCACATCAAAGAATATGATTGTTTCCTCAGAGCACTGGGTTAATGTAAGTGGGCAGAACAGAAATTGGATCCCCAAAATAGGGCAGATAAAGGCATGAAGTGGCTGGCTTACAAACTCTCATAGGTGAGGGAATATATTTATAGAATTATAGGATTAAGGTGTACGTGTTACTTAACTGCAATTGTTAGGCGTAGAACACTGTTGTGTTGTTCACTTATATAACATTATATTTAAATGCGGCTTTGGCACATTTTTAAATTGTGTGCATTTTATTTTTATCCTGTTAGGTACAGATATGATTTTATTGTTTTGTTAAAAATTATGTATGGCTAAAGAGTTGTGTAAAAGTGTCAAGTTGACAAGGGGTGGTCTGTGGCAGTTTAATAATCTGTTGTCAATTTGAGACTCTTAAGAGTGAAGGGGTGGAAGTTAGCCAGTCAATCGGGTCTCAGCTTGATGACCTCATTTGAAAGTGCTAAGGCGATAAATAGTTCACTAGAGGCAGACACAGAGACACTGTGTGAGACATTCCTGTTGACAAGACACATGGAGCTATGTTAGAGTCTTGGAGCTGAAGGAGCCAGTCACATGGAGAGCCCTGCCAGTGCTGAAATGCTTCCACTGCCACGGGATCCACAAGATTTCCCACTCATTGGCCTGTGATCTTTCTGCACTCGGTGTCATTGCATATGTTGTGTGAGTCTGAAGAGGAATTTACAGACTGGTATTGGACATATGGGCTAATATCGGAGGTATGGACTTGAACTGGATTGGGATGGGATGTTTTCTTAATATACAATTACTTTTTGATATTTCTTATACACGGATGTCTATGAATTTCTCTAGTCAACCCAGACTAGCACAGATGCCAAATGTGTGATCCCAAGAACAAAAAACAGGACTTCATAAAAATGAAAAACTATTGCTCTTATGAAGACAATTAAAATGACAAGGCAGATGGAGACAAAATATTTGCAAATCACCTATCTGGTAAAAGATTTGTATCTAGAACATTAAAAAATCCCCTACAAGTCAATAAGAAGACAACAAAACCAAAATTTTAAAAAGGACAATAGATTTTACTGTATTGCCAAGGAGGACAAATAACCGTAGAGATGGCAAACAAACATATGGAAATATGCTTACCTGATAGGGAAATATACAGTAAAACTACACTGACAGCACTGCATGCCTACCTGAATGCCTTACCACACCAGGTATGTATGACCACACCAACTACTGGCAAGGAAATGCAGCGCTGCAAAGTTGGTTGTTGTTATTTGAGAAAACAAGTTTGTGTGGATCCTAAATGCTTTGTGAAACTCAAGTTCAAATACTGTCTCTATGAAAGAATGAACTCATCCATTACAAAAGGTAACCATATAATCAATAAACAAAACTAATAATAAAAGAATGACACCAGCGTCTATAAAGACAGAGCTAAAGGTATCAGAGAAATTCCAAGTTTTGGCTAATCTCTCATTGCTATTGTCTATGAATCTCATGGGACTCTGCAGTCATGCTCTGGGTATGGGATTCTATAGCATTACCTATATAGAAGCTGAGCTTTTTTGTTTTCCCAATTATGGCTCAAATGATGATGAGGAAAGGAACTGAACCTACATACTTTGGAACAAACTTTGTAATACTTAAAATTGAAAACCAAAAAAAGCAAACCAGGGCTTCTAAAATTTTGGGTATCTCTAAAACTTGTACATTCCATTTGGTATCAAAACATATGTACCCTAAAATATTAGTTATTGGGGGGTAAATGTATACTTTTCAGCTTAAAGCACAGATTTACTGGATTTAGAAAGATAAATTTAAAACCTTATGGGTTTAAACTATAACCTTTAGAGGAGTTACTTTCTACTTTTACGCTAATGCTTTAAGTAGTTGCTTCTCTGGTGCCAGCCGGCGCAGCTCTTGGACTCACAGGGAACACTGCACTGTGTGCCTCCTGCAACCCAGGTGTGTTCTCGAACATCTGTCTCCATTAGAGGAAGTAATCTTTGATGAGCAACGTATTCATTGCTTGAGAGAGAGTGACCTAAACTGAGTTTAGGTTACCTTAATTATTATCACAAAGAAAGAGTGCCCTCATCAGTTTGTGGGGGGAGGCTACAGGATAAGGGGTAACTTATGAAAGGCTGCCTGTCCCAAATAGGAACCATCTGGGTAGAAGGTAGAAATGACTACACACCTATCATAGAGACAGCACATGGAAAAGACTGACCACCACAAATGCTGGTAAGATGTGGAGCAACGGGAACTCTCGTACGTTGTGGACAGGAACTTAAATGATACAGTCCTGGGGAAAAAGATCTGACAGCTTCTTATTAAACTAAACATACACCTATCCTTCCACCCCAAACCCAGTGCCATTGCGTTGACTCCAACTCAGTGATCCTAACAACTTAGCTATTTATCCAAGGAAATAACAGACAGAGGCTTACGACGAGACTTGAACAACAATGTCATACATAGCAGCTTTATTCGTAACAGTAAAAAGTACAGCCCAGTGTCCACCAACAAAGGAGAAAAACTGATATACAATATTCAGTAGCAAGGAATGGAATACTGCTACATGCAATAGGAATAAATCTCAAAAGCACATGCTGAGTGAAAGGAGCATTAGGTTTTGTATAATTTAATTTATATAAAAATTTAAAATATGCAAAAGAAAAACAACAACAGTAGTGATTTCATCTGTAAGACAAAGTTTCTCTAGAACACAAGGACCAGAAACTGGCCCAAGTCTTCCCTGGGATTCTAAATGGTAGACGACATGTGTACATATGATAAGAAATTATAAAAGTTATTCTTGAGGAGGAAGATGAGTTTTATTAAGAGCAATCTATAAATACTGCAGTGTTTTTTTTTTACCATCACAACAGGATGAGAGTACAGTTTTTGGTACCATTTTTACACCACTTCTAACCTTGAATGAAGAGTTATCGTTTCTATCATGTTTTGAATAATCCAGCTGTGACTCAATCAGCATTGTCTAAAATTGAGACACTCCAGCATGGCTAAAAAAGTGCTTATTTTTCTATACACCCAACGCTATAATTGTAACTCTCTGGTGTAATGGTTGCTACATATTGGGCTGCGAGCCGCATGGCCGGCAGTTCAAAACCACCTGCAGCTAAGGAGAAAGACTGGAATTTTTACTCCCATAAAGTCTCGGAAACCCATAGGGGGTTGATATGAGTCAGCACTGACCCAATGGCAGCACATTTGGTTTCTGTAAATGTGCTACACATGGAATTCAATGATATATACTACTTCTTGTACGGTTTAGAGGAAATTTGGTACGTTTATATATAAGAAATCTGGATGTGCCATCCATCTCTGCACTGATAACTTGTGGGACTTCGGGCAAATAACTTCTGTAAGCTCCCACTTTCCCATTGTAAGGCCAGGTTGGAAAATAGAGGGTCACTACTTTTTTAGGGTTATTAAGAATATTAAATGAGATTATCCATTTTACACATATCACAGTCACTAGTAGGAAGAAATGCCTCAATAAATACAAGCTACTATTCACAAAGAGAAGGTGTCTGAGGCAGTGTGGAGTACCTTAATTTGTTTATATAGCACAATAGCATCTCCTCACTAGGTAGCTCAAATAGTAACCATAATAGGATTTAATTTCTTTGCCCCCAGAAATGAGAGGTCTTTGGAAGTCAAGGTGCAATGAACTTGTTACACTGAGGAGGTGATAATACATCATTGAAACCAGAGTGAAAGATAGAGATGTATTTATTATCTTCAAAACATCTGAACTTGTGGAGGTAAGTGACTCTGCTTTACTCAATCGTGCATTAAATATTCAGGAATGTTACTCATTTGTACTGTCACTAGCACCTGTTACAAAGGTGGGCCTAGAACAGGAGTCCTAAAACTATGGCCCGCAGGCCACATGCGGCCCACCAAGGACATTTATCCGGCTCGCCGGGTGTTTTTGCCGTTTTGTTTTTTTTAACTTCAAAATAAGATATGTGCAGTGTGTATAGGAATTTGTTCATAGTTTTTTCTAAAAGCTATAGTCTGGCCCTCCAACAGTCTGAGGGACAGTGAACTGGCCCCATGTTTAAAAAGTTTGAGGACCCCTGGCCTAGAATCTCTAAAACTGCCAGGTGTAAGGGAGGTGAGGGGTCAATGTAGGGCTGGAGGATATTAAGCACCACTTTCCTCCTTAACCCCAGGAGAATGAATGACGAACGAAACGGCTCACACCTGGCAGGTAGCAGAATAGACAGATGAAAGCCCATGTGGGAAGATGGGAAGCCCGTAGCCTTTGGGAAACAAGTTGTATTCTCTCCTGCCTTGTGTGGTATCGTGAAATCTCCCATATTCTTTGCTGTCTTCTGTGTCTTTTGGCATCATCTTCTGTCAACCAGCCTGCTTAACAATCAGTCTGCAACCCCACATAATGTTACAATTATGACACAAAATGTTATCAATTGGTGCATAGCTTCTCATTTGCTACGCTGCTCAATTTCCTATTATACTTTAACACAAGGCACAACTCCCATCTAGTTCATATGGCATTTGACTGACAATGGTGACCTACTGGGATTTTACTAGTGGTCAGTTCATATCTAGACTACAAGTAATCCGCTTCCTCTTCTCACCAAAAATGCAGCCAGAAAATCTTAGGTATTTCTCAAGTGTCTTTCTGAGTACAGGAGCCCCATGTTTACCATTTCATTAAAAAGAAGGCAATGGCTCGAGAGAGATAGAGACGCTCAGCAAACAGCTTTGAAACAATCTCGGGCAGAATCAAAGTCTAATGACCCCCTTCTCTGAGATCTTCTTGGAAGGGGGAGTAAGCATCCTGCTTTTACGTGGCCCGTGTCTGCTGTACAACGGACACAATATGGGTTTCTTTCCTTTCTCTGGCACTTTCGGGCTGTTCCCTCTTCCTGGACTTCTTTCCCTCAGGACATCCACTGGCTGGATGATTTGAAAGACATGTCGTCAGAAGGGCCGTCTTTCTCTGGACAAGGACAAGGAAATGTTGAGGATGGATTGTTGCAGTGGCTGCAACAATGAGCTCAAGGAGGACAATGGGAGGAGGGCACAGCAGCATGCAGTGCTCTGTTCTGTTCTACAGAGGGTCACTATGAGTCACACTGACTTCAGGGCTCCTAACAGCAGCAGCAGCAGCAGCAATAACTACTGAAAGTCTGGGGCGTTATCCAGTACACTGTAGCACTCAACTCCTTTGTAATCAGTTATTTTTCCTAAAATGTCTTGAAATCTTCAGATATCATTTTAAACAATACTTTTAAATATGCCTAAAATGAAGAGAAAAATTTCGAGTAGTAGATATAAATAACAAGAATATGATTTAATACATGTAGTTTTATCCATCTTGCTCACAATGTAATCATTCCTGCTCTCCCAGACACTTATTACACAGGATCACATTCAGCAAGATTAATTTTTATCTCATATATTTTCCTTTGTTTTAAAAGGCAGTAATTCTTCTTTTCTATTTTATAAAAGAGCTTTTGTTTTATTCCCTTTATTTATTTTTAAATTTGTGGGCCTTGCGACTAATTCTTTAATGTTTGGAATAGCTAACACCTCTCTTGTTAGTCTTGTTGATCATAAGCTTGAAGTTTATCTGTAAATTGTCAGAGGCAGAACTAGGCAGAAGTCACATCCTTCCAAACAAAGGATCAAGCCCAAACTGGAGGAAAAACAGAAAGATTTTAGTATAAATTATTCAAGGGAAAGTTCTGTATTTTAATTTTTTTAAAAGTGAATCAAATGATTGCTACTACTCTTTCTCTTCTATTTTTGTTATTCTTTTGATACTGAGTCAGAGAAACGTGGTAGACATGTTTGTTGCAAGCAACTGCATTTCTCAAATAGGAAGCACAAAACTTTTTTTTACTTAACATCCTGAAGTATGATTATCTGAACTCAAGGATCATTCTAATATCTATTCTAGCAAAGAAAATACTCATGGCCCAAGACTTTCTCTAATCAGCCAATTTTCAAGCTAGCAAGAAATGCTCGTGACATGAAAAAAAAAATTATAAATTACCAAGGGTTCATGAGGGAGGGAGAGTAGGGCAGGGGGGGAAACGAGGAGCTGATTATCAAGGGCTCAAGTAGAAAGAAAATGTTTTGAAAATGAAGATGGCAACATATGTACAAATGTGCTTGACACAATGGATGTATGTATGGATTGTGATAAAAGCTGTAAGTGCCCCAATAAAATGATTTATATATACATAAAAAAATGCTCTTGAGATTTTAGCTATTCTTCTCCAGGGAGTAGAATTTATTCAGTCTGGGGTATCTGAATCTTACAGTTTTAATGTGCTGTAAGACTCACCAAATAACCAGATAAGTGAAATGAGAATAACACCCTTAGATGTACTAAGAGCCAAGCAGGCCTCATACCAGAAAAAAATTTCACTTAAGGTTAGCTGGAATCCTTTACAATAGTCTTTAATGGACAGACAGCTATTCAATGGGAATGTCATTAAGAAAGGTAACTTGGGATAATCTTAAAGATAATCTTAACAAAGATAATTTGGGAAGTAGAGCCAACTCCTGAGATTCTTTACGAATATAAAACATATATACTACTATGGATTGCATTGTGTCCCTTCAAAATGTGTGATCCAAACCCTACACTCCTATACCTGAGATAGAATCCCACTTGGGAATATGACTTTCTTTGTTAATTAATGAGACCATGTCAGTGTAGACTATGTCTCAAGGTAATCACTTTTAGGATATAAAAAGAGTGGCTTAGGTACAGAGGAAGCAAAGTGAAGAGAGACAAGAGTCCTCCCCCAGAGCCCAGAGAGAAGGAAGACTTCTTTTCTTGTCCGCGGGTCAGTGGTCTGAATTTGGATGTCTAGATCCCCACACTGCGAGGAAATAAACTCTTTAGGAAAGCCACTCACTCGTGGTATTTCAGTATAGCAGGACTCAGAACACTAAAATGTATACATGCATAAATAAGGTTTTAACAAATAAAACAAAACATGTTGACACATTTTTGGCTCAAATGTATATGCTTTCACATTACAGATCTCATTTTTCATCCTTAAACGAAGCTCAGCATAGAGGACACAGGATTTCTTTATACATCTTTTAGGCTTACCTATCAAAATACCACGCCACCCTTTAAGACCCACCTTAAACACTTCCACATCAATGACCCTCTAACAATTAAAACTGACTTGCCTCTGTATTTCACATTTGTGTTACTACCTTGCTAGAGGCCCCAAAATGCTAAACTTCGTGGGACATCATTTTCTACATCAACCTTTACATAAAATGAAGCTGTCAACACTTTCCAGAGCAAGAGCTTAAAAAAGAACCAAGAGTCACCTAAAGTCAACACAAGACTGTTCTGGAAAATCTTGGAAGACTTGCCACACACATAATGAAAAAGGAAGATTAGGCAGAGCTGCGGAGGAGCCTGGCTATACGTTTCACAAGTTATATTTCAATACTTAAAAGTCGCTCCCTTTTTAACAACTTCTTCTGTGTTCCTGCTTTCTTCGCCTTCTTCCCCCGTGTCACATACCATCTGGTAAACATAGCAGCTGAAGACCCTGTTGGGTTTCTGTTCAATGTGCAGTACCAAGTCTCTGTCAAAGTAGACATCATGGCTATGTGTCTGTAAGGAAAAACAATCAAATGGAATTTCTTCATCACAAAATCAAAGTCACTACTGCCACTAACATGTCACGGCAACTATGCCGGGGCTCTGTGATGGAATGCAAATATACACTTAGAAGCAAGTTTTTTTTATGGATATGCAGATTATCTATGAGGCACCCATGGCACAAAATGGAGCAAATATAAAGAACCCTGGGTTCAGGCATCGGAACCAGGTTCTACAGTGAACACTTCTGTCTCATGCGACTTTGGGTAAGCTGCTAAACCGCGCAGGTTCTATAGATAAAACCAAACTCACTGCCATCAAGTCAATTCTGACTCAGGGTGATTGCCTAGACCCACCTCTATGAGTTTCTGAGATGGTAACTCTTTTTTTTTTAACATTTTATTAGGGGCTCATACAACTGTTATCCCGAGATGGTAACTCTTTAAGGGAGTAGAAAGCCTCATCTTTATCCCATGCGGTGGCTGGTGGTTTTGAACTGCAGGTCTTGTAGTTAGCATGCAATGCGTAACCAATTCACCACTAATGATTCTTGATAAAGCAACGAGTGGGTAAGATACTGGGAAAATATACAGTGTATACTGTTCTTGTAACCTTAATATTTTCTTCTTCTCAGAATAGGAAACAAAAACTTCTAAGAGGGCCTGGAACCCCTAATAAACTTAAATACGATCTTTATTCAATAAGTGGAGATTAATGGCAGTGTAATCTTTTATTTTTAAAAATGTTACTAAACTCATAAGATGGGAGAAATATAAGGTAAAGAATAAGATATTCATCATTAAGGAGGGAAAAAACAGCTTTGTCTTTCATAAAGTGCATTGATAATGAGGCATCCTATAGGGGAGCAAGTTCTAAGAAGGATCTACTTTGTCCTGTCCTGGTGATGTAGTGGTTACAAATTGGGCTAGTAACTGTAAGGTCAGCAGTTTGAAATTTCCAGCTACTCTGCAGGAAAAAAGATGAGGCTGGTTCTATTTCCCTAAAGAGTTAGTCTTAGAAACCCACAGGGACAGCTCTACCCTGTCCTATAGGGTTGCTATGCGTCAGAAACAACAGGCAGTGAGTTAGGGTTACAGAATAAGAGACTCGGTCCGAATCTGGGCTGACATAAACGCAGTAATGCTGACGGCAGTAAGTGTCACCGACAAAGGAAATGCTTTAAAACTTTGTACTAACCACATCCCATGACTCCACTAATGGAATGCTTTTAAGCAAAGTTCCGTATTCATTACAGTGAAAATCCAGGTGAGCTTTTCCTTCAGCATCTAGTTGTGTAACGGCTACCACAGAGAGTAAATCCAACTCATCTTCATAGTCCACAATTTTGAAAGTCTCAAGGGACAGGTAGATAAATCAAGATGAAAAAAGAGAGAGAAAATACAGTTATTCAGTTAGGACGACAACTACCTTTGCAGTTTATTCTATTACACAAATACGTGGAAGGAAGAATGAATGGGTGGGAGGAAAAACAGCAATGTCTCTAACTGGATGCCCAAGAAACATTTTTTGGGGTGAACGTGGGGCGGGGAGAGAAACCATTTTCAAGCACTAGCCTATGAAAATTTAGACAGAGCTATGAAAGACTCGAAGTAGAAATGCAATTCTCTACAATAACAGCGAACCAGAGCTTTTCCTATGTCCAAAGAGGTATTTAACTATTGATTCTGACATGTGTGGTTGGTCACCTATTCCCAGACAGGGCTAAGCAGATGAAGCTCATTTCCTAAGATCTGAAGATGCTCACAGACAAGCAGTCATTTCAAAAGTGACTTAAAGCCCATCATACCATATTTGTGATGCTGTTTGCTACCAGTTTAAACTCCTTTTTGGTTTAGCCTTCCCTAACAACTCCCCAACACACAGAGGAAAAGCAAAAAAAGGCTGCTGCTCTTACTTGAGAGAGAGGATTAGCAATGGAAGTTCAACTCACAGAATAAGACAGGGACAAAAGAGGTTAGTTAGGAGTGGCAAAGACTCTTAAATTCTTTTACATTTTCTGCCTTTATTGCCTCATGCCATAGGGGAAAAAAGTAATATCGTGACTCCTTTATATTTCCTCTTTTGCACTATAACTTACCTTCGCCAACTTCAAAGGGTGACTTCTTATTTTGAGCAGAGATTTAACAGATATTAGTTATAAACCCTTGAACTTTTCCCTTATAAGCTAAACATTTCTATTTCTTTTCATCTCTTGCTACACAGCATCTTTCACTTTGCTGCCACCCATCCAGCCGTAACTATTCTTGTTACTTTTGGTAATTTTTGCATGTTTTTCTGGAATTTAGCTTTACATACAAAGTCTTTTGCTTTGCCCTCAATTGGTTTCTATGGCCAAAAAGAGAACAAACATGGATTTTATTTTTTGATAGCAGTCAGATACTAGGCAGGTCACCTTGGACCTATTTTAAAATTTTTTCAAAGAAAAATACCACATGAATCGACAATTCTTAAAAGAGTATTCCAGCATTTCTATATCCATCCACTCTGACTCACAGTGACTGCCCCTTTATAGGAATGGCTGTTTTAATGTACACAAAATAGTTATATAGTCTAAATAGACTTAGTCTTTGTGCTAGTGTTTTATTTTAGGCACGATCAATGTTGGCTGATTTATAAATACTTCTCATGCCTCTTCAGAGGAAAAGAATACCTAGGTATAAGATCAGTAACTAATAATGCCAAGTTGAAGCCGGAGGGCAAATTAATTTTCCACACCCTGTCATTTCCTCCTTTCTTGACCTATAAACATTTATACACATATCCGTCTCATTAAAAAGAAAAAAGAGGCTAAAGTCATAAAGTCAGGATATAACTACTCATGGATTCTCTACCAAGAGATTTCACAGTGTGCATTAATGAAACAATTAAAAATGTGATAGTTTTTTCAAATAATTTCAGTCCTATAAGCCTTTCTGCAAAGACACTTTTATGGGTAATTTCACTGCGAAAAGAAAGGGTGGTGGAACTGCACTAGATGAAAGCACCCAGAGCCTCACCCACTCAGTCTGCACTCAAACAGTTGCTCACCCCCTCCCTACTTCAGAGTCTGGAAGTCCGACGCGGAAAACCACAGTGCAAACACACACTGGTTCTGTTTGTTATTTCTGGTTCAACTGATACCTCTTGTTCTGGGTCATCATCCAGACGGTTCAGGAGCTTTTTGACTACCCGGCCAGAAGCTGTCACAGTGATTAAGTTGTCATCCTATCATACGGAGAAAAAAGAAATACATATGACAAAGTTAAATTATATAGTCAGTGGCAGAGTTCACAAAAACCAAGTTGGTAAAACAACACAAATCCACAACTCTCTCCTCAATTGAGAAAATCTGGAATCAGATCCCTGATCCTCCAAGCTAGTAAAGGGAACCCTGCTGGTGTAGTAGTTATGCATTGTGCTGCCAACCACAAGGTCAGCAGTTTGAAGCACTAACCACTCCTTGGGAGAAAGATGGGACTTTCTACAGGGCAGTTCTACCCTGATCTCCTACAGGGTGGGCGTGAGTCAACATCGACTTCATGGCAGGGAGCTTGGTTTGGGTTTTTAAGCTAGTAAACATGCCTTCGCACAGAGCAAGGAAGCAATGGGCATGAGCGGGATTTCCCTCGGCACCATTTTCTTCATGCTTTTAATTTGTGCATGAAAGAATAAGTACATCCTGGAGTCAAAGTCTGACACGTGGTTTAAAGATGCATATACACCCTTACTAAGTTTAAGCAACTAATTAGACGCAAATGTTGAGAATTCATTAAAAAAAAATCAGGGAGAAACCCAGGAAGGGAATAAAAGCAAGTAAAAGATAAATTCAATATAACCAAATCTTTTCAAATCTCATATGTACATGGAATAAGAGACTGGCTATCCATATAGATGGAGCCCTGGTGGTTTAGATGCTTTGTGCTGCTGATCACCAGGACAGCAGTTTGAAACCACTAGCTTTCTACTCCTGTAAAGAGTTCCAGTCTCCAAAACTCACAGGGGGAGTTCTACTCTGTCCTGTGGGGTCACTACGAGGTGGCATTGACTCGATGGCAGTGAGTTTGGTTTTACTATGTAGACAAAATGCAGATGTCTATGCGGTTCTGATATTCTTTTCAGTCACACTCCAAGGCAAACACAACTGTACATTATATTTTTATTTAAAATGATAATGATCACAAAAGATTTAAACATATTCCTGACTTACTCGGTTCTCCCTGTTGGCCAAAATGACAAAATCTTCCGAGATCTGATGTTGGAAACTATTATTTTCTATTTCAGTTAGCTTTAAAACCCTGAAAAGGGAAAAAAAGTATTCTAAGAACCTAAGACTTCAATCTCCAGAAGTGTCAAAGTCAGCCAATAAAAGTTATAGTAACACGTAGATAGCTTTTCCTCCTGATTCCTCTGCAGTATTAACTGATCTGATCACATAAATGCCCACAAACTCCTTCAAATTTAGAAACTTTTTTTAAAGGGAAATCTTGGAACAGTTACAAGAAGTACTATTAAAATAGGTAATGAAGCAGCTTGCTCAAAGTTAAGTCAAAATTCAAATTGGCTGAACAAAAGTTACGCTGAAGAACCTTTCCTGCCGTTCTGCAACAGGTCTCCATGCTTCCCCCACTGATGGCAATGTAGTAGGGAGCTGTCACTGGAATTTCTGAGGACTGAAATGCCGTAGCTGTGAATAATATTTAAAGTTCAGTAGCAGACAGACTGGATCAGCAACTTACCGTACACTGAGAGTTTGCATGGTAGCATAATATTTAAACCACAACCGATTTAAGATTCCCCTCCTTAGGATGTTTAAAGATTTGGGTTTTCTGAGTGGATATAGCCTCTGAAGATCAGGCTTACTAATCAAGGGAAAGTAAAGTAACTTATTTACCACCCACACAAATCTGTTCTCATCAGTAACAAGCTTCAAAAGTACAAAGCTCAAAGTCAGAAAGAGAGGACCTGGGGTAAAGTGGCTCCTGTGGGAAACCAGAGAGTCAGCAGTGCTGGAGACATGAAGTTGGAATATATGGCATTTTAAATACCTCAACTAGTTACTTCAACTAGCAACAGTGTAAAAACAGACCTAACGACTAAGGCCTGGCAAAAGGGTATGCTGAATCCACTCAGCATATTGTCACTTCCTTAAACTCGGGCTACTCTTGTACTGTCACTTCCTTAAACTCAGGCTACTCTTACAGACTAAAGCTAAACCCAACATCATTTTTTTTTAAGTTATAATCTTATTTCATTAAATTCGTTCATCTGCCTTTAACAGAAGTGGAGTGACAGACTAACTATCCTGAAGCACTAAGGACTAAAGTCAACAGAGATAGCTCTTCTTATGCCACAAATATTTACTGCACACCACTGTGTGTGAAGCACTGTGCTCACTCAGTGCTGGGCTTCTGGGTGTCAGCAAGACAGCCTCCTTCCCAGCCATGATGCGTAGTTAGACAATGAAACAGTCACATAAATAACCCATTAATTAAAATAGTGGCAGGTGCTTCAGAGAAAGAATGCTCAGGGTGCAATGGATGGTGGATAGAGGAGCTATTCTAACCAGGGTAATCAGTAGTAAAGTTAGGGCATAAAACACAAATAGGAATTAGGCAGAACAGGTGAGGGCAACTGACCCCCAAAAGAGGAAGGAGCCTTCTGAAAATACAGCAGGAGTGAAAGGAGGGTCTTTCAGATCATATGCTAAGTATGCTAGTCTTTATTTTAACAGAAATGAAAACCCATGAAGAGGTTAGTTGATGTAGGATTCAGTTGATGAGGTTTTGGTATCTGTTTATGTTTTTCAGCATCAATCTGGCTGTTGAGTGGAAAACCCACTTTGAAAGGGCACGAGTAGATTCTGGGAGCCCGTTGGTAGAACATTACTGCAGTCCAGGCTACTAATGGCAGTAGTCTGATCAACATGATAAAAGTGGACAAGGCAGAGATATAGCAAAATAAACTGACTTGATGGGATTTATATGTTTGTGTGTGTGTGTCTAAGAATATATGTGTGTACACAAATATTGATGAAAGACAAGAAGGCAAGAAGGTGTCAAGAATGATACCAGATTTTCAATATCAGTTTAAATGGGAGGTTTGGGTTAAAGATAACAATTTTGGAGTTTGGGTGAATGCACAATCTTTGAAACCAAGGTACTAAATAGAATTATGCAGGATGGGGAGGTACCATGACATAGTCTAAATTGGGTAAGTGGTTTAATCCAATAATTATAGGTTGGCTATCAGAGGAAGTAGGTGCTTTGGTGAGGTAGTGGGTTAAGCAAAGGGCTGCTAACCACAAGATTAATGGTTTGAACCCACCAGCTCTTCTGAGGGAGAAGGTGAGGCATTCTGTTCCTATAGAGATGCACAGTCTTGGAAACCCTGAAGAGCAGTTCCACTCTGGTCTATAAGGTCACTATGAGTTGGGCTGGATTGGAAGGTAGTGAATTTTTGGTCTCGAGAAGGAAGAGTATGAGATGATACTAAGCCAGCAGATCCACCAAGGAGGAAAATAATTCAGGAGAGCGGTGGTATCAAGAAACCCATATGAAGACTGCTTCAGGGAAAAAGAGGCCAGCTGTTTAAATCCTGCTGATGCTCTGAACACAAACTGAGTAAAATAAAGTTTACTTTAAACAATGTACTACTTTGGAGGAAACACTGTCTTTCAGAAACAAAGACAAATCATCTCCTCACGACCATTAAGTCCTGGAGAATTAATTAAGTCCTAATGAGATCGGGCCAATATGTAAATCTCCTTTTGCACATATATCACCCACCAAAGAACTTACTCAAATGTAGTATTTACAAACAACAAAGATGAGGCTGAAAAAATACAGTCAGTTTTTTTAGATGTCAGCTTCAGAGGAAACTCCCTATTTCAAACTAATTATTTACCTAACTGGCTCAGTGGTTAGCTGGCAAAAATAGGGAGGCCATATTTGCATATATTTATATGGAAATACACTGAGGTAGTGGATGGACTTCGGGCCTCTGCTCATACCCTCCTCCCTCAATGCAAGAATCCTTTGTTCTAGCAACCTGGCACTCCATGATGCTCACCCTTCCTGACCCGGTTGCTGAAGACAAAATGGGTGCATAAGTAAATGTGGTGAAGAAAGCTGGTGATGCCTGGCTATCAAAAGACCTAGCATCTGGGGTCTTAAAGGCTTGAAGTTACACAAGCGGTCATCTAACAGAGAAGCAACAAGTCTTCATGGAAGAAGCACACCTTCCTGTGCGATCATGAGGTGTTGACGGGATCAGGCAACAGGTATCAGAAGACCCAAAACAAACAAACAAACAAAAAACATATTGTTGAGAACGAGAGGGGTGGAAGCAGAGACCCAAAACCCATCTGTAGATAATGGGACATCCCCTCACAGAAGGGTCACAAGGAAGGGATGAGTCAACCAGGGCACAGAGTAGCACCAATGAAACACACAATATTCCTCTGGTTCCTTGAGGGTTCTTCACCCCCCACTGTCATGACCCCAGTTGTGCCTTTTACTATGGGCTAGACTGGAGCATGTGCATAGGCACAGATAATGGAATCCAGGAACAGGAATGGAAGTAGTGATACCAAGAGGGTAGGGGGAAGATGGAGAGAGAGGAGAAAAAAGGGGGAGCCAATCACAATGACTGACACATAGCCACCACCCCCTCCCTCCCAGGGGGACGTGAACAACAGAAACTGTGGGGGAAGGGAGGCAGTGGTGGGTATAAAATATGAAAATAATAATTTATCAAGGGGTCACTAGGGTGGGAGGGGAAGAGAGAGAAAAGAGAGGAGCTGATACCAAGGGGTCAATAGAAAGTAAATGTTTAGAAAATAATGATGGCAACATATGTACAAATATGCTTGACACAACTGATGTATGGATTGTTATAAGAGTTGTAAGAGCTCCACTCAAAAAGAATCCTTTAATAATAATAATAATACATACATACACACATGCATACAAATAGGGAGCCCAGTAAAAGCTACCAAACCTACTTGTGACTTAAAGGCAATACTCACTTGATCTGATTTGGGCCAACATGGATTATTCTACCAGAAGCATCAGGATGAAAATAGATCCAGTCAGATTCTAGAGAACAACACTCCATTTCCTGGATCCCATTTTTTGCCTGAGGTAGGGGAATGAAGACAAGGATTAAAGAAAATCAAATTAAAAAAAAGAAGGCAATGTAGAAAAAAGTGATAGAAGAATGCACACGATATTATCAAACACTCAACCTAGAGCAGCAGATTTTCAGGACAGATAAAAAGTTTGAATGGAGCCTTAAAAAATAAGCAGAAATAGCTAGGAACCATCCCCCCCACCAAACAACAACAACAACAACAACCAAACCAAAACAATAGTTGCCCTGGAGTTAAATCTAAATTGGTGAGCCACGGATGTCAGAGTAGAGCTGTGCTCCCTAGAGCTCTCACTGGCTGGTTGTTTTGGAAGTAGATCACCAGGCCTGCTTTTTAAGACATCTCTGTGTGGACTCAAACCTTTACCCTTTTGGTTATTAATCACCATTTGTACCGGCCAAGAACACCAGCTAGAAAAGAGACAGCAAAATCAATAGCACAGAAGTGCTCAGCCAGACAGCGTGTATGTGCATAAACAGGAGCAGTATTCAAAATTGAACTGGGAAGTATCATTTCTAGCCATGAAACTGGAGAGGTACATTGAGGCTATGTCATAAGGGCTTTCTATGGGATGACAACAATTACTTTTTAACTTACAATTTAACGTATTTTCTATTATCTAATCAATGAATAAATTTTAATTTTTATAAGCAGCCTAATTGTTTCTAATAGGACAGGTAGCGTTATTCCACTTTACATAAAAAAAATTCAAAGCAATTAAGCATCATTTATAATTACTGAAATTAATGTGCCCATTGTGACATTAACTCCAGATGTTCCTTTAACATAAAACGTACACACCATGCATATCTCCCTTTAAGAGAATATCCTCTTAATTATAATACGTGATGGAAACATTATCTTGCTTTATGTTAAATACTAGGTAGCATTTCACCAATTCCTGTGGTTTTCATTATTTGCTCACGTTAGAGATGGAGAATAAATAATTTATGACACAAATTGACTATTAAAGAAAGTTTTGATTCCTCGTGATTTACCAAGGAATTGTCTTTTAGGGCACAAATATGGAAAACTCCTTTCTGATTCTTCTTATTAGGTGTGATGATATAATGCCAAGGATGGCCACCGATCTGAAACGTATTCTCCAGCGAGCACACCTCAAAGAGCACCGGGGGAGTGTCTGTGGAAATGGGCAAAAGGAACACATTAGCTTCTCCAGTGTTGGCCTTGGGCCATTCATTAACAGAAAACAACCTTATAGAATTTCAGTAATGCCAAATATATTTCAAAGAAACAAAAAAGAGGCTTGTTTGCTAAAGAGAGAGAGTGAGAGAAAGCTAGTAGACAACAAATGCTTAGGCTATGAGTCAACTTTTTAGACATCTGTTTTTAGGATAAGCATGTGTGATCTGCAGCTGTGTGGAGAAAAAAGGAAGCTGAAGGTACTTAAGATGGCAAAAAATGACAAAGCAAACCTAATAAACAGTTGCCATTTACATAACATTTGCTAACTCTAAGACTCTGGGTTAGATACCATTCTCAACTCTCCTAACAACCTTACAAGAAGTTAAGATCTAATAATTCCTTTAAATGTGCGAAAAAGGTCTTGATATCCTACACCAGTGGTTCTGAACCTTCCTAATATGCAACTTTAATAAAAGGTCTTTGATATCCTACACCAGTGGTTCTGAACCTTCCTAATATACAACTTTAATAAAGTTCCTCATGTTGTGGTGACCCCCCCAACCATAAAATTATTTTCATTGCTACTTCATAACTGTAATTTTGCTGTTATGAATTGGGCGACCTCTGTGAAAGGGTCATTCGATTTCCAAAGGGGTTGCGACCCACAGGTTGAGAACCGCTGTCCTAGACTAACAGGTCTTATGAACAGCAAATTTTATAAGAGCAGTCTTTTGGGAATTCCTATTGTACACGAAATATGTCATAATGAATCAACCACTTAGGATAGGGCCTCCCACCAAAACAAAATACCATCAAGTCAATTCTGACTCATCTCAACCTTATAGCACAGGGTAGAAATGCCTCTGAGTTTCCAAGACTGTAACTCTCTACCGGAGTAGAAATCTCCATCTTTCTCGCTTGGTACAACTGGTGGTTTAGAATAGCTGACCTTTTGGTTAGCTGTTCAACTCCTAACCACTACACTACTAAACTCTTCATGGGCCTCCCACAACAGCCCCTAACAAGTTCACTTTAAGGTAGCTGAAATACATCCAGTTAATTATTACCTTTTAGGAACTAATACAGAAGAAATTCTGAACCCAACTTTTGGTAGAACATACACAAATCTATGCTTAGAGAAATGACAGGTGACAGGTATATAGCTTTAGGAAATCACGATTCCTTTTGGGAAACACATAGTTGGCTGAACAGGTGGCTAATCTATGGCTCCTTTGTTCAGCCTTCTCTAATTTAAATATTAAATCTTTGTGTCTATGAGCACATCACTGTGGTAAAGGGGCTTTTGCCTTTGAGAGACCATGCAAGTAAGAACAACTTGATATATATATGTATTCTATTAAGCCTCTCCATAAAGACAACTTTTCCTTGCTTTCATGCAAGGATACATAGGAGGGAAAAGAAGGGAAAAACTAACTAGCAAATTGACAGCCTTGAGAAGTTAGGAGAGAAGGTGAAAACATAAAATATACTGAAAGAGTATTTTTGTTTTGTTTTCCTATTCCTTTTATTTTTTTTCCAAAGCTAATACAGATATATTGTCCCAAAAGAGTTATTTTTTTAAAAAATCATTATATTGGGGGCTCGTACAACTCTTATCACA
>NW_022103900.1:3001842-3049318 GCF_000313985.2 Echinops telfairi
GGTGAGCATCATGGAATGCCAGTTTAATAAAACAAAGTGTTCTTGCATTGAGGGAGTACTTGAGTGGAGGCCCAATGCCCATCTGCTACCTTAATAACTAAACCTATAAATATACGCACATATATCTATATCCCCATCATCATATATTTACATATGTACATGCCTGTCTTTAGACCTCTATAAATGCCCTTTGCTGCCTGGTGTTTTCCTCTATTTCCTTTTACTTTCCTCTTGTCCCACTATCATGCTCAGCCTTCATTTGGGTTTCAGTAATTCCTCATGGTTACATTGTCCTTGATCAAGCCCTACCAGGCCTCTTATACCCTACTCAACACCGATTTTGGATCACTTGTTGCTCCCTTGTCCCTGGGTTGTTAACACCATTCCCCAAAAGAGGTATTTTTTAAGTAATAAGAAAAATATGAACACCATAATAGAAAAATGGGCAAATTACTGTATATCTTTCTGGGAGTAATAGCCTCATCTTTGACCTGTATAAAGGCCGGTGTATTCAAACTGCTGACATTGTAGTCAGCAGCCCCACAAATAACCAACTATACCACCAAGGCTCCTAAAATAAGGCAAAATAAGAATTTTTTGCACCTGTCTGACTCACTTACAAATACAGCTTACAGACATATGTAGGGACCACCTTCATTTGAAACCCAGGGACTGCCTATAGTTTTGAATTTTTAACTACACACACATTTTACAATTTTGAAAACAAAATTAAAAAGGAAAGCAAACCCCAAAGCTGAAAATAAGTGGAAACAAATAATTCTAATCACAACAAACTGGTAATTACACAGAAAAATGATTTCAAGTACACTGACCATATTATTACACTGATTGTACACTTAAAAGACCAAAGGAACTGAAGCAAAATCTTAACCTCACTCCAGACTTGTTTTCAGTAGTAACACTGGAATTGAAATTCTGAATTATAGGTTAAAAGATTAATAAAAGTTGCTGGGACTAGATTGTCAAAATTAGCAATATTAAGAAATAAAAAAATAAAGTAAACAAACGGTTATATTTGAAATATGATAAAGAACTAGAATTTTTGTTCTAATGTATTTCTCAGCCGTTTATTGAAAGGGACTAGACGTAAATGAGTACAGCCAGCCACGCATTGTCTCTAATGTCATTCTCTACTAACAAGGCTCCATGATGGATATGGGACAAGGAAAATACAAGGCAAACCTGAGAGAGATTCTTGTCCCAGAAAACTTAGGAAAAGAAGTTTACAGATTATTCGGATATGTCCAAATGACCTACTTGATGAAGTTCCCACTGTTCTAATTTGGGTCAATTTGAGAATCATGAAGAATAATAACCATAAGGAGCCTTGGTAGCACTGTGCGTATGGCATTGGGCTGCTAACTGCAAGGTCGCCAGTTCAAACTGAGTTCATTGCACAATCTACAGATTTTTGTTGATATCTATTAGATAGAAAGGAATCTGCTGTATTAAAGGTAAAATAAATTGATGCACAATTATAAGAAAAACATTTTGGTGAATATATTAGGTAACCATTCATATGACCACTTATTTTTTGAAGGTAAAAAGATACTATATAGTAGCCATACCTGTGACTTTAATATTACAAGGAATGCCAAAAGGAGCCTCTCCTACAGTTCCAGTAGTCCCACCCCATCTGCATGCACACCCTAAGTCAAGTTTCTGTTGCATGAACTAAAAACAAAACAAAACACAAATGGTGGCTTTAGCACCTGCTTATTTGCTGTTCTGGAGAGAAAAGAAAAAAAAAAGAAGCAAATTCACACATATGAGGCTAAGTCAAGAAGTATTGTTACGAAATACAGAAACCATTATTAAACAAAAATATCAAAATGCGACATAACCTTCATCTAAGTCTATACTTTCCTGAAAGTGCGCTTTCATTTCTCTAATCCTTTCCTCCAAAGAATTCAGAGCTCGTTGATTTACACCACATCCCCAAAGCAGTTTTGCCATCCCCAAGGGCCTCCGAGCATGTTCAGTGTAAATGAGTTCTGGTAACAAAAATAAGTGTGCAGGAGCAAGATCCGAGCTGTTGGTGGCTAGGGTATGGCTGCCCATGACAATCTTGTAGGAAAGCTCTTCCTACTCCCAAAGAATGAACAGGTACACTGACAAGATGGGGGAAAAATTTCCTGGGCACAACTCTCTTGGCCTTTTTCTTACCAATGCAGTTTTCGATTTCCTTAAAACTTGTTCATAATAAGCCCCCATGATCATCCTGCGTCCTTTGAGAAAAATTAAGATAGATTTTTTAGAATCCCCCCAAAACAGTCACCATAACTTCCTGAGCAGACTTTTCCCTTGAATTGAACTGGCTTAGATCCCTTCAGAAGGCACTGTTTTGATTGGATCTTTTTGTTGAAGGTACACTAATGAGACCAAGACAAGTATGTTACTGAAAGGACTTGTCTGCAACCAACCACACCACTAATCTTAGAGACACATTGAAGCATGTGCTTTGTTCAGAATAAACCGTGCATGCACGCACTGGAATCCCAGTAGCAGTACTTGTTGAGTTACATTTGTCTACTTGTATGAGGGAGAAAATGTCTTTATTTGTCCAAAGGCTTTTTTGCTTATCTTCTCAAGGTCTCTCTTAAAAGTTACTTTGTTTTTCTACATTTGTACAGTTTTATAGAGCTGAAATATACAAAATAAGCATCAGGCTCTAAAAGCAAATCACTGAAAATTCGTTCTCAGCCCCAAACTCAACTTAGTTATAGTATAACAAATTTTTGTTTTCTCTACCTGTTCGGTGATGGCTTGGAAGCTATAGAGTCTGACCAGTCCTGAGCTGTACATCAAAATCAGTATTCCATGAGACAAGGTAGCATCTGTAACGTTCCCGAAAATCTGGGGGGAAAGGTAGATATCACCTGAGAAAAGACCCGAAGGCCAATCCTGACTGTTCTCGGTGCTTGTGATACTGCTTCATTTTCAGGTCACCTCTATGACCTTGGTGCCTAGCCTTATAACGTTAGTTTAATTTAGCAACTAGAGACTAGGGTGTTATTAGTGGTAAGCAAGGAGCCACTGGAATTTCTGGTTGGCACACAAACGGGAAAGTAGCACAGATTCGTCAAAAAGGAGACTGTATTCACTCGCTTATCTCCTTCAGGGCTTTGCCAATATCCATCAATACCACCCTATTCCTCATGGACACAGCAGTATGCCGAGTCCATTGAGTTCTAAATGAATACTTACTCTACTACACGTATCATACGAGGGATTCATTCTTCATGCTAACATTTCTTTAAGTACTGACATCATTTTTATCTAATTTAAAGGTGAAAAGATTGGATCAAGGAAAAGGCTAACTCCAGAATTTTATCACGACCCTCTTCCTGAATATTGTCATTAGTCTTATAAAAATCACTTTTTTGAAAAAGCAGGCACCCAGCAGAGCTCAAGGAAGGGACTCGCTCACTCCCTGTCTGGCCCTTTACTGTTTCAGGGCTATGCGCTGGATCCCGTTGGGAGTCTCTCTTGAGTTCAGATAAAGAACTGATTCTGTGCCAATCTTAATATTTAACAAACACCAACAGACAAATATCCACAGCAATGAATGAACTGAGAATGAATTAAAAATCTATTTCTATTTCTACTGAAGACACATTTTTTATTTATTGAAGACTTATTGTCTCAATCAATAGCTTACTGCATTCTAAAACCAGCCACTATTATATACACTAAGTGAAAGCTGTGCTTCAATTAGTAACCGTAATCAGAGTAAAATCCCTCAAATGATTACCTTGGGCATGTAAGAGTACACAGAAACAATCATGACTTGGTTAAGTGTTCCTTCCTGCTGTAGCATGTAGTACGTATACCCAAATACTTAATTCACAAGCACAGAGAGAAATCGTTTCTCTCTCTCTTGGGCATCTTTTAGAAGAATAACTATGATTTGCTTTGATCTTAACTGGTTCAGGACTAGCTCATTCACAGATCCTGGTTTCCTACTGTGAAAAAAAGGATTTGTGTAATGGACGCTATATGATAAAGTAGTCACCCTGGGTTCAAATTTCAGCTCTTACTATCTTCAGGATTGGAATAGTTGCTTATCTTCCTAATTGAGTGAGTTACGTGACAGGGCTTTAAAAGACGTATACAGTGTCTGGCCCAGTACAAATAACAATGATGGCTAACATTACTCTTTAATCTTTCTTCAGTTTAGTATTGGATGATTATTTCACATTAGCAAGTTTTACTACCTTCATTTTGTTTGCTAATGAGCATTACGGGACAATCAAGAGCTTGTCCTCTAGAATATTTTGTATGCTTAATAAAAGACTAATGAAATCAATAACTATTTGCCAGAGTAAGTAACAAGTTATAAAACGAAATTAGAAAACTATTGGTTTATTTTTATTCAAGGAAATTTATCCCTTTTTAAAAATCAACAACATGGCAACAAAAAAAATCCCAAACTTGGAAAATGTTCACATTAATTAAAAGGCTTATTTATATATCATAAACCAGGTTTGAACCTATATCTTATCACTAAAATTATCAGCTTTTCATTTTTCCTGAATAATCATTCTAACAAGCTTTGCCACATGCTTTCTAAAAAAACAAAAACAAACACCTTACTCACTTGTGATTTTCTAAAACTGTTTGTTCGTGACCACAGATAATCCACACTATCCGGAGAAGCATAAAAACAAGCGCAACGCTGCTGAGGAGCACATGCTCTTCCTAAACCATTTTTTTCTACGATAAGCCAGGTCAGCATACTTTTTATGGTCAGGACACATTCCCAATACACAAATAATTAAATAATGATATTACCATATTGTCAATAAAATAAATGATGTATTTAACATAGAAGCAAGCTCTTACTTTTTTGTTGATCTCCAAAACCCCAATGAGTGAAAAGGGGAGAACACGAAACACGGCAAGGTATAGCAATACAGACTGTTGAATGCCGGCCTAGAAGAAAAGATTAAAATTGCAGGTGGCTCTGAAAAGTCCATCAAAACACTCTTTTAATGAGTTGAAAATAGCCATCTGTCCTCACATGTAGTGATATAGAGGATCTCATGAATTAAAAACATCCATCATTTGGATTGCAGGAAGGCACACATGTTCAAAATGCACTCACTAAGCCATCAGCCATACAGGGGCATGCGTGTGCACACACACATACAGCCTACAAAAGCAAACATAACAGTAAACGTTTCTTAGCAACAAAATGCCTATTGTAAACTGGTGCTCAAACAATATCAATAAAGCACCTAATGAAAAGACAGGGAGTCATGGTGCTCAGATCATCTGATAGACAGTAGCATCGCAGCAGCATGAACAGCATGTCCATGTAAAATGAGAAAAATTAATGAAAAAACAGCAACGAAAACTTCAGTGTTTTCTCTATGTGGAGAGGAAAGCTCCCTTACTTTGAAGAGCAAGGCCCAGTCAAGTTCTTTCCCATCTGAAACGTTAAATAATCTGTTGTACTTCTCCAGAATGGCTTTAAAGATATTTCTTACATTTGTAGTATGAAGGGTG
The DNA here is from genome assembly GCF_000313985.2 of Echinops telfairi. Lineage (NCBI taxonomy): Eukaryota > Metazoa > Chordata > Mammalia > Afrosoricida > Tenrecidae > Echinops > Echinops telfairi. The sequence goes on from NW_022103900.1 coordinate 3,007,375, forward strand.
CCTGCTACAGCCTGACTGCTTCCAGAGAAGCCTAGAGGTTTGGGCCATCAAGACCACAACCAATATGGCTATAACTAAAAGTCAGAAAACAAACAAAAGCACTCTCATGGTTAAAGCTCAAAAGATTCTCTTCAAAGGGGGTGAATTTTGACTGAGCCAAGATCTTCATGGTGTAAATTAGACTCCTTACATTCTCCTAAAACCCAGATGAAAGATAGTTTGTATATCCTAACCAAGAGTTAGTAATCAGTTGGAGACTGTTGGAAAACATAGTCTAGGATGCCGAGATACCCACAAGCCTTGTACTAACATTAAAACCAGTTGTCATGGTCAACTCTGACTTCACAGCAAGCCTACATGGGCCCAAACAGTACTCTGCTGCACAGGGTTTTCAATGCTGTTTCTGAAAGTAGATTCCTAGGCCATTTTTGTTAGTAGCTAAGTTGGTTAACTTTGCTCATCCAAATGATAATAATGGTGCTCCATAGGTTGGTTGGAATAGAGGTAGGTTAGAGTTCTTGCTCTTTAGGAATCTACATTCTTCAAGAAAGGCAAATGAGACAAGACACTCAAAATTAATTCTCCGAAAATGTTTGACTGCTTTGTTTTATTATTTTGCTGGCTGTGAGGTTTCTCTCACAAGTGGAGAGGGCAACATAATGGGTGAGAGAATAAGGAGTCAAGTATTATTAAGAGGGAACGGCCAGGTCAGTCTGTTTCTCTAAGATTTTCATACTTAATAAATCGCATTCATACTTTTTTTCTTAGATTGTCTTAGGATAAAAGGGTGAGAAGCTATCATCTAATTAATGTGATGAATAATTAATGTGATGAAAGGTTTTATATAGGATGCATGAAATAGTTTTTTAAAAATATACTCTGCAGATCTAGAGCTGAAATAAAGAAAAAAATTCAAGCCTGGAGTTTAAATTCTGAAGGTTTCTATGAGCAAAATCTTGAAGGACTCAGAAAGCATCAAAAGAAGATGGCGTGGATACAGTCACTATACCAAAAAGAACTGGTTGACATCCAACCATATTTCTTGGTTACCTAACTGGTCACATTAAAATTACAAGGATCCTTAAAAAGTCAAAGGGGACAGTAGAAGAGTGTTAGAGGGAAATGTGACAATCTGAGAAAAGCCAGTGATATCTCACACTGCTAATCTGAAGATGGAAGAGCATTAAGGAGTGTGGGTGGTTTCTGGAAGCTATATAAGGCAAAGAAAAGAATTTTCCCCAAAGCTGTGAAAAGAAGTCTTGTTAAAAATAATTGTTTTTAGGCACTGAGTTTGTAGTCATCCGTTATAACAGCAAGAGAAATCTAATGTAGGTAGTCAGTTCAGAGGGGCTTTGTGGAGGAGATAAATACTGGAAAATTTCTGACAAGACATTGTTGGTTAAGAAAAATGTTGGAATGTGAGTTCAGCAGAAAATTTAAAAACAAAACAAAAAACCCAAGACTATAATACCCACCCAGAATGTTTACAATGAAAAGTTAAAGAAATAAAATACTTTTTAATTGCCAAAACAAACTCCCAAACAAATGTTAAGCGGCCAACTAATAATTTACTCCATCCAGAAGAAGTCAAGAGAGAAGAGAGAATGAAAAGCACAGTTTTCAGTCAAGAGGCACGCTAGCTTGGCACAGAGCATGAGGGGGTACAATGGGGGTTAGCAAGGGAATGATGGGTGCTGCAATCTATGTAAGGGTAAGTTAGAGAAACTCCTTAATTGTTAAAGAGGAATCCTAAAATTGTATATGAACTTTACTTGCCAGTCAGTGTTACAAGAACTGGATTTCTAGAAGAGGTAGTATGGTGTGTGTATAAGAGCAGGGACACTGAAGTCGAGTCCAGGTTCTCCCACTTATAGCACTATGCCTTTGGATTAAGTTATTCTACCTGTGTGGTTCCCAATTCCTTCTTTATAAAATTGAACATGAATACTACCTACCCTAAGAGTTGTACTGAGGATTGAATGAGTTGGTGCCTGTAAAGCAAGCAGATCAGTGCTTGATTATTTTTTCGTAATGGACACTGGTGAGAAAAACCTGACGTCGTTCAATTACAAGTAAACTGCCAAGGTGAGATAGCAAGTAAGCTATTTTGTTTTTCTAGATGCCTAGGGCTACAAAGAGGAAAAATCTAAGGGCAGAGTCTCTATCTAAAAAAGAAAAAAAATGCTCAATGTGTTTTTTTCTATTTTAAGGTCACCACCAAGAAAAAAATTACTTGCTATATACTCATACAGTTAAAGAACTAGACTAATTTTAAAGTCAAGAAAATCTTAGGTAACTCTTGAAAGAAAAAGAGTGAAAGAAACTACCTACCAACCTCCACACCATGCTTCAGCAATCAAACATGATCAGTTCCTTAGTAACAAATTTATAGACAAATTTCTAAGGACACAAGGTCAGTCTTCCTTTAATTAAATGCTTAAAGGTTAGTACCTGGCGGGCCACTGCTGAGACTTTGATCTGAGCTGACTTGATAGTAATGACTTCTTGGGGAGTGTCCCAGTTCAAGTACCTTTCAAAATAAAAGGTGCCAACTTTACTCATTTAGATCACTTTACCTACACTTATAAATCAAAGTATGAAGAATATTTTACAATTAAATTTTTAATTACCTAAGTTATAAAAGCAATGAAGTTTATTTATTAATCCATCAATCAATGAAAAGCTTGAAGAAGTTCCTTTAAATCCCTATAATTGGGTAAGACATATAACACGAAACCCTTAAGATGCATAACCCAATGCCATCGAGTGAATTTGACTCACTATAAGACAAGAGGAGGGCTGCCCTATAGGGTTTCTAGGATGGTGATCTTTCTCTCATGGCTAGATTAAGACCACTGACATTTTGGTTAGCAGTTATGCACTTCACCACTGTGCCAAGGAGCCTTGGACGCTTAGCTCCTAACCAAACGTTCAAGAGTTCAAATCTACCAGCTACTGCTGGATAAAGTTGCAGCAGTCTGCAGTTTTTATAGAAAACTTACAGCCTTGGAAACCCTATGGATTAGTTCTACCCTGTTCTATAAGGTCACTGAGTTGGAGTCAATCCAACAACAATGGGTTTTATATACTATTTAAGAGCAAGGCAAAAAGTTTTGCTAGTTACAAAATCATAGAAACCTTTTTTAAACAAAAATGCCAAAATAAGAAATGACTGATTCTTGATATATCCTGCATCTAGGACTACACACTTCTGAAGGCGGTGTTTCCATTCCTCTAAGGTTAAGTGATGGGCTGCTCACTGCAACAACAGCAGTTCAAATCCACCAGCTGCTCTAAAGGAAAACAATGAGGCTGTATGCTCCCATAAAGAGAAACCGTTTTGGAAAGCCCAAGAAGCAGTTCTACTCAGTTGCATCATGTCATTGTAAGCATTAATTCTATGGCAGTGAGTTTTGTGGCTTTTTAGCCCCAAAGAATTCTGGGATCTCGTCTTCATCAAAATGGCAGTTTGAGTACCCTTGAGGGACTCAAAACATGTTTCTTTTCAACATTCTTAGCGTTTGAATAAGAAAGAAGTCGGAAAGGACAGGTTTGGACCTGTAGGGTAGGTATGGTTAGGACGCCTACCAAAATCCTTGTAAGACAGACAACCTCTGGTGCCCTCAAAGAATAAGCAGGTATAGAGATGGGTTTGAAAAAAATGTCTTTATTTTCCTTGCCAATGGAATTTCCAATTTTCTTAATACTTCTTCATAATAAGCACTCATGGTAATTTTGTATCCTTTTTTGAAACGCTATCAAGATTATCCAGTTGGAACTTAAAAAAAAAAACCAATCAGAACCCTCTGAGCTGGCTTCTCGGCCTTGGATTTAATTGGCCCAAACTTGGAAGCCACTGTTTTGACTGAAACTTTTTTTTTTTAAAGGCAGTCCAAGAGACTAAGACAAATGTGTGTACATTCACTCCAAAAATTTACCTGTAACTTACTACGCTAATAGTTATTAAAGTTATGATTGTACTAGGCATATTTTAGCTAAGAGACTAGTCTTCAGGAAAATCTAGCAAAAATGTATCCCATCTATACAATACTATTTGTAGAACGGGAAACACAAGAGAATTAAACAATTTTTTTTTCAATCTGGAAACTACTACAGGTTAGGAACTTATGAGGGACCTACAAAGTGATACAAGATCTCTATCCTCGTATCTTCAAGTGGTTATGAGGGGAGAAAAAGAGGGCAGATTTATAAACCTGGCTCTCAGTGTACACTAAAAGAACTGAAAAGAACTATATAGTTCCTTGGATTCAAATTTTAACAATAAAGTCTTAATACCTGAAATTGCAATAGGAAGCAAGATATATCTTCTCAAGGACTTTTCCAGTAGTTGTAGATATCCGATGCAGCCAATTATGAGCAGTCAAGGCAATGAGTGAGGATTTATAATCTGATGGACTGGGAAGTATTTCTCCCTTAAAAAAAAAATAAAATAAAAACAAAACCACAAGGCAGGAACAATTTACAGCAATCAATGTCCAGAGAAAAGAGCTAACCGTTTAAATAGCCATATGAATAAATAAACCAAAGAAGTAATATTAAATGCACAAATAAAGAAGACAAGGCAAGATAAATTGGGGACAATTATTTTAATAATAAATTAAAATAATTTATGCACAAAATATTCAACAATGTCTGTATACTGTCTGAACTAATTTCTTATTATTGCTGTTAAGTTATAATTATTATTATAATTTAATATTAAACAGTCAACTGTAGTTGTTTTACCATAGTGGGTGCATTAATGCGGCTGTTGTGGATAACAAAAACAGTTCCATAACACCAGGTATAAAAAGCCTGGCAGTTAAAATCATCTCCTAGAACAGTTTCATTTGTTCTTTACTTCATGACTCATTTTCCTATCGATGGGAGTTAAAATGGCAAAAGTACAAATTGCCCCATTATTTACACTGGTTCTTCAACCTCCAAAGAAAACCTGGAATCCAGAACCAACACAGCCAAACTGGAGCAGAAGAATGGGCCTGGTCCGATGGAGAGACAGCCTGTGTCATCGGTGAGCTACTCCCCAGAAAGGCAGAGGACAGCTGCTTGGGTGCTCCTACCACCGAGGAGCCACCACAAGGTGGAAGTCCAAGGCAGGAGGAAAAAGAGAAGCCAAAAGTTCCACTTCGATTTTGGAATAAAAGGGTAGATCCAAGAGAAAAGTCGAGAAGCTAAAATTAATCTAGGGTTTTCTTAGGCTAAACAAATGAACAGAAGGAATGAAACATTTGTCTTTCCTTTAAATTTAGGGAAAGAAATCCAGGCAATTTTTCTTGTTTTTAAGCTTACTAACTACTGTCTTACAATGAGGACCCCAGGTGGCACAGTAGGTTAAGTGTTGGTGGTTCGAATCCATCAGCCACTCCATGGGAAAGATGAGGCCAGCCGCTCCTGTACAGATCCACCATCTCAGAAACCCTAAGGGGCAGTGCTGTCGTCCATCCCACAGCGTTGCTGAGTCAGAATCGACAAGTGGGTCTTATAATGTGTTTACAGGTAGTGAAGGAAATACAGTCATTCTATGGCATCTTATCTACACACTTTCAGGGATATATTAAAGTTTTAAAAAGAATGTACTCATTATACCTTGCCTTTTAAAAGAGGGCAGCATTGAAGCAGCATATATAATGGCTGTGAACTATTTTCTGAAATCAAAGTGAGTTACTAATTTAAAAGTGGTTTAACATTGCTATGTTAGCAATAATATGCTTTTTTTAAAGTGGAAAATCTTGCTTCATTTCAGAAGAGAACAAAATGTTTATAAAGAAGTGATTATAGGAATTAGGTGACTAGAAATTTTATTTTTGCAGGTCTGCTCAAATCTTTAGTGTTTTGATCCGATGTCTTAAAAGCTTTGCTCAATTAAGAAATTTGTTGTTTTCACTCTTAATTGAATGGATTTAAAAGGTTGAGAGTTCATCAGATCATTGCTTCGGTGTGCATTTTTCAGTACAGTACTTTTATGGGATGGTATCATATATATACTTGCTAGAGGAGTTGGGAGAAATCAAAGGGCAGTGGAAAAATAAGTGCAGGACATGCTGAGTTTAAAAAATTCAGCAAATATTTTATAGAATGTTTAATACACTGCTGTGGATGGTGACTGTCATATTTTCCAAATAATTTAGATCACAAAACTTCCATTTATGAGGATTATTAGTTATCTGTGGGATTAGTGGTCTGAGAAATGTTGCAGCAAATTAATCAGGCCTTTGAATTAATATGGTGGTTCTTTAGGAAAAATGGAACACTATGACATAAGTCAAAATAATACTTAAAGGTAAAGGCTATACTTTGAATCTACTATTAAAATCTTTTTTAAAGACCCTTGTTTTTACATAAAATTAGTTTCTTAGAGCTGCTGCCTTTATTTCAGAGATGAACTCTATCCTCATAGAAGGTTCCTTTTTAAACACTGAAAACTAGGTGTCTACATTTTATCATTTTTTTGTCCTCACTGTGATATGTAATACATCAAGTTATAAATCAGATTTTCACATTTTCTAGTGTTTGAATTTTAAAATGTCATCTAATTTTCAAAATATATTCTTTATGCTGATACATAGTCCCTTACGATAAAAACTATTTCAAGAGGAATAATGATAATCAAAAGATGGTCTCCAAAAAATGAGCCATTGAGTTTCTGGGCCATAATGGATGACTGGTCACACACATGGAGCGTAAGACCTTCTTCAAGAACCAGGACAAAAGATATGTGTTCTTGATTTCTTGAAAAATTCAAAAGTCATTATATTTCCATTTTGTTCTTTTACTGACTTTATTAATAGTCACCACTTTGAAGCAAAAACTGCTCTAGAAGCAAATCTTACCACTGGACATTCCCATAATAAAGCATCCTCTATTTTTTCTGATTTGGAACATTTTGGCATTTCGTAAAGTCTTCTTGGCTTTGCTGCAACACTAAAGAAAGGAGGAAAGGAAGGGATTATTCTTGATGACCAAAAAAGTATTATCTCAGGTATGAGTATATGTTTTTTTTCTAGTCAGAGATTTCAAATACCAAAAGACAATTTATTTTTCTTTTCTCTTAACTAAATATAAAGTTTTTTTAACCTCATAATTTACTTTATATATCATGAGGGAGGACACTTAAAAACTATATTAAAATAGTTGATAACATTATGAAACTACTAAAAATAACCACTTATTGACCCTTTGGTGCATTTCTTTCCAGTTTTTCATTATATGCAAATACCAACTGAACATTTTCCAAAATTGGATCATACTGCATTCTTTCTTTACCTTTGAGTTGTAGTATATCTCTATAGAATTTCATAGATTTCATATACTATGTTTCCATTATTTTTAAACTGAAACTTTTTGGATCAAAAAGGGGCTCAATATTGTATTTACTTTGATATAAAGAATAATATCTTACTTTTAATTTACATTTCTTAGATTGCTACATGGATGTCTTGGGTTTTTTGTTGTTTTTTTTTTTCAGCTGCTATATTGGATCCCTGGTGGCATAGTGGATTATGTGCTAGGCTGCTTAATCTCAAGGGCAGCAGTTCGAAACCACCAGCCAGCCACTCCTGGTGAGAAAGATGAAAGTTTCTACTCTCATAAAGAGTTATAACTTCAGAAACACAGAGGCAGTTCTACTCTGTTCTATAGGGTTGCTATGAGTCAGTATCAATTCGATAGCAGTGAGTTAGGTTTTTGGGTATTTTGAAAACAAAATACTATTGAAAGAGATACACTTTTCAGGGGTCACTTCTATTCACCTTTAATATTCTTTCACTGATTCAAAGGTTTACACCAAAAAGAACTTCACAAGGAAACAGAGCAGTCTCACATGTAATTTTAACCTCTGGAATAAACACCTCCGTGTGGAACGCTGAAAACATGCAACTTAAGATAATTTTGTCAGAAAAAAAAAATCTAACCAAGAAATCATCAATTTGAGCTAAAATGTTTAATTGGTTGGGAAAAAAAACAAAACAAAAGCCAGAACAGAATACCCCTGCTCTAAGCAGATGAGCTCATCACATTAAAGTTTTGATCAACTTGTGTATGGTACAAACTATTCAGGGATTTATTTTCCCCAGTGTGGATTGGTTCTTCTTTTTTTTTTTTTTTTAATCATTTTATTAGGGGCTCCTCCAACTCTTATCACAATCCATACATCCATCAATTGTGTAAAGCACATTTGTACGTTCATTGCCCTCATCATTCTCAAAACATTTGCTCTCCACCTAAGCCCCTGGCATCAGCTCCTCATTTTTCCCCTCCCTTCCCCCATCATGAGCCCATGATATTTATAAATTATTATTTTGTCATATCTTGCACTCTCTGACGGCTCCCTTCACCCACTTTTCTTTTGTCCACCCCCCAGGGAGGAGGTTATATGTAGATCCTTGTAATTGGTTCCCCTTTCCACCCCACCCTCCTTAGGGGATTTCTTAAAAGGGAAAGTTAAATGATTGGTTGTTATTCATTTAATTGGCAAAGTAGTTTGGTTTACTAAGAGTTCATGTCTGCATTCTATAGGCTAGTTATGACTCCTCAAATTAGCTAGACTTTTTCCAGAACTGACTTTATCAAAAGTTTTTAGCTTCTGTGATAGTTGAAATAAATTGAGACAGGAGAGGGCATTGTTAAAAACTGGACTGTTCATTGTAAGATCACCAATCAATTATTACTTACTCTAAAAAGTTTTATTAAAATGAGCACTGCTAAATTGGGGAAACTATAAACTGGACAATAAATAATACTAAAATTGTTGCTAATTTTGGTGGGTATGATAATGACATCATCACATAAGAACAGGTCCAGATTCCCACTTTTACATGATAGCATGAGTTCTGCAGTCATGCTCTTCAGTGAAAGATGGCAGAAATTATATAAAGACAACCATTTAAAATCTCTAAAGATGGTCCTGGGGCAAATTAGACATTTAAATAAAATTCATTAAAAGCTTGGTAAGAATGGCTATAAAGTTGATTATAATTTAATATGTAAAAGAAGGCACAATGGTATTGTCTTGTCAAATCAGGAATATCAATAAAAAGATAGAAATAGTAATTATTTAAAAAGTGAAAAATTCACTAGATTGAACAGTAGATATAGTGAATTTGCATTAATGTCGACATCTGGTGGCACAGTGGTTACGAATTGGGCTGCTAACCTCAAGGTCAGCAGTTTAAAATACCCAGCGGCTCTATGGAGAAAGAAGGGGTTTTTCTACTCCTATAGAGAGTTATTGTCTTGGAAGCGTACATAGGTAGTTCTACCCTATCCTATAGGCTCACAATGAATTGGCATCAATTCAATGGTAGTAAGACTGGTTTTGATAGACATGTAGTCCTATAAAAATTAGTTTTTTTTTTTTAAAAAAGCATTAAATTAAAAAAATATATATTTCACATGAAAAATTACCTGCTAACACAGAACCGATAATTATCAAGATATATTCTTCCTCTCTCATAGGCTATTGGCGACCTGGAATGGGTTGTCCAAACATTCTTAAACTTGGTACTTTCCTGAAAGATACATAGATTCACGTTTAGAGAAGGATTCATAAGCCTCTACTGTGCACGACTTTTTAAGCTGAATAGCTCAATTCAGTTTATAAAGTAACTTCATGTATGCTTATCTCAAAACATGACTGTATTTTCGCTTTTTTCTCACACTGTACTTACTATTAAGTGGGGCGACCAACTTTTAGAATGATTGCCGGAAGACGTAAGAACTTAAAAGTGAAAGGATCGTAATTAGCTACTAACAAATCACCCAGGTTCAGGGCATGTATTCCCCTCCCCACCCCAAGCGATTCTTTACAACGGGGCACTAAGCGCATTCAAAACTGCACCCCGAGAGGAAGGGGGTACTCTGCGCTCCACTGCTGGTTTCTTTGCTCCCGGCCGGAAGGCGGTCACCTGGCACACCAGCACCCGCAGGATGCCCAGGTTGGTCCTCTGCACCACACCCGCATCGCGTGAGAAGAAGCCAAGCGCCCGGCGGCTCAGCTGGAGGCAGACGTTGGGCTTCCGAGTCCGGCCCATGGAGGCTCGGACGCAGGCGGGGGCTGGAAGCAGCGAGAGAGGGACGTTGTCCGCACTTCTGCTAGTGGCAGCGGCTGTTCCCGAAGTAGCTCAAGGCCCAGACTCCGGGTTGGGCCTGAGAAAAGCTACCGTAGGCAAAAGGCCGGGTAGCAGGCCGGCGAGGCAATGGCAGGCAGAGTCAGCCCCACCCCCTCAAGTACAGCCCCGCCGCCGGAAACTAGGGAAGGAAAAGGACCCTTCCCAGCCTGCTCTCGTGGCGACTTCAAACACTTCCCGGTTCCGAACCAGGTCGTGAACAAAGCCACACGTCCCTTAGCGCGTGGCCTGTCGGGGACGCTCCCTCACCGGGAAATGTAGTCTAGTGCCTGGTTAGTCCCAGAACTACAATTCCCACAAGGCAGTGGGAGGCGGGGGCGAGAAACGAGCTCTCCCTTAGGCCCCGCCTCCAATTCGCCTGGTTCCGCCTCTAGATCTGCCTCCGGCCTGTCTCCGCTTCGCGGCCTTGTCGCGCTCTGGAGTCTCCGCCCCCCAGCGCGTGGGTAAGGCTGCGCTTCCTCACGGACGTGCCTTCCGGGTTGGCACGTGGGCGCTGGGCATAAGTCTGGACGCTCTGTGCTGGCTCTTCCTAGTCTCGGCGCCCCGAGTGTATCCTGCGCTCAAAGATACCTCCCTCTTTTCCCACTACGTCTCTCAGGCCCCTACCTTGACTCAGGGTGGTCCGTGCAGGGCGTCAGGAGGGGGCGCCGTGTCGAGTGCGACCCCCAAAGCAGCGCCTTGTGCTTAAAGGTACGCCCGTGGCTCTCCCGTCAGCCACACGCTGGAGGTTGTGGACGAGACTGAGGGTTCAACGTTTTGGGAATACAAACATGATGCTTTTGTTTTATGAGTTAGCGATGGAAGATGCTGGTTTCCCCCCTAAACTAGGATTGAATTACTCAAATTACCCTTTCCAGAGCCCTTCCTGGCCCCCACGCGTCCCTCCCTCCCCCCTCCGCTCCCGTTTGTGGCCTGCGGGAATGCTGGCTGGTTTTTCGATAATAGTTGCATTTTCCTTCCTCTGGCCTCCAGTTTTCCTTAAAGGGAATGAAATAGGAAATGCTTACATTTAAAAAAAAAGTTTACATTTTTTACTGCACTGTCCTTAAGATAGTCCACTTTGATTCTTTTAAGTCAAAGGTAATTGATACCTTGTTGATTAACGCTGCCTGTATGTTCAAAGATCTCATCACACTGAAATTTCATGTACCAGGTGTGCCCCATTGTTGTGGCAAGGCCCTTGAAGTGATGGCTTTGCCTCTCCCACGGGAACTTGGCGTGCTGCTTCTTGTTCATAGATACCCAACCGAGGAGGGATAGCCAAAGAGGGATTTTGATGGCATCTGATTGGTGGAGCAGTAAGGACAGGACTGGGTTAGTGTGTCTGGTCTAGTCACAATGTAAGTGCTTAGTAAAACTGCCATATCTCCAGCATTTCCTTCAGGGCCTAGGCTTATGCTGATTTTTCATGACTTATTTATAGCATATTATAGAGTACTTTGTATATTTTTAGAGAGTGCTACAATAGTCAATTTGCTAATTCCTGAATGCAGCTGTCACTGAGAAACTGGGACCCAGAAAAGATAACAGAATTTTCTTTAGTTGAAATGAAATTCAAATCATTACTAGATTGGATTCATCATCATCTCTCTTGTCTCTCTCTCTCTCTCTCTCTCTCTCTCGCTCTCTCGCTCTCTCGCTCTCTCGCTCTCTCCCCTCCTTCCTCTCCACCCCCACTTGTCTTCTGTGGTCTGAATCTTACTCTTGATTCTTGCTTTCATCTGTCTCATCTCCATTTTCCCTATGTAGGTTAGGGCCTCATCCTTTTATCAGACTTTTAAGCAGCCTACTAACTACTTATTCTGTCTGTCTGAAAACTCCTTCTGTCAACCCACTAACTACCCTTGTGTGCTGTGGAGTTGATTCTGACTCAGAGCAATCTTAGAGTTTCCAAAGTCGTAAATCTTTAAGGCAGCAACTAGCCTCAGCTTTCTCGCACAGAGCAGCTTGTGGGTTTGAACCACTGACCTTGAGGTTAGCAGTTCAACACTTACCTAATAGCACCATCACGGCTCTGTCTTAAGTACTTTTAATTCCAACTGTCCACTCTTCTGTCAAAGGAGCCTGAGTGAAGTTCTGGGTTACTTGTTGGGCTGCTAGCCGCAAGATCAGCAGTTCAAAACCACCAGCCATTCCTCAGAAGAAAGATAAGGCTTTCCAATCTCAGAAACATGCAGGACAGTTCTGTTTTCTAGTATCGCTGTGAGTCGTAATAGACTCAATGGCAATGTGTTTTTTTAAGACCCTGCCATCAGTAATTTTCCTAAAGCACAAATCTATTATTTCCCTATTAAGATCTCTCACTGCCTCCCAATCATCCATAACAGATTTTCTCCAACACCAGTAGGTACTCAGGTGCCTCTACACTTAACTTGCAACATTTTCTTTCTTTTTTTAAAAAAAATGTATTGGGGGCTTGTACAACTCTTTCACACTCCATATGTACATCCATCATGTCAAGCACATTTGCACATTTGTTGCCATCATCATTTTAAAAACATTTTCTTTCTACTTGAGCCCTTGGTATCAGCTTCTCATTTTTTCCCTCCCTTATGAACCCTTGATAATTTAGAAATTATTATTTTTTCATGTCTTACACTGACCGATGTCTCCCTTCACCCACTTTTGTGTTGTCCTTTCCCTTTGGAGGAGATTATATGTAGATCATTGTGATAGGTTCCCCCTGTCTTCCCCACCTTCACCTTCCCCTCCTGGTATGGCTACTCTCAATATTGGTCATGGGGAGGGGGGAGGGCAGGTTATCTGTCCTGGATTCCCTGTGTTTCGAGCTCTTATCTGTACCCATGTACATGCTCTGGTCTAGCCAGATTTGTAAGGTAGAATTGGGGTCATGATAGTGGGGCAGGGGGAAGCATGAAAGAACTAGAGGAAAGTTGTATGTTTCATCAGTGCTACACTGCACCCTGACTGGCTAGTTTCCTCCCCATGACCCTTCTGTAAGGGGATGTCCAGTTGCCTACAGATAGGCTTTGGGTGTCTACTCTGCACTCCCCCTCATTCACAACGATATGCTTTTTTGTTCTGGGTCTTTGATGCCTGATAATTGATCCCATCAAAACCTCATGATCACACAGGCTGGTGTGCTTCTATGGGCTTTGTTGCTTCTCAGCTAGATGGCCACTTGTTTATCTTCAAGTGTTTAAGACCTCACATGCTATATCTTTTGGTAGCCGGGCACCATCAGCTTTCTTTACCACATTTGCTTATGCACCCACTTTTGTCTTCAGTGATCCTGTTGGGAATGTGAGCATCATGGAATGCCAGTTTAATAGAACAAAGTGTTCTTGCGTTGAGGGAGTACTTGAGTAGAGGCCCAATGTCCATCTGCTACCTTCTACTAAACTTATATGCACATTATCATATATAAATATATTTACATATGTACATGCCTTTATCTAGACCTCTATAAATGCCCTTTGCCTCCTGGTTCTTTCTTCTATTTCCTTTTACTTTCCTCTTGTCCCACTATCATGTTTAGCCATTATTTGGGTTTCAGTAATTACTCTGTTACATTGCCTTTGATCAAGCGCTACCAGGCCTCCTACACCCTCCTTGCCATTGATTTTAGATCATTTGTTGTTCCCTTGTCCCTGGGTTTGTTAACACCCACTTAGAACATTTTCATTAAGGTAAATATATGTAAATTAAAAATTAGGTATAAATGCCTTGTTTTACAGCTTTTATGCAGCTATAATATTCAAACATTTCTAAATTAAATGAAGCAAAACTTTAAGGACACTAGAATTCAAATGAATACTTATTCTTTGTGACTAATGAGATTATTTTTTGGACATTAAGAGCTACCTTAGAGTAAGGCCTGCCCATATAGCCTTGGGTTGTTAGATTACTCAATGATCTTATCTTGTTTCTTTGTTTAAGTCACTACAAAGCCTTTCTTTGGTAAATGTGTCTTGACTTCATTTAATTTGACTTGACCATTGGCTTCACTTACCTATAGTAGTCTCTTGTTCCTTTTCATTAACCTGCACCAGTTAAAATGGTGTCACTTGGACAATCCCAAGCACAAATGTACTGAAATCTTATGGCAGTATATAATTATAAGGGAGTCATTCAAATGATGCAGAATATTTTTAATTTATCGATATATTCCATGTTATTCATTTGACTTTATTTTAGAAAAAATTCATAGCCTCTAGGATATGTGCATGAATTCTCAGGAGTGTGTAGATCTTCTTCTCAGATCTGTGACCCTATAAGATAAAATTAGAATCCCTTAATACCTACTAACCTACATCCTATACACATTTTCGGCCTCATCTCTTCAATCATCCCTTTGTGTTTGTGGTACTGGCATATTTACCCACTTTTAGCCACCGTGCCTTTACATTCAGAATTTCCTTTGTTTGGGACTCCCTTCAAAAACTCAAACTCACCGCCATAGAGTTGATGCCGAATCTGACTTTGTGGGCCAGGATAAAACTGCTCTTGTGAGTTTCTGAGACAGTAACTCTACGGGAGTAGAAAGCCCCATCTTTTTCCTGGGGAGTGGCTAGTGTTTTTGAACTGCTGATCTTGCAGTTAACAGCCCAACGAGTAGCCAGTATGCCACCAGGGCTCCTTTGGGACTCCCTAGCCCCTCTTCTTTTGCCTACTATTGAATTCTCTTCAAAATTCACTGCAGGTGTTACAGTATCACTTATAAACTCTTCCCAACCTGTCCATTAGCAGCCTTGTATCTTCTCTCATGCTACTCTGCATGCGCTGGCTGTTGCTCTACAGTAGAATTGTCATTTGTCAAAATTATTGGGAAAAATATTAATTTACTGCTCTGTTTCTGCCAATGTGCTTTAGTAGAAACTGAGCAGTAAATGATTTCTGCATCCTTAGCATGCTGCCTAAAATGTGGTTAATGCAAAGGTAGGTTGAATGAATGCATAGCTTACTCTAAAATATATTTATTTGTATGAATCGATTATTGGCAGCTAAGTGCTTTTAGTATCCATTCAGATTTAGCCTACCCTTATTAAGTCAATAAGAAATCACAGTATTAATATAATGAAATAAATTTAGATATTTAAATTCCTGCCAGTTCTAATATCTAATATCTAATAAAATATCTAATAAAGTAGATATTTTCCATTTATTGAAAGTAAAGTCACAAGAATAGACACCATCAGTGGCCGTTTAGGATTTGAAAATGACTTCTCTCAGTTTGAGACATAGACTAGGCATTGGTTCTTTTTTCATTTCTGTGTGTATGTGTTGTCTATATAATACTTAGTCAATCGAGCCATGCTATTTTAAAGAAAAGGAAGAGAAAATAGGATTTCAGAGGTTCATAAAAACACTTTTTCCTTCACATAGATTATTTGAAGAAACAGATGAATAGATATATAAATGCCCACGTTATGAAAGTTGGAACATTTTTTTAGAGGCGTTAAAGAGATTTGAATTAAGGTCACAAGAGGCCATTTAATCATAATGTAATTATTGTTCATCTGGAGGGTGCTAAGAACTATTTTGGCATAGGATGTAACAGTGAACAGGGTTCACAAAGTCTTTAATAGGGGGAGATACATAATTAACAAATAGCTAGCTAGATAGGAGTCCTTGGTTGGTGCAAACAGTTACCGAGCTTGTTAACAGGAAGGCTGGTGATTTGAGTGGGTAGAGGGCACCTCAGAAGACCCGATGATCTGCTTCTTAAAAATCATCTGTCAACAGACCCCTGCAGCACAGTTCTACGCTGACACACATGGGACTGCCGCAATTTTGGGGTCACCTCGATGATCCTAAATAACAAGACTTTTGGGTAGTGATCAATGCTGTGGAGAAATAAAATAGGGTGCTGTTCTAGAGAGTAGTTGAGGGACCCACTTTAGTCAGGGTAGCCAGGTGAGATAGTTTATTGTGCCAGCCTGGCTGATAAACACAAGTGGGATTAACTGAAGGGTGGTGAGATAAATGGCTCCGTGAGCCTTGCCTTTCATGTCTCTCACTCTGTGATCATCGGACCAGTGTGCGGCTGCCCTGCTTGTTCTGTGCCTCAATTTACAGGCTACACTACCTGTGGGACGCCTAGCCTGTGAACTGTGTCGCTATAAGTTGAGGTCCCTTTAAGACATCTCTGGAGCTGGGGACTGGCAGTTGGTGACCTGCCTGACAGTTGGTGACCTACCTTGTGATTGACTACTGTCCTGAGATAGCCTAGCTCCCTTTATATATAGAGGAAGACCTGGCAGCAGACTAGACTTGAAGGACTGCTAGTCTCTCACAACTCTCTCTCACAGGAGTGAGTTACACTGAGCCATTTGTAGTGCTTTATAACCTAACTGTTCATTTCTTGTATTGTATATCTATCTGTATATAATTTAACAGTTCATTTCTTGTGTTATATATCTAATTATCTTTATAAATAAACATAAAATTATCAGCAATCTGGTTTTATCTCGCTAGAGAACCCTAACACACCAGGGAAGGCTTCTTCAGACCTATTTCCCAGAGAACATCTTAAACCTTGAACCAAGTCTGTCCTCAGAAGTCATCTTTAAATTAAACAACAGTTGTGCTAACTCAGTTGTGGTGGTGGTATGTTCATTTTGAGCATTATATTTCTTTATAGAATTACTTATGTGAGACCAAATTAACAGCAGTAACTGTAAAGCTTAGATAGTTTGTTTTCGTGTGCTCTTAAATTGATTCAGACTCACAGTGACCCTGTAGGACAGAGTAGAACAGCCCTTCAGGGTTTTTACAAGAGCAGATTGCTACGTCTTTTCTCCCACAGAGCTCTGGGTGGGCTCTAGCTGTTTAACTAACAGCCGAGCACATGACAGCCATTGCACTACCAAGGCTGCTGCTGCTGCTTTTATTTTTATTTTAACTGTTTATTATTAATTGAGCGAAAGTTTAGAGAACAAATCATCAGTATTTCATTCTACAATTCATATGGTTTTTGTTTGTTTTTTTGGTTCGTCTCTTTTACTGCAGTTCTCTGCCTGCAACACCATTCACCCCTCAGTGCTTCTTGATGAGAAGTTCCGGGACAGTTGTTATAATTCAGAGTGGACGTGATGGCAATGGGTGGTTCTTAAGTCTAAGCCAATGGTGATGAGACAGTATGGGTAGACCAAAAGAACCCCAAGCTCACTGCCATCGAGCTGGTGCCTACTCATCACAGCCCTGTAGGACAGGCTGGAACTGCCCCTGTAAGTTTCCGATACTGTAACTCATTACAAAAGTAGAAAGCCCCATCTTCCTCCTGAAAAGCCACTGGTGGATTTGAACTACAGACTTTGCGGATCACAGCCCAATGTGTAACCACTGTACCACCATGGCTCCAACCTGGGTAGAGATAGCAAGAAAGGTGACACAACAAGAAGAATTTAAGCAGTGTCATTGAAATGTACATGTAGAAACTGTTGAATTTGTTTATGCTCCCCTGTGTGTGTTTTCACCAAAATTTTTTAAGGCTCTGTCAGACGGCTGGTTGAGTGCAGAGTTCCCAAGGCCATACCAAGTTTGGCTTACCCTGAAATGACCAGAAGGGCTATGTGGGGTTTAGTGAGCACGAGGGAGATGAAGTTGAGAGGCTAGGACAGAGACATGTTGGACCTTGTGGGCCTGTTGCAGAGCCCCGGAATTATTCTGTTGTGATGGGAAGCCATAGGAGACTTTGAAGAAGGGGAGTGATGCAATCTATATTATCTTATAAGATCATTAGGGCTATTGAGTGGAGAATGTACTGTGCGGGGGCAAAGGTGGAAGCAAGGAGGCAGGTGGCTACTACATTGGTCCAGGAAAAGTACCTGGACTAGGGAAGTGGAAGGAGAGACAGAGAGTAGTGAACAGATTTTGGGATGTAGTTTGGAAATAGTTGACAGGACTTCAGATACTTGCCCCGTAGTTGAATATGTTGAAAGAATGGACCTGAAGGACAGAGAAAAGAGAAGAAGCCAATAAAATCACAGCAGAACAAAATGAGTAACCAATACCCTTGAGCTCCCCAGAACAAATGGCAAACAGGGCACTGCTCATGGTGTAGTCTCGCTGGAATGATGCATGACTTATTCAGTGTACATGCTGGCATTATAGCTATTAGTGCTATAGAACATTAAGTTTGGTTTTTTAACTGGAGCATGTGGGAGTAACAGAGCAAAATCAGGCCCCATAAGTAGGCCAGAGAATATTGGGCCATGGTAATCATCTGATGAAGAAATTATTAGAATGATGCTACCTTCCCTTTAAGAAGATAGTTGGGGTCAGAAACAAGTGGGGAATTGGGGGCTGGCTGGCAGGGAGTTGCAGTAGTCCCGGTGACAGTCACCTTGGGATATTTATTTTTTAATTATTGAGGCTTTTGACCATAAATTTGGCTCTTTTGTTTTTCTGTGTACTTTACTATTTGTCTGAACATGTAGTAAATACATGCATATTCAAAGTCATGACAGATTTTGAAGAAATCAATAGCAAAGTTTTCAAACGAGTCCTCTTGCTTATTAAAAATACTTTATTCAAAAGAATGTGTATAGACAAAACAGCGTAATGTATATAAAAAATAAAATCTATCGCTGTTGAGTTGATTCTGACTTATAGGAACCTTACAGATAGAGTAGACTACTCCATAGTATTTCCAAGGCTGTAACTTTTATGGATAGGAGCCTGCGTGGCACTGTCAGGTAGGCATTGGACTGAAGGGCAGCAGTTCAAACCCAGCAGCTGCTCCTTGGCAGAAGGATGAGGCCATAGGTTGTGGGGTTCCGACTAGTCTCTTTCCAACTAGTAAGCCTGGTCTCTTATGATTTGGAGCTTTGTTCTTCATTTTCCTCCCACACTATTCAAAACTTTGTAATGTGATTCTTTTCAAAGCAGTTGGGCGTGGTAATTTGATACCATCTAATTCTGCTCTCAGGGTCATAGAAGCTGAAGTTTGTGTGGCCACTAGTTCAATGGACTAAATATTTCTATATTTCTTTAGATTTTCATCATTGGGAGAGATCAGTAGCTGCACCTTAGTTGTATTAAGGCTGCAACAGTGGGCCTCAAGCACAGGCACAATTGTGAGGATGGTGCATGACTGGGCAGTGTTTTGTTCTGTTGTGAATAAGGCCACTGTGGGTCAGAACCAACTCAACGGCACCCAACCACAACAGTTGTATTGGAGTTGCGTTACCTCTATAGTTCGCTCATGTAGTGTTGGCATGTTCACAGTATTAAGCCCTATTCACGAGCATGGTATAATCTCCCATTTATGCAGGTCTTTTGTTTCTTACAGTAGTGTTTTATAGTTTTCACTGTGGAGGCCTTTTGCTCCTTTGTTTAGGTTTATTTTTAAGTATTTCATCTTTTGAGTGGCTATTGTAAATTGTATTGTTTTTCTTGATTTCCTTTTCAGAGTGTTTTTTGTTACTATAAAGGAATCTGACTGATTTTTATCCATTGATCTATACTTTTCTTTTTTGCCAAATCTTTCACTTAGTCCCAACAACTTTCTTGCCTAGGTTTGGGGATTTTCTGGGTATCAGATCATATAATCTGAAGAGTGAATTTTACTTCTTTGCATGCCTTGGATCTTAATGGATTTCAGCAACAAGCATTTATTATCTCATAGCCCACAGATTAGAAATCTGGGTTCTCTGTTCAGGTCTCACAAAGCTACAGTTTTGTGATTAGCTGGTACTGTCATCTCATATGAAATATAAGGTTCTCTTGTAACCTCACTGATTGAGAGTAGAAATGGATTCATATAAAAATAGCCTAATCAAGGGAGTGATTATTCCACCTTAAGGGAGGGGAGAGGGACACTAATTGTTTCACATATCAAGTTTATATTCAAGGGGGCTTTAAAAAGTTTATGGGACAATGGAATTAAAGGATCATGGGAATTTTCCATGAAGGTTTTGAAGCCCCCTCATACATGATTGGATCTAATTTCTAGTGTGTGTTTTCTGCTCTGTCGTTCTAAATGTCTTTCCCTGGCCTAGTACTATACCATGTAATTGCTATTGTCTTATAAGACAGTTTGATTGCTGGTAGGGCAAGCCTTCCACATTCTTCTTCAAAAGTATCTTTTTGTTGTTTTTTGGCTATATGCCAAAAACATATTCATATATGTTTTATAATTAATGTATATCCACAAATAACCCTGCTTTTGATGGGACATTAAATTTATAAATCAATTTGACGAGAACTGATATATTTGCTATACCAAATTATCTCCATGCAGTTAGATCTTTTAAAAATATCTCAGTGAAGTTTTAAGATTCTCTACTTAAAAGATTTACGTATTTTACAGATTTTATATTTCATTCATTGTTGTAAATGGAGTATTTTAAAATTAGATTTTATACATCTATTATGTAAAAAATGCAACAAGCTCTTTGTATGGTGATATTTTATTCAGTAACTTTTGAAAAACTTTCTTTTTCATAATAAGAATTGTCATTTTATTTTTCAAGGTGAAGGATTTTGAAGTTCATCCAATTTTTATGCAAATAATCATAATCTCAACAAATTGTAATAGTTTTCTTGCTTTCTCGTCATCCTTGTACAATTATTTCTTTGTTTCCTGTGCTGGGCAGGCCCTCTAGTGTAGCACTGGATAGAGTCAAGGATTGTAGACATCTTTGTCTGATTCGTTTCTACAAAGGGAATACTGTTCATGTTTCATCATTAACATTGTAGGGTTTTGGCAGCTACTTTTTATCAGGTTGGCAAAATCCTCCTACATTCCACATTTGCTAAAAGTTTTGTTTATTTGACTTCAAATCATGAGTCGATGTTGAATTTTCTCAAATGTTTTGCTCTGTATCTGCTGAGATGGTCATCTGACTTTCCTCCCTTTAATCTGATAGTGCCATAATTATATAAATATATTTTCTAATGTTTATCAAGTTGGAGTTTATTTAGATAAGTTCTTGTGGTGTGTTTTGTTTTGTGCACACTGTGGGATTTGGACAGCTGCTGGCTTTGGGCTTATTCGCTCTCTGGCTCTGCGATTTCTCTTTCTTTTTTGCTGGTTCAGTGGTGCATTTATTATGATACTTGAAAAATGTATTTATCCAATTTTTCAGGTCATTTTACAGCAGAAAGAATTTTAGGGTATCTGGTCTACCAGATTACTTCCTTAATTTATTGTGGAAATACTTCCATGATTTAAATGATCACTTACCAACATTTCTGTTTTCTCTTCTTCCTGATTCACAACTACCCCATCCCACCCCGCCCCCCTGTCCACACAGAGAGAACAAGGAGACAAAGTTGTATAGTGGAAAAAAATCATCACACCAGGAGTCAAAGGCATGAGATCTAGTACCCACATCACAAGTGAGATCTTAACTAAGACACTTACCCTTAGTTTTGTTCCGGGATCTGCTAAGTGGAAACACAGAGGATTGCAGTGAGAATTCCACAAATGTATAAATGTGAATGTGCTATGGAAGTTGTGAGAGGAAGGAATTAGTAGCAGTGATAATTGTGCAGATTCTCTCTTAGGAAATGCAACAGGGGTCTTAAGGAGAAGGAAGAGTTCATTAGGTGACGGACCGGGGATTTTTTTAGGACAGTGAAACTATGTTATATGATGTTCTTAGAGGTAGACACATAACAGTATACCTTGTCAAAACACATCTAACTTCATGGCATCAAGAATGAATCTTAATGTATTAAACTTTTTAAAAAGTTTCTTTAGGACATGGAGGGAGCATCCTGGGATGAAGTATATACAGGGACAAAAAAAACCAAACCAAACAAAACCCCAAACTAGCTGTATTATAAATGTAGGAAACAGCCTTCCTGAAGGTGCTGAGCAGAATACGTGCAGGCCTTTGTAACTTGGGAAATGAGTATAGTAGTCTGTAAGAGCAAAGGCAAAAGGAGCTATATATAAACACTATACTTTCATTGGTGAAATTACTTTCCATAGGTGTACAAGTAACAATTCTCAAATACCCCTCCCCCAAACAAAAAAAACATAAACTCACTGGCCATCAAGTCAATACTGATTCATAGAGACCCTTCTAGGACAGAGTAGAACTACCCTTCTGAGTTTCTGAGATGGTAATTCTTTATGGGGGTAGGAAGCTTCATCTTTCTCCCGAGGAGCAGCTGGTGGTTTCAAACTGTTGACCTCACAGAAGTCAATGCGTAACTACTACACATACATATATGTATATATACGTACGTGTATGTACATATATGTATGTGTGTGTGTGTGTGTATACATAGATCGGAGATTTCTCTTGATTCAAATGACTTCAGGGGTTGACAAATCCAAAATTGGCATATCAGGTCTCTTGAGGTTGTGGGATCTGGTAAATCCCAAAATTGACAGATAAGGTGACAGGCTGCTGTTTCACGTCTCAAGAACAGAGGTCAGAGAAGGACAAGTTGGATACAGGATAAAGAGAGGGAGAGCATTACCAAAACTTTCATATATGAGGGGGAACCTTCCCCAAACCAGAATTTTTTTTTTCAAAGCTCTGTATTTAATTTTTTTTTTTTTAACAAAATAACCTTATCAATGTCAAAGTACTCTCCATTACACTTAATACATTTGTCAAATCTGCAATTCCATTCTTATACATGATCCAACTAGTGTGTATACAACTAAAAACATACTAGCTTCCTTTAAATTTTATCATTTATAATAAGTAATAGAATAAGTAAAGGAAGAAAACAAATACTTGCTAATAAGATCTTCAACACAATGGATGGACATGGCAGCTACAAACATGGGATCAAACATAGCAATAATTATGAAGGAAGAGGACCTAAGCCGGGGGCTTAAGTGGAGAGGAAATGTTTTGAGAATGATGAAGGCAATGAATGTACAAATGCGCTTTACACAATTGATGTGTTTATGGATTGTGATAAGAGTTGTATGAGCTCCTAATAAGATGATTAAAAAAAAAAAGAAAAGAATTTGGCAACATATGTACAAATATGCTTGATACAATTGATGTATGGATTGTCATAAGAGCTGTAAGAGCCTCCAATAAAATGATCTTTTAACAACAACAACAAAAATAATTATGAAGGTGATTGAGAACCAGGCATTATTTCTTTTATTGTACATTAGTTTCCATTAACCTTTAATTCCACTCTTCCATTAATTATTTTAAAGCCCTATCATGAGTAAAACAAGGAAGAAATACTAAAACGGTTAGTCACATGGTTGTAGTTGGTCTTTAGAACTACTTCCACCAACCAAGCCATATTCTCTTGGCACTCAGCAAGCACCTCAACCACTGTGTGGTTCTTTGCTTAGTGGCGTGACCCACACCTTCATTCCTGAAGGTTCTGAGCCATTAGAGTCATGTTGGAATTGGTTGCTGCAGTTTTCCATTGACTTTAATCACATGACCTGGTAATTCTAAGAAACATCCTAAGGCATCGTCCATATTTCAGACATATTAGTCTTTATTATGTAGTATCAGTTTGGTTTCCCCTCGGTAAACAAGATCAGTCACATCAATCATTACAGTAACTTCTTTTTTCTCCTGTTGATCCAGAGGCAAGAAGAGCCCAGCGTGGCCAGGTAGCATTCTTAAGTTCTAGTTCAGTGGAATCAATTTTTTGTCTCCCGTTTGGAGCATTCTTATTTTTTCAACTAAAACTTCTAGTATCACAGAGTATAGGGTCACAGGGACAGAAGCAAACATTTTACAGGCAAATCACTAGCGTAATAGTGGTGTTTCTCCAATTTCCATCCCTTGATTCCTGGACCTGTGAATCCTGGCTTTTGGAGAAACAGCCCCATATAGTATTGCATACTGGTTCAGAGACTATACATCCTCCTGGAGAACATTGCCTCAAAGCTGTCATAATTGTATCTTTAGGAGGTCATTCCATTGTTCTATAACGCTAGCTCCATCAATGGGCTCAGGAATAGGAACAATTGTGAGGATGGCCCAGGACCATGCAGTGTTTTGTTCTGTTGTGCATGTGTTGCTGGGTCAAAACTGACTTGATGGTACCTAACAATGACAGCTCCTTCAAGTTGGCAGGGAATGTGATAGGATTAGTGAATTCCATGAGCATTGGCCCATTCAGTGCATTCCTTGATGTGAACCAGTGCTGTGTGGGATAGCCTGTAAGTGTACCCATGGTAGTTTGGACAGAAGCATTGCATGCAGAGAAATCAAATCTGTACACAGAGTCAGTGCCTTTTCCCAATAAGACCAAAATACTGCCCTGTTTATGATGGAAGTAACCCAGTGCAATCAACCTGCTACCAGGTTGCTGGCTGATTGCCTTTAGGAATGGTTCCCATTTAGTGGTCTGTGCTGTGGAAGATTGAGTGCTCAGCAGTGGCTGAAGCAAGGTGGGCCTTAGAGAGTGGAAGTCTGTTGCTGAGCCCATGTGACATCCATCTCTTCCACCAGACACACGGCCACTCTGTTCATGAGCCCATTGGGTGATGGCAGGAGTGGCTGGGGAAAGATGATGACTGTTCAGCCTCTGTGAGGAGCTCAACCTTTGGTGAACATTAACATGGGACACAAATACCATCACTTTGGCTTATTCAGAGAGGTCTTTTCAATACAAGCCTATCCTCAGTTTTCCAACCATGTTCCTTCTAAAATCCTTAACTAGCCAAGTCATTAGCCACAGCATCAGTGTATAATCACACATCTGACCATCTCTCCTTCAAAGCAAAATGAACCAAGTTTTGGCTAGTGGGAGGCTTTCACTTTACAACATTATTCAAGGAGGCCCAGAAAAGGGCTGCAGTGCTGCCCCCGTCCACTTCCAAGATGTGCCTACATAGCCTGTAGAACCATCTGTACACCAGAGTCTTTTCTTCTTCACTCATGAGGCCAAGAAGGCTGAAGGAAGGTATTATGACATGAGTAAGGGCATTTGGATCACTTCCTCTTACAATTTACTTGTACCTTCAGGTCCTGCTTGAGTCCGATCTCCTTTATACAACTTCTGTTTAATAATAGAATGCTTCTGGCCGTGTCCACATATAACTCTGTCAGTCCAACAATGCCAAATTTATTATGGGCAACTCCAACCACACAGTGACTTGGTGACCTGTGTTGAGCTTTCAGTCTTTAGAAAAGCCTAGTAACAAGCCAAACATGTTTTCTCACAAGGGGAGTAATTATCTACAGAGGATGGCAGAACATTGCTATAAAATCCTAAGGTCTGTAATTTGGTACCCTCCAAAGACTCCAAACAGTCCCTCTTTTTATTTCTGACACTTCAAGCACCATTGGATCAGCCAAGATCATATGACCCAGTAGGCAGAATGACTTGCATGGCAGCCTAAAACTGTTGCAGAGCTTTCTTATGTTCTGGGTCCCACTCAAAACTAGCAGCTTTTCAAATCGCTTCTTAAATAGACCAGAGTAGAATACCCAAATGAAGGATATTTTGCTTAGATCATTGTGACAACTCATAGAACAGAATGGAGATCTAGATCCATTCAGACTAAATTGTGACATAGGGTTGGAGAGTGGATAGACCTATGAAGTAGGGCAGTGAAGGTAAATCTGCTTATGGTGGAGGAAAAAAGTCATTAATTAGATTAATACCAGGAGATGTGTTTATTTGCTCAAGAGAATGGCAGCTGCGATTGGAATCACTGCCTGGTTAGGTTTATGATAATCCATTATAATTCTCCAAGATCCATCTGGTTTTTGTTGTTTGTTTGTTTGTTTGTTTGTTTTTACACATGCCACATAGGCATGTTGAATGGGAATATGGTAAGAATCACCACCCCTGCATCTTTCACATCTTTGATAGTGGCAGTAATCTCTGCAATCCCTCCAGGAATGTGATACTGCTTTTGGGTTAGATGCTTCTAGGTTTGAGTAATTCAAATCTCTTTTACCTGGCTTTTCCTAATACCTCAATCCACATATCAGGGATCCAATGTGATGACACACCTTGCTTACTGAAAGTGAGGAGGATTTGAAGCACTTCCTGATAAAAATCAAGGATTACAGCCTTCAATATGGATTGAAGGTTAATGTAAAGAAAACTAAAATCCTCACAACTAGACCAATAGAAAACGTCATGATAAATAGAGAAAAGGTAGAAGTTGTCAAGGATTTTGTCTTGCTTGGCTCTGCAATCAATGGTCATGAAAGCAGCATTCGAGATCAAAAGATGCATTGCATTAGGTCAGTCTGATGCCCAAAGCTTCTTTAGGGTGTTGAAGAGCAAAATGTTACTTTGAGGACTAAGGTGTGACTGACCCAAGCCATGGTATTTTCAATGGGTTCATGCTTGTGAAAGCTGGACATTGAATAAAGAAGAACGAAGATAATACATTTGAATTGTGGTGCTTTAGAAGAATATTGAAAGTACCATGGACTGCTAAAAGGAAAAACTGGTCTGTATTAGAAGAAGTATGGCCAGGGTGCGCTTTAGAAGCAAGGATGGTGAGATTTTGTCTTACATACTTTGGACACGTTGTGAGGAGAGACCAATCCCTGAAGAAGGATGTCATGTTTGGTAAAGTGGAGGGGCAGCAAAGAAGAGGAAGATGGATGGACACAGCGGCTCCATCAATGGGCTCGGGCATAGGAACGGTTGTGAGGACGGCACAGGACTGTGCAGTGTTTAGTTCTGTTGTGCACAGGGCCGCTATGCATCAGAACTGACTTGATGGTACCTAACAACAGCGGCAAGAACAATGAATTGTTTCCATGTCGTTGATTTTCTTCATTCTGTTTTCTTTTGGATGGGGAGAGACCAGTAGTTGTACCTTACATAGTTTCTCATAAGCTTTTAAGACTGCAGTTACTACTTAAGTAGGATGTAGAACATTTTCTTTGTACACTATGCTATGCCAATTGACCCTGATGTCCTCTTGGAATGTGGTCCTGAGCCTCTGTGCCCAGTAACTCCAGGTATTTGGTATGGCTAAGATGTTTTTATAGCTTGACCTCTGTATGCTATTCTATATTCATGAATATATTTACAATACATATAAAAGCATATATAGAAAAAGTATCTGTGAAGCCTATATATATTCTTGAGTGTAGTCCTATTTGCTTTTCCACATTCATGTAGCTTATGTTTTTAATGTGTCTACATGTAGATTGTTATTACTGTTATTGCAAGAATATATCTATATCTATATATCTATATACCTAGTGTCAGGGGAGCCAGCTCCTACCAAATCATCATGGGTCTGGTAGGCACAATTGTACAGCGATAATAAGTAAATATTATAGTAAAGTCATAGAAAATAAGAAGAGAAAGAAGAGAGATTGAAATAATGGAGTAAGACACATTTCATGGTAGCATGCTCACCTCAGTACCTTTTGGTGGTACAGGGCAGGAGAAAGGGGGAGGAGAAGGAGGACAAGGGGAGAGGGGACAGGGGAGCAAGAGGATGGGGGAGAGAACCAGGAGGAGAGAGCTCTTTATTTCTAACTAAGGCTTATATATCTTTGGGGGGGCATGCAAGCCCCCTAATTACAGGTAAAGACATACATCACAGGAAGGGGTTGCACTATAGGTAAGACAGTAATGAGAAGGGGACAGTCTAGGGGCATACATGCAGTAGGAAGGGGAGGGATTGGGGGTACACATTTGACAAGATGGGCGGGACCTAGATTCAGGATGGCAGCCTAACTTTGGATGTCACTAAGCAGATTTGACTTGTTCTCTGGCTTTCCATGGAAACAATTACTATCCTTATCAGTAGCGTGTGAGCCCCACCTATAGTGGACCAGATAGATGCCTTCAGGGAGAATATCTCTAAGCATCTGACCTCCCACCATGTGCTGGCAAACAGCCTCTAATGCTTGGCACATCTTTGGGGAAGACAAAGCTGGGGAACAGTCCTTTTACATCCCACGTACCAATATTGACCTTTACCTCTTATCCTCCTAACGCCACGGTCCTTTTATACAGTTCCACATGTTGTGGTGACCCCCCCTCCCAACCATAAAATTATCTTCATTGCTGTTTCATAACTGTAATTTTGCTACTGTTACGAATCGGGCAACCCCTGTGAAAGTGTCATTCCACCCCCCAAAGGGGTCGCGACCCACAGGTTGAGAACCTCAGTCCTAGTGTCTTCCTTTGTTTTGACCACTTGGTGCCTTACTTCATCTTTATTGTATAATGTCTTTCTCTTCACTCAGGTTAATGCGTGTCTACTGTTGTTGTTCTCGTTGGTAGGTGCCAAGCAGTTGGTTCTGACCCACAGCGATCTTTTGCACAACAGAATGAAATTCTGCCTTCTTTCCCTCCCCCTCTCATCCCTGGCAGCCTTCAATATTGTTTCTTTCTGTGTGCAAACCTTATTTTGACTTTTTATCATACTGGTACTATACAATTTTGTCCTTTAGTGATTGACTAATTTCATTGCACATATGTGCTCCAGGTTTATCCTTATATGAGGTGTTTTGCAGATTCATAATGATTCTTTAACATTACATCCTATATCATTGTATGTGTATATCATAGTTTACACTTTCATCAGTTGATGGGCACTTAGTTGTTTCCATCTCTGTACTATTGTGGATAATCCAATGATGAACGTGAGTGTGCATATAGCTGTTCATGTCACAACTCCTATTTCTGTAGGAAGTGTATCTGGTAGTGGGATTGCTGGATCATAGGGTATCTCTGTTTCCAACATTTTAAGTAAGTTCCATACTATTTTCCATACTGGTTGTACTGTCTTATAGTTCCTCCAGCAGTTATGAGGTTTCCAGGCTCTCCACACTGGCAGCGTTTGTTGTTTTCTGGCTTTGTGAACTTTGCTATTAATGGTGGTTGAGAGAATATCTAATTTTTATTTTGATTGGCATCTATCTCATGGCTAATGATCATGAGCACTTCTTTGTGTGTTTGATAGATGCCCAAGTGTCTATTCGTATCCTCTGCCCATTTTGCATTGTTTGCCTTTTTTGTTGTTGAGTTATTAAAGCTTATATAAATTTTAGAAATTAGTTTCTTATGTAATGTGTTGTTGCCAAAAAAGTGTTCCCAGTCCTTAAGTTCTCTTTACTCTTTCTGTAAGTTTTTCTTTGTACATGTGTTTACTTTTTAGAGGTTCTTGCCCTATAGTTTGCCGTCTGTTTTTTTCCCGATTCTAGTTATGTTTAATAGTATATCTGTCATTTGCTAGGGTCTTAAGTTTGCTCTTTTTTTTTTTTTTTTAGTTTTAGGTCTTACACTATGTCTTTGGTATGTCTTGGGTTAGTTTTTGTACATCATGCCATATGGATCCTGTTTCATTTTTTTGCCAACACTATTTGTTAAAGAGACCGTCTCTTCCTCCATTTAATGGGTTTCAACCCTTCATCATAGATCCATTCTTTTTAGGTAAATAGATTTACTTCCGAGTTCTCTATTCTGTTCTATTTGTCAGTGTGCCTTTTAGTATACATTTTTGGCTGTGTAGTGGGGTCCTCATTCAAGGGAACCTGACCCCTTCATTCAAGCTATGTGGGTCTGTAAACTGGCTGAAGTCTGAGAATTGATCAAGAGCCTGTGACTCTCTGTTCTGGCCATTTAAATTAAATTACTTTTCTCTTGATCTAGAATTCTTCTGCTTGTACAGATCAAGTAAACGTTTAGTAGATATCCCATCTTTTTCGCTCTTAAGAACACCATGACTGAGTAGCTACTGCCATTAAGTCTATTTCCTTCAAACTATTCTGGTAGCTGCTTTGACTCTGCTTTCCATTATGGTAACCATACCGATCTTGTCCTTGCCAACTAAGTGCCATTCATTGGGTTATACCACATGGGGCCTAATCAGCCTTCTTGATGCCATCGAGTTGGTTCTGTTTCATAGTGATCCTATATCCAGCAGAACAAAACACTCCCTGATCCTGTGCCCTCTGCACAGCTGTTCTTATGTTTGAACCCATTGTGGCAGCCACTGTATCAGTCCATCTTGGTGAGGGTCTTCCTCCTTTTTACTGACTCTCTACCAAGAAAATGTCCTTCTTCAGGGACCGGCTTCTCTTTTATGGATAATATGTCCAAAGTATGTGACACAAAATGTCACCATCTCTTCTTCTAAGGAGCATTCTGGCTGTACTTCTTCCAAGATTGATTTGTTAATTCTTCTGATAGTCCATGGCATATTCAATATTCTTTACTAACACCATTTAAAATATATCAATTCTGCATTAGTCTTCCTTTCATTATCTTGCTTTCCTATACATGAGGTGATTGACAGTATGGCTTGGGTCACGAATACCTACTCTTCGAAGTGACATCTTTGATTTTTAACACTTTAAAGGAAATCTTTACCAGCAGATCAGTCCAATGTAATAGGTCATTTGATTTCTTGACTGCTGTTTCCTTGGGTATTGCTTGGGGATCCAAGTGGAATGAAATCCTTCACAATTTCAATCTTTTATTTGTTATGATATTGCTTATTGGTCCAGTTGTAAGAACATTTGTTTTCTGGTGTTGAAGAGCAGTCCATACGAAAGGCTATAATCTTGATCTTCACCAGTCCTCTTTACTTTTAGTAAGCAAGGTTGTGTTTTCTGAATACCACAGGTTATTAATGAACCTTCCTTCAATCTTGGTGCCAGCTTCTCAGATTACTTGCTCAAATTGAGTATGGTGAAAATATAAAACTCTAATCCACACCTTTCCTGACCTTAAAGCATGCATTATCCCTTTGTTTTATTCAAGGATTTCCTCTTGGTCTATGTTCAGGTTCTGTGTGAGCACAGTTAAGCAATCTGGATTTTGCATTCTTGCAATGTTAATCATAATTTGTTATGTACAATCAAGTGCCTTTGCTTACTCAATGAAAAACAGGCAAACATCTTTCCAGTATTCCTTACCTTCTCCATCTGATATCAGCACTGATATTCCCCCCCACAATTTTTTATTGTGAAGAAAGTAGTTCATTTCAGATCATCATTTTTTTATGCAACAATTTAAACAATTTATCAAACCTCCCAAAGGTTCACCTTATCCCTCCTCCGTTTCCCCCTCTTCTCACTCTTGTAGATTATCTTTTCCTTCTAACACCTGTCTACCCGCTAGCCTACTGCTTCCCCTCATCTTTCTTCTCCTTCCACTTCTGGTAACCATCAAAGTCTGTTTCTTTTGGTATGGAAAAGCTTTCTCTTGATTTGTTTTCTTGTGTAACAGTGAGCTCATACAGCTTTTTGTGATTCACTCAGCATAATATTTTCCAACCTATCTATGTCCTGAAGTATTTCACAGTTTCATTATTACTCTTTAGCGATGCATAGTATTCTGTTGTGTGTATGTATCATATTTGTTTATCCTGATGGGCATTTGGTTTGTTTCCATTTTCTTGTTATTATGACTATGTACCTATACCTATTCGTGCTACAGTTCTTACCTCTTGAGGGTATCTACCAAGTAAAGGATTTGCTGGTCCATACAGTATTTCTATTAACGGTTGTTTGAGAAAGCACCATACTGCTTTCCACAGTGGTTACACAGGTTTATAGTTTATAGTGTTTGAGGGTTACAGTCTCTTTACATCCTCTCCAGCATTTGTTATTCTCTTTTTTGCTTGTTTTTTTAACTCTACTATCAGTGGACATATGAAGTGGTATCTCATCATTTTGATTGCAACTCTTGGATGGCTAGTGATCATGAATGTATTTTCATATGTTTATTGACCACCTGGATGTCTTCATGAGTAAACTGCTTGTTCGTGTCTTCTGCCCATTTAAAAAATACTCACATTTTTCTTGTTGAGGTGTTGTAATTTTCTATAGATTTTTGAAATTAGTCCCTTGTTAATGTATCATTACCAGAACTTTCCCCCAAATCTGGGGGTTCTCTTTTAACTGTTTTGATGAAGTCTTCTGATGCACATAAATCTTATTTTTAGGAAGCTGCAGACTTTCTGCTGAGTGTATTTTTCATTATATGTGCTAGTGCATTTATGCCATGTACTAGGGCCCTTAAGTTTGTTCCTCCTTTCTCACTTATGACCTTTATAGTTCTAAGGTTTACATTTAGGTCTTTAATCCACATTAGTTCATTTTTATAGATTGAGTGAGGTATAGGTCCTGTTTCAGTTTTCTGCAAGTGGAAATTCAATATTGCCAGCATTGTTTGTTAAAGAGATTAACAATGATATTTCTTGTCCATGACCTTTAATGAATCTGGCTTTATTTTCTGTTATTTCCCTGCCCATATACTGTTGCCACCATTTTTGAACTATCTTTAGAAAAACTCTATTCATGTGTGGTGTTAATAATGTTGGTTAACAATTTCTGTATTATCTTTTATTACCTTTGGAATGGTCACATAGCAGACAACACTCATCTGTCAGTTTGTCACGCTGTGGTGGCTTGCATGTTGCCGTGATGTTGGAACTATGCCACAAGTTTTGCCACTTTTGTAGTTAGATGTCTTAATTTGTCTCGGAGCAGTTCCCATTGTCATATGTGACTTACATAAACAGTAAGCATGGCAGTGTGGAGATTTCTACAAAAATGTGTTCCTCACCATGAGGTAGAAGGTGTGCCCTCTGTGTACTCTATAGATGGTGTGTGGGTCTAAGCTGATAAATCAATGTTAACATGTTCATTTCTGTAAGCCTTGGATTACTTGCGTCTATAGTATACCAAGGCAGGCCTGGCATTTCAGTTTGCATTAATGTAGACACCATTCCATCTATACTTCTGTGAACCAACCGAATGCAAATTAGATCCTTACCTCACCTCAAGCTAAAACACTGAATGAAGAATCTGTGCTTAGTCATAGCATCGGTAAAATTCAGACTGATCCAATTTTATATTCTTTGCACCATTATCCCACACCCTTAATAGCCATTTCTACACATATTCCCCAGGTCTCTTTTTGTTAGAAAATTAAGCAATTCTCTTGTAGTTCAAAAAGTAAGGAAAGTGCTCCCCAAAGAACCTGCATTGGTAGGGGTATGTCAAAGGACCCAAAGCCAATAGAAAGACCCTTCAATGGTCAAAGCTGAAGCAATTTGAGCCACAAATTGAAATAGTAATGGATTATAACGAGTATAAATACATACCCATGAGTCGATCATAATATAAATAAGTGGCTGAACAAACAAATGTGGGAGAAAATACAACTCTTCCATGCAGAAGTGACTCATAACTCCCACTCTTTGCACGTGGGCTGTGCACAGTGCTATCCTTCCAGAGCTAAAATAAGGAAAGGGGGAGAAAAGCATGATTCTACAGCAGAGAAACCTGACAAACACTTGTTCAGCCCTAGATCAAGGTCAACCAAACTAAAAAACCAAACTAACTGCCATTGAGTCAACTCCAACTCGCAGCAACCCTGTAGGATAGAGTAGAGCTGCCTCTGTGGTTTCTGAGCTTTGGAATGTTTACAAGAGCAAAGTCTCATCATCAAGTGATAATTATATTGATAGGATGGACTTTAGATATACTGAGAATGCTATTTTATGTCTAGAATCTTCCTCCCCGAAACCATAACCCATTCTAATTGTGAGAACAGTACCAGATAGATCCCATTTGAAGGACAAGATAACAGACCAGCACTGCTCAAAACTGTGAAGATCATCCAAAAGGGAGAGTCTTAGAAACTAACAGAGCCAAGAAGAGCATAGGAGACTTGATGACTAAATGCAATGTAGAATCCTGGGTGGGAACCTACAACAGGAAAAGGATGTTAGCTAGAAATGAATGACATCTGAAGAACGTGTGGACTTTTGTTAGTAACCATTTATCAGTATTGGTTCATTCCTTGTGGCAATTGTACTCTATGTAAGATGCTAATGATAGGAGAAACTGGATGTGATTTCTATGAGAAAAAACTACTGTATATACTCGTATATAAGCCATTTTCCAGTACATTTTTAATGAGTTTTTGTGGTAAAATTAGGTGCCTCGGCTGGTATTCGGGTCGGCTTATACTCAAGTATACATGGAATACAAGTATCACAATTTTTCTGTAAATAAAACTTTTAAGATGAAAAGTTCACATTAAAGAGGCTGTATTTTAAAACTGAACCACCTATAGGAGCAGCCTAGCTTAGAGTTTAAGAAGATAGATGATCTCAAGGGTCAGACTAGCTGGGTTCAGATCTC
This sequence comes from Echinops telfairi, assembly GCF_000313985.2. NCBI lineage: Eukaryota > Metazoa > Chordata > Mammalia > Afrosoricida > Tenrecidae > Echinops > Echinops telfairi. The sequence goes on from NW_022103900.1 coordinate 3,041,528, forward strand.
TGACTCACAATTTACCAGCTGTCTGGCTCTGATTACCCTAAAGATGTTAATGTTAATATATATAAAACACTTAAAATTGCACCTGCCACACAGCAAAGCCTCCCCTACACCCCTCCCCAAACAAAATCCATAGTAAAGTTGGGTCAATTCTAACTCATGACACCCTCATGTGTATATTAAAGTAGAAATGTGTTTTCTATAGGTTTCAATGGCTGTTTTTTGCAGTAGATCATCAGCCCGTTCTTCCAAAGGTGAACTCAAACCTCTAGCCATCTGGTTAGCAGCCAAGCATGCTATCCAGAGTCACACTCTATGAGCGGCTGCCCTCTCCCCCCCAAAATGGACAAAAGCTCCGCGGGGCGAAGCTTTCTTAAGTACACATTTTTCCCACTAGGAAAGCATCAAGCAAACTTGCTCTGAGTTAGTGCACCCAGTGGTGTCAACTGGGAAAGTTCTCTTTGATCACAGTGATTTTTCCCCCCCCAAAAGCAGTTTCCCATAAACCTTGTTTTTTGTGATGACCAATTTAAGAAAACAGCATGTGGCTGTGAAGTTTTGTTTCCTGCTTGGGAAAAATGCCGCAGAAACTATTGTGATGTTGAACACAGCTTTACAAGGACAGCGCTGTGGGAAAAACTCAAGTATACGAGTGGTTTTCGTGTTTCAGAAAAGGTGAAATATTGATTGATGACAGGCCTTGTTCTGGATTTCCAGTCAACTTCCCGAACAGACGAAAATGTCGACTCATAGTGCATTTGGAGTTCGTTCCTCCAGGTCATACTGTTAATCAAGCTTTCTATTTAGAGGTTCTGAAAAGATTGAGTAACAGTATGCAAGTGTGGGAGTGGGATCCTAATTTGTGACAGATGGGGGACTGGTTTTGCCACCACAACAATGCACCTGCTCACACAGCCATCTCAGGGCACCAGTTTTTGGCAAAAAAGAGCATGTCTATCTTGCCCCACACACCTTACTCACCTGACCTCGCTCCTTGTGACAAATCCAGAGACACTCATATGTGCATAAAAAAGAGCTTTATATAAAAGAGCAATTGTATATTGAGAAAACATCCCAGATCAAGTCCGTAACTTCAATATTAGCCCATATGTCCAATACCAATCTACAAATTCCTCTTCAAACTCACGAAACACATGCAATAATGCCTAATGCAGGAAGATCACAGGCCAGTGGGTAGAAAGTCTTGTGGATCCGGTCGAGGTGGAAGCATCTCAGCGCTGGCAGGGGTCTCTATGTGGCTTCTTTAGCTCCAGGGCACTAGCGTAGCTCCATGTGTCTTGTTAGCAGGAATGTCTTCTAGGGAGTGAGTGTGTGTCCCACCTCCAGCAAGCTATTTATCTCCTCATGCCTCCAAATGAAGTCATCAAGCTGCAACCCGAGTGAAAGGCTAAACTCCACCCCTTCACGCTTAAGTTTCAAGTTGGCAACAGATTATGTAACTATGACAGCCATCCAAATAGATGAGTTTGAAAAGTGTTTCCAAGAATGGAATCATAGGTTTGACAAATGTATTAAATGTAATGGAGAGTACTTTGAAGGTGATGTTTGTTTTGTATAAAAAATTTAAATACTTGACTTTGGGGAAACAAAAATCCGTTTTTTGGGGTGGGTACCTCCTCATATAGCTATTTTATTTTTATCACGATTACCTTGCTGATGGTTTAAGTTTGGAGACCTGTTTAACTAAAGCTGAATGTTCTTTGCTCTCCTTTGACATCCTGTTTTTCAGGATGGCATACTTTAATAGTATCCCGGATACTTTATTCAAAAAGAATCAGAGTAGGATCCTCTAGACCAGTGGTTCTCAACCTTCCTAATTCTGCGCCTCTTTAATAAAGTCCCTCATGTTGTGGTGACCCCCCCAACCATAAAATTATTTTCGTTGCTACTTCATAACGGTAATTTTGCTGCTGTTATGAATCAAGCGACCCCTGTGAAAGGGTCGGTCGACCCCCAGATTGAGAACTGCTGCTCTAGACGGAAGACTGAGAAGGAAGCCTGGCAGATCTAGAGAATCTAGGAGCCTGGTTTCACACTGCAGAAACAGTGCTGACTGGGCGAATGCAGACATCACAGAGCCCAGGACAGTGCAGTTTTTATGGGCATAATGTGCTACACTTAGAAATTTGGTAATTTACTTTGTTTTCAGTAGGCTCCCGTAGGAAATTAAAATGCTTCCTTTACTGAGAAGCCAATGTGCTTAAAGAGAAAAGCACAACTCCATCCACCGGGTTCAGTGTCAGAGACTTTGAAACAAAAATGGAATATACATTTTTAGGGTTATTGCAAAGCCTGTCTAAAACCCAAACCAATATTTAGAAGACGTCTTATAGAAGAGCATCTGAGGTGAACGAGTCCGCTGAACAGAACACAGACCTGAGGGTCAGGAGGCTACTTCGGAGCCGCTGGTAGTTAGGCAACTGAGGTGACTCATGTAACCTCTTTGGACCTTGGCTCGGGTATCTGTAATATGGTGATAACAGAAATGCTTGTTCTGTCTTCCTCCCATCTTCCTCACTTCCAGGATTCTTGATAGGAGGATTTAGTGTTAAAAAGGAACCCTGGTGGCGTTAGTGGGTTAAGCATTAGGCATCTTACACGGAGTCATTGGTTCACACCCACCAGCCCCTCTACTGGACAAAGATGAGGCAGTTCTAACTCCATAGTGATTTACAGCATTGGAAACCCTTGGAAGTAGTTTTACTCTGTCCTACAGGGTTACTATGGACTTGAATCACCTCGAAGGCAATGAGTGAGTAGGTGTGAAAATAAATATGAGACCCCCTTTGTAAGTTGTAAAACCTGTACAAATATTACTTGTTTTAGTGATTCTCAGGTTTTCAACAATAGTAAAAGTCTAATGGGACTTTTAATCATGTTACGTGTTGCAGTTATCTGAATACCTATACTTAGTTATTTATTAAGCAATAAAGTGAAATCAGTTGAATTTGATAAGCTTTTAATGGAATATTTTCTCCCAGCCCTTTAGTTCTTACAATGTTTTTTATTGGTTTAACAAAGGCAGGCATTGTTTCAGCCTGGCTTTGTCTTTCTTAGGTGGTACTTCGTGGAAATAATTCCTAAATTTCTCATGGAAATCAGCTGTACAAAGAATACAAAGGTGCATTCTTGTGATTAGGAGAGTCGCCTCCTGAGGACACACTAGCTTTCCTGCTGTGGGGCTGACCAGCAGAGGGTGCCCATGCTCTCCTTGCTGCTGACTTCAGCTTCTGGGCTGGGCCAGCCTGATCTGTGCCACCCATCTGTGTTTGCCTCTGATGATTAACAAGAACTATACTCTAATAGAAGGGATTCTGGCACATCAGAGACATAGTTACCAAATGGAACAGGAGAGCAGACATACTGTCAAACAGCTGTGCACCAACAACCTGCCATCGTAGGCAAGTAGGATATCTCTGGATAACTAGAATTTGCCACCGTGGGGTGGATCATTTGCTTGTTTTCCACCTCCTTCTCCGGCACTTCCCCCCCTCCCCCCCATTTCTTTTTCTACAAGGTTCTTTGCTCCACCTTTTCAGCATCAACAGCCATCTTCCTCACCTGGTTTAACATATCACTTTCTTTTTTTTTTTAATCATTTTATTAGGGGCTCATACAACTATCACAAACCATACACACATCAATTGTGTAAAGCGCATTTGTACATTCATTGCCCTCATCATTCTCAAAACATTTCCTCTCCACTTAAACCCCCAGCATTAGGTCCTCATTTTCCCCTCCCTCCCCGCTCCCCCGTCCCTCATGAGCCCTTGATAATTTATAAATTGTTATTTTGTTCTATCTTGCCCTGTCCGATGTCTCCCTTCACCCACTTTTCGGTTGTCCGTCCCCCAGGGAGGAGGTCACATATAGTTCCTTGTAATCGGTTCCCTCTTTTCCTACAGGACCAGTGGTGTGAGTGGCGATACAGGGAGGGTAGAGGGAAAGTGGGTAGGAAAGAGGGAACATATCACTTTCTAAAGTAGCCTTCTACTGGATCATCATCCTAGACCCAGCCAGTCTCAGCACCATGTCTGGGATCCATTTGACAGGCTGTTTGAGGTTCAACAGCATCTTTTCCTCTATGTAAACCTCTATGTAAACGGGTGATGGCCAGAAGCCTTGAAACCTTTCTAGTGCACTTACTGCCCACACCATCCTTTTCCTCTTCCCCCCTCTAGCATGGGTCCTTTAGCCTCCTTGTGTAGGCAGTTAGTTGGTATAAAAACCACAAGCAAAAATCCAACCAAACCCTTAGCAATTCTGACTCCTAGGAGCCCTATAGAACAGAGATATCTTTCCATGCCAAGAATTTAGGTCCTAAGAAGATTTTAAACTGGCTATATATTTTTCCTGTACATGGATGGGATGTATAATCACTTATTTTGTTAATCCTCTAAAGATGAGATTTCGATTGTGTGGGGTTTTCAGTATAATGTTTAAGCATTGCTGTGACAGATCCTTAGTGTGTCTCCTGATTATATTCTTAGGGTATATTCCTAGAAATGGTAGTTTTCCTCCTCTTTTTCTCTTTAGGAATCTTGTCACTTCCCTCAGGAAAGCTCTCCCACGCCAGTGCCCCTCAGTAAGAGAGGATGCCTGTGGCAGCACACCGCTGCCATGTTTCATCTTTGCCGAACCAGCAGTGGGAGAGTGAGCTCACTCCTGCTGGACAATTGATGGGCTTTCCAATGTCCACGTCACCTCCGATAGCTAACTGAAGGCCGTGGCTCTTAGACGTCTTTGTCTCCGGCCACCTTGACAAGTTGAGATATTAGAGTTGTTCGCCCACTTGTTTACATGGCTCGTATTTATAAATGTTTACTCTGTTAGGTATACTAGGAAATGTTAAAATTCTTTACTGAATTTTAAAATTGCAATAATAAATCTATTGTGTATTATTAGCATGAGTAATGTTTTTATAGAAAGGCCTTTTCCAAAAGAAAAAGATGAGTTAGAACAGTGGTATTGGTTTACGTTTTAATGTCTGTTTAATGTTTCGCTTACAAGAAGATGGCCAGATTCTCATATCTGCTTTTGCATTAAGTGAATGGTGATATATTGTTCTGGCTGGGGTAGGTGAAGCAAGTCTGATCTCAGACAGATATCTGAGGGTGTTTCACAAAGTTTGTAGAAAAATGAAAGAAGGTCATGGAATTATTCCATGAAATTTTTGAAGCCTCCTTGTGTAGGCAGTTAGTTGGTAAGGGGAAGAGTACTTTAAGTCTCTGACAATGAAGTTGGATGTTTTCCTTCGATAGTACATCAAAATGCAGTAAGTGATTGTTTCTCTCTCTCTCTCTGTTTCCAAGGTTTATTCAAAGACTCGTAGAAAATATTCCCAAGAAGTGAGTTTTAATCCTTATCTTCTTCCTTTTCTTCATCCTGGTGAATCAGGAAATAACATAATTCGTCACTTTCTTTGCTGTTGGTGACCACACACAGCTAATCTCATAGATTCTTCTTCAGATATTTTTTGGTGAGATATTTCAAGTTCCTTTTGGAAAAAGGCACCTCAGAGGTTGCAGTAATCTTGCTCTTGCTTCTTTCAATGGTCATAGTCCCTCCACCCTGATGACCATTCACCTCGATTCTTTCTTGACGAAACTGCTCAAAACGGATCGCCTGCAGGATTCCATCTTCTGCAGGGTGGATGCAGTCAAGGATCGGCTTCAGACTTGCTGCTGCTGCTTAAAAAACTTTTTTTGGTAATAAATCATTTTTGCTTTTTTTTTTTTTTTTAACCTCTTCACTACAGGCTTTTTCATAGGTGCCATGGAGGCAGCCAGGTGCCAAGGGATTTCAGCAAACTACCAGGTGCTATTTTCTTGAAGATTAATCAATATGAAATCTGAAACCACATCCATTAACTCATTTTTTTCTTGGCAACAATCGTGACCATTGGTCTAGCTTCCCTTTGACTAGATCCTTACCCACGTATGACTTTATCATCTGGAGCATGTTGGTTTACTGTAGATTTCCCAACGTTGATACATTTCATTGTATTCTCATCAGAGTAGAGTTTGAGTATTTAGAAAGTTATTAACCTCACAGTAGAGAATCAAGTTTTCCAAAATTCCTTTTTTTGTTGTTGTTTTTTATTTTGCTTCAAAGCTTGAATTTTACCAGTGACAATCTCTGGCAAACTTCACTTGTTTTTGAGAAAATGCCAACACACTCCAGATAATAAAGTCATATGTGGGTCAGGATCTATTCAAAGGAAGCTATGTCCATGTAAAGTTGTTACTGCGGCATCAAAGATATGCTTACATGAAAGTGGCCTTTTCTTTTTCTGTGAGTGCTGAGGGTGTGACGGCCATTGGCACAGCTTGGCGCTACTGCCTTGATTGAGGCTAAGGTGCCATCAGCTTTACCCACGATCATCTGTGCATCCTCAGTACAGTTGTCAACCGGGAAGAAAAAGGACAGATAAGCTGCTGGTATACTGAACATAATTCTGACCTCCCTGATAAAGTCTCGGTGGTCTCCAAGGGTTCCACACTCAGAACTCGGCTTAGCTAATCTTAAGCAACCATTCCTTCACCAGAGATCAGTTTTAAGCGTAGGTTGTAACCACGCCTGGCTAGTGAAATTTCAGAGTAAGTCTGCTGAGGAGCATCTGAGAAAATTTGCTAATACTTTTTTTAAATTGTATTCATTTGATTGGGGGCTCATGCAACTCTTACCACAATCCATCCATCCATCCATTGTGTCAAGCACATTTGTGCATTTGTTGCCCTCATCATTCTCAAAACATTTTCTTTCTACTTGAGCTTCAAATTCTTAAAATGAGACATAGTAGCAAAGAGAGAGTCCTTTCTTCCTCCTGGATGTGCCAGGCCATTGTAATGCAGAGGGAACTTTTTTTCAGTTATGAAGGATAATAAATTCCCCTATATTATTTTAGTCAGGATAAAAAATATTTTTCGTTACTTGCAGTCAAAAGCATGCCCAAAGGACATTTCTCTCGTTATTAGTGCGATGGACATTTTTGAACGTGTAGTGGTCATTTGCATTTTCCTTATGAAAACTGTTCATAACCCTAGCCCAATATTCTCCATATTATTTCTTAAGCATTCTTTATATAGGCTTATTAAGGTCTAATTCTGGATCTTTAAAAGTTTAATCTGGGATTACTTCTCAGCCTTTTGGCCAAGATCAAGTGTAGTAAAAGTTTAATCTGGAATTTAGTGTAAGATATGGAGTTAGGAGTATAACACTATATATTTTTCCAAATGGAAAACCCATTTTGTTAATACTTTTATTGACTAGGCCAGTTTGTCATACGTATCACTTATTACTCCACTTAGTACAAATGGAATTTTTATGTGTGTTTTGACTAGTTTCTGGACTTTGTATTCTGTTCCATTGTTTTGACTGTGGTGTACAGGCAGTGGTGGGAGAAACTGCTGGCTCCTTGCCTGTCTCGAGGCAGCAGTACCAAATTGCACTGCTGGTCATTGCCTTCCTCATTCTGGCAACAGAGGCTTGGTATTTTAGTTACACTTGCTTTCTAGTGTGCTGTAATGTCTGGAAAGGCAAGTAGGTTCCCCACCCTATCCCTACCCCACCACAACCAACATGACTCATTTCCCTTCCCAGCATTTTCCTGCAATTTCCTTCATGGTTATTCTTCCAGATGAGCTTTAGAATTATTTGTTCAAGTTTTCCCAGGATGTTTTTTTGGAATTTGATTGGAATTGCTTTAAATTTATAGGTAATGTTGGCAATCGTTTACATTTTTATAACATTGAGTCTTCAGGTCCAGAAAAC
>NW_022103900.1:3052039-3053716 GCF_000313985.2 Echinops telfairi
TCCTTTATAGTTTCCTGGGAAAGGCCTATGCTGTGTTGGTAGGGAATGCTTGTACTCTTCTGTGTCTTTGGTAGGAGCTGATGATGGTGCTCCTAATTATTAATTTCATTGTGTAATTTTTCTTTTCAATCTTTAAGGGATGCCCTTTGAATTGTTTCTGGAGTTGACTGAATAATCATTTGACTCTACATTTGTGAAGTACTAGTTTGTCAATTTCTTTGTAAGAACTTTTTGACTTTAAGAATCACTATCACGGTTTTTCAAAGGAGCCTATAGATTTAAGCAAAGTGAATGTCCTTCCCCCACATCATGAATGTTCAGGTGACTGAAACAGGACTTACTCTATTTGGGCGTCAGGATTTTCTCTACTCTAATCTCCCCCATTTCATGTGAGATTAGTCTTTCACCTACTTCGGGTGTTTAAACTAAGAAATACCTTAAGGCAAGGCGTGATCCTGAGAAATTCCTGAACTTGTGGGAATCAACAAGATTACTGCTAACAATAATATCATCTAACATTTATTAAGCACTTGCTATACAACGGGCACTGTACTAGTTATTTACTACACATATCATCTCTTTAGTGTCCTGGTGGTGCAGTAGGCAAAGTGATGGGATGCTAAACAGAAGGTCAGTGGTTTGAACCCATCAGCTACTCCACAGGAGAAAGGTCTGGCAGTCTGCTTCTGTAAAGAGTTACAGCCTTAGAAATGTTCTGGGGTGGTTCTATTCTGTTCTATATGGTTCCTATGCGTCAGAATTCATTCAGTGGCAGCAAGGTGGGTGGGGTTTGGTTTATCATTTCCATAAAGTTTCTTATCCCATTGGGATGGCTAATAGGTTTCAACTGTTAACCATTTTGGTTAGCAACCGAGCAAGTACTGCTTGCTCCATTGCTCTACTAGGCCTTCTTAGAGCTGCCTGTATTTTTATTGCCACATTCATTAGTTATTCAACTTTTTATAAGCTGGCATCGAAACTGCAACAAAATTGTATCAATTTTTGAAAAATACTTTTGCAGTGTAATACATATTTTTCTGAAGCAAACCAAAGGTAAATTTCTCATGATTTTTGCTGCCTGCCTTTGCAGCATTTGAGGGAGGATCTTTTTATACATTTGTACTTGTAATCGATGAAAAACTAAACTGATTGCAAGTCCCTGTTTTGTTTTGAATCTTAAAACATGTACCAAGTCTTTGGTCCAAACTATGTGGGATAAGTTAAATTTAAATTGCAATCTGTTAACCATTATCAGTGTGTTTCTGTAAGCATAGTTATGTTGAAATAAGGTTGGGTTTTTTAAAATCATTTTATTGGGGGCTTGTACAACCCTTATCACAATCCATCCATCCATCATGTCAAGCACATTTGTACATTTGTTGCCATCATCATTTTCAAAACATTTTCTTTCTGCTTGAACCCTTGGTATCAACTCCTCATTTTCCCCCCTCCTTCCTGCTCCCCCGCCCTCATGAGCCCTTGATAATTGATAAATTATTATTTTGTCATATCTTACACTGTCCGACGTCTCCCTTCACCCACTTTTCTGTTGTCCATCCCCCAGGGAGGAGGTTCTATGTAGATCCTTGTGATTGGTTCCCCTTTTCTCCCCCACCTTCCCTCCACCCTCCTGGTATTGCCACTCTCACCACTGGTCCTGAGGAGTTTATCTGTCCT
>NW_022103900.1:3055089-3056790 GCF_000313985.2 Echinops telfairi
TAATTATTGTTGTTGTGCTGTGCTCGCTAATAACCTTATTTATACCCTGAAATTATAATCATCCAAAATAAGATTAAAACAAGATGTGAGCTGCCTGAGCCGTTTGCCTTGCAGATGGTCACCCTCGGAGTTCTCTGAAATTGCCAGGGTTAATTGAAGCTTCAGTTTTCATTGCAGTATACTTGATGCTTAAGTGTTTCTTACCTGTCGGCTCACACTATCCAAAACAGTAACAATAGCACTTTAATTTGCTCTCATTAATGCTAGCCTCCCAGGTAATGTTTAGTGTAGCTCTATCTAGATGATGTTTGCTTCTCTGAGTGGAACCTTTGTACCGGCTTCCCAGCTGAGAAGAAAAGCTAAACAGTTACAAAGGTAAAAAGCATGATGTCTCATCGATTAATTTATTTAGAGGATGCTCAGAACCCAAGGAAACATTGAGGGGAGTTAACTTTTAAACGGTTGGTAGGCAGTTAGTCTATGATTAACAGCAGACTCTTTCCCTGGGGTTTTAGCGAGCTGAGACAACTGGGATTCATTCTTGGGGAGCCTTACAAATAGTTTTTGCTTAGAGCCAGCTAAATGCTCCAAGGATAGTCATTGTAGATGCACACAAACAGCAGCACTGTTTGCTCTAGTTCTTTGATGTTCCTCTAGTAGTATTGAGATGTGAGAAAGCAATCAGGATCACTGTAAAACAGCAAAGGAAATTCCCCAATACGCCTAGGTGACTGTAAGAGTAGAAGACCAGTAAGAAGAGCTAGGTGTTAAAATGTTACAGTATTTAGGTGATGCAAGAGCCTTATGCTTGTACCTTGAGATTTGAGTATTGGAAAGAAAATGATTGTGCACTCCTAAATCTGGGGACTGGTGCCTCCCAATGGCATTGCTCGTGATTTGATTAAATCCCAAGAGAAGAAACAGTTGAGACAGAGCCAGAAGGAGAGAAGGAATTCTGGGCCTTCTCAAATTAAAAAAAAAAAAAAAAAATTCTAACAAGTTAGCAACTCCAGTAAAGACTAGAAAATCAGTACTGTGGCCTTTCTCGTAGAGGTAGCATTCAAAAATAGAATGTAAAGGGGTGGATTGTATAGTATATGAATTCTGTATACCTCAGCAAAGCTGTTAAAGGTTGGGGCGGGGGGGGACCCAAACCCATGAGCATATTAGACTACTTGGGTTCAAATTGTAGACTACAAGCCCTCAGTTATTAGTTGGGTTTTCCCTCTGTGATATGGTTATTAAAGTAGTACTCCTTCATAGAGAACTCAGTGTAAAGCAGAATAATGCGTATTACTGTCATTGTCTGCTGTCAAGTCAATTCCAACTCAAGACAGTTCTATAGGACAGAGTAGAACGGTTTTACAGGGGTTGGCAGGCTATAATCTTTATGGGAACAAATCACCAGGTTTTTCATATAGTGATGGCAGCGTCCTTCATACTTCCCTCTTACAGAGCCACTGGTGAGTTTGAGCTGCTGACCTTCAGTGAGCAGCTGAGCCCCACTTAGCCAATGTGCTACCAGAGCTCCTGAATAATACTTGTAAACTACTTAGAACATTGTACTTAACTTTGTTTTTTAAATTGAGACTTACATGAAAGAGAAACTGGAATGGCTCCTTTATTACCCCATTCCCCTGTTTTTGCAGAACATAGTGTTTCATTTACCGTAAATCCTTTTTATAATACACAAAACTATTG
>NW_022103900.1:3057516-3059701 GCF_000313985.2 Echinops telfairi
AACCTCATTCTGGACATCTGTCAACTTCCTGAATAGATGATAGTGTTGATTCATAGTGCATTTGGAGTTCGTTCTACTAGGTCAGACTGTTAATCAAGCTTTCTATTTAGAGGTTCTGAAAAGATTGCATAACATGTGACAAAAAAGGCCTGATTTGTGGCAGACGGGACTGGTCTTGCTACCACAACAATGGCACCTGCTCATGCAGCCATCTCAGTGTGGCATTTTTGGGCAGAAAACAGCATGACTCTTGCCCCACACACCTTACTCACCTGACCTCGCTCTGTGTGACTTCTTTTTGTTTTGGCAAATAAAGAGAGACATGAAAGGGCAGCAATTTGACTGATACAGAAGACGTAAAGAAAAAAGCAAGGGAGGTGCTGGCAGCCATCCAAACAGATGAGTTTGAAAAATGTTTCCAATGATGGAATCACAGAGTTGACAAATGTATTAAGTGTAGTGGAGGATAATTTGAAGAGGATAAGGTTGTTTTGTAAAAAAAAAATTAAATACATAGCTTTGAAAAGAAAAATTCCATTATTTGGGGCTACTCCCATGTTTATTTTTGCATTCTAAAATAGGTGTACACCTGCCATCACTTGCAGCTTTCAGGAAATCTGTCAGCTGTTAATGACCTACCTCAGTGTACTTGGTAACATAGTGAATGCTATTGCTAATGATGCTGTCTGTCTGGGACTTGTATGAGCTTTAGTTGCTTATGAATCTATTTCTTGGTGATTGCTTTAGTCACTCGACTAGTCATGGATTAGTCTTGCCATTGAGATCTGAGAGAGCTATTCCCTTAAAGCTGTACTCATTCAATTTCATTTTGACCTTGGCAGGACCCATGAAGAAGAGCTACTACCATATGATGATGATCTGAAAGTGGGAACTTAAAAAGTAGGTAAACAGCATGCCATTTGACTCTATGGACTAGAATTTGATATGGCAGAATTCTTTTGAGCTAAATTAAGTCATAGGTTGGGACCACAAACCCTGTCAGGTGCTTACAACAGTAAAAACTCTTCTCATACTCTATGGAGATTCTTTTAGCCTTACGCATGTTTCTCTGCTCTGAACTGGAATCCAAAGTAAATATCAGCCTGAGTAATGGCAACATACCTAGAAATTTCCAATCCTGGGAAGTGTCTGCTTAGATTGACCTTTTTTTAGATATCCTCAGGTTTTATTCCTGGCAAAAACCTGGTGGCATGAAACTGTAACAGGAAGCAGTAAGTTTATGAGAAAACTTTAAGGTATAAATGTAGCCAGTACTTAAATCTTCATTTCATCATATGTACTATTTATTCAGGTTATACTGGCCTTATAAAATGAGTTGGGAAGTGTTTTCTGAAAGAATCTGTATGAGATTTTTACTGTTATTGCTTCCTAAATGTTTGATATTCACTAATGAAGTCATTGGGCCTGAGTTTTTTTTTATAAGGAGGTTTTTAAAATGTTTATTTGCTTTGCTTCTACTTATAGATTTAATTTATTTAATAAATTGGGGATATTTACATTTCTTGTGTTGATTTGGAAAGTTGAGTTTTGAATGAAATTGTTCTATTCATTAAAGTTGAATTTATGGAACAAAATTGTCCGATTAGCTTCTCAATCTCTGTAGGGTCTGTGGTAATGTTCTGATTTTTATTGCTATTGGAAACTTGTGTTTTCTGTAATTTAAGTGTTTAAGATCAGCCTTGATAAGGGGTTTATAATTTTTTTACTAATCTTTTCAAATAACCCTTGTTTGGCATTATTTTTCCCTGTTTAGTTAATTTTCTATTTTATTGATTTTTGCTTCTATTTTTATTATTTTACTACTTCTGTTTACTTTGGGTTTAATTTACCCTTCTTCTTTTTTATTTTATTTTATTTTTTAGCTTATTAAGATAGAAGTTGAGATCATTGTTTGTAATCTCCCTTTTTCAATACAGACATTTAAAAAAAAATCATTTTTGGGGTCTCGTACAGCTCTTATCACAATCCATCCATCCATCCATTGTGTCAAGTACATTTATACACTTGTTGCCATCATCATTCTCAAAACATTTGCTTTCTACTTGAGCCGTTGGTATCAACTCCTAATTTTTTCCTCTCCCTCCCTGCTCCCCTCTCCCTCATGAACCCTTGATAATTTATAAATTATTATTATTTTGTCATGTCTTACACTGTCCGATGTCTC
>NW_022103900.1:3060668-3075631 GCF_000313985.2 Echinops telfairi
AGAGTGATGTTGGAATTTTTCAGTTGCAGTGATAATTCTACTTGTGGACAGTTCTGGATCAACTGGATCATTCCTGCCAATGTAGATGACATTTTTCGTTAGAAAATTAGTGAGAGTTGTCTGCATTGTCCTTTTCTGTTTAGGTTCCTATACTTCGTGGTGACAGCTCACTGCTTTCCAAATCTACCTGTCAGCTATAGCAAAGTGATTGATATTTGGGTCCATGTTTTTAAGCAACTGAAGCCCCTGTTTTAGTTTAGAAAAAAATCCCAGCTAATCCTTTCAGTATAAATTTTTTCTATAACTTCTTTTCTCATTATTTCTCTTTTCAAAAATCCATAAGGTCTTTCTTCATTATCTATGACCTATACCACATCAGCAATATTAAGTTCTAAAAATAGATTTCTTGCCATATGAATGGTTTTTCTGTTGATGTCTTCCATCATATTATCCTGATCAGATATCTGGACTGTATTCATATAACTCATCAATTTTCCCCATATTCCCTGTAAGCATTTTCCCATATCTTTCTCCCAGGGAGATGCAATGCTTTAGATACACTGATGGTCATAATTGTGGTTTGTCATTAACTGAGTATGTCAAATTTGGTGACTATCTGTATTACCAGAGATAGAGGAAGTTAATAATAACAACTGCTTCAACGACTACATTAGTATGTAATATTGCTATCATTTGTAATTTGCTAACTTTTCTTTTATAGCCCTGCATATGGTCTATTTCATGTTCCCTTGAAAAAGAAAGTGTATTCTGCTATTAGATATATTGTTCTTTCTGTATCAATTAAGTTGAACTGTTCATAATGTTCAACTCTTCTATATCCTCAATGATTTTTAAAATAATTTCTTGTTGCTAAGAATTTATTTCTCTACAAAGTTCTGTCCATTTTTGTTTCATGTGTTTTGAACGTCTGTTAGTAAGTACTTGCACACGTAGGATTGTTAAGCCCTGTTAATTAATTGATTCTTATTATGAAATGTCCCTTGCTACCTCTGTAATAACATTTTTCTTAGTTTACATTATCTGATAGAGTTCCACCAGCTTTCTTGTGTATATCTTTCCATGATGTTTCTTTTAACATTTTTCAATCTATTTGTGTTTTTATATTTAAAATGCTTCTTTTATGCATAGTTATGGCTGGATCTTGCTTTTTTATGCAAACTGATAATTTACACCTTTTAAATTGGTGTCTGTTTACATTTAATGTAATTATTGATAAGCTGCTGTTGTTGTAAGTTGCCTTCGGTGGATTCCAGCTCACAGTGACCCCATTTGTGCTGAGTAGAACTAATCTACAGGTTCCTGAGACCTTCTGAAAGCAGATTGCCGGGCCTGTCTTCCAAGGTGCCTCTGAGTGGGTTTGAACCACTCTTCCAGCTAGTAGTTGCGTGGTTAACCTTTTGTAACACCCGTGGACTCTCAACTATTAGTGTGGTTGAGTTTAAATATTCCATCTTGATATTTGGTATCTATTTATTCCATCTGTTTTTACTTCCTCTGTTCTTGCGTTCCTGCCTTCTTTTGGGTGAATTGAATATTTTTAGCTATACCTCTTTCTGCTAGTTCACATAAAATATGCTTCTTATTCACACAGTTTTGTTATGCAAACAGTATCTCAGTTAAATTTGTCTTCAAATCAGGATCTTGCTAGGGGTTTACCAGTTTTATTAATCTCTTCAGTGAACCCACTTTGCCCTAGAGAGAGAAGGGTAGCAGAGATTAGGGTTCTTGACCAGAATTCGATGTGGAGTTGACTGCCCTTTTCGCCCTTTTCCATCATAAAGTAGAGCATGGTCAACATTAAGCTAACATGGTCGTCATAATATAAAGCTCATACTTATTAATGATTGTAATCAATGTAATTGGAGAGCTGCTTGTATGTCCCACTCTTCTGTCACTTTCTTTCCCATATGACAAGGATTCTAGGAGTCACCATGAAGAGTGTGAAATAAATAACTCCCCATTAAAGTTATGTCTGCCAAGCTTCATTTTTGTGTAATCAGTCAGATAATTCATAAGCAGCTTGATGCTGCCCTTGGAAGCTTGCAATTTTGTTGAGAAAGCATTTATATAATTTTATTATGTATTTATATTATATATGATAATCTATACATTTATTACATGTTTATGTAAGGAAAGATTGCATAGTAGTTGTCAGGCTGTTTGTGAGCATTACAGGCAATAAATAAATGAAATAAAGATGTTTGTGTGGTTAATTCTAGCAGTGGCTTTCTAACGAGGGAAATTGCCAAACATGGAGGCCCCACACTCTCTAGGGACTAACAGTCTGCAGGGCACACACTTCTCTGACATTTTCGTGAATTGCATAATATTGCATCTGCTTCTGACCATTTTGTCTCTGACCATCTACAAAGATTCTCAGTCATTGCTAGTAAGACAAACTCTTGCTTCCTCCCACTCCTTTCTTTTCTTTCTTCCTCCTGCATATATATAGTTTATTTGAAGATTTGAATTTCAATTTTGATTTAACTTTCCTGGGTGGAAAACATTTACATCCTTGTACACATTTGAGTGTAAATTGCCTCTCTTTCTAGGTATAATCAGTTTCTACTCTTCAGCATACAGAAGATTTTATGAATAATATTGAATGCAGAGAGAGAGCTCTAAAAATAATTGTGCAGGTAGGGTTTTGCTAGTTGTATGTGGAACACTGGCAGGGGAAGAGAACAAAGGCACATCAGGGTGAAGGTAATGGTAGGCGGAGCATTTCATTTCATTTGCTTCCTCCAAAAGCTTGTATTAAGTGGAGAAGGAAAACAAACAAGAAACAGGAGCATCTGCATTAGCTATTGAATGCTTCATTTCTCATCACTGTTAGTCACATTTGAATGGAACCATTATAGTCTTTATGGTGTGTATAACTAAGCCTTTTTTCTTTTTTCAGTAAGTCCTGAATTTAATGTTTTCGAGAGCAAGGAAATGTTTTTTGACATTCTACAGTTCATTTTGGATTTCATAGTCTTAAAAGTCATTGACTTTCAGTAGTCAAGGGGTGTACAATACATGCCATTTTTATGCCGAATAGCACTTCCAATAGTGTGTAATGCATATTATGTACACACACCTTTTTGCATCTGTTTCTACCTGACAGCTTACAGCATTAGGCCGAACTCAGCTGTCATGAACAACTAACTGAGTGGGGGTGAAATGCTAAGCAGTGTACCAGTGGATTTTTTAAATCTGTAGAGCTTCTTTTGGATACATTTATATAAAGATTTTACAGTGATGTATTTACCAGTGCATAATTAGATTACAAATCTTTAAATACTTAAGTTGTTCTTCTAGAAACAGGCAGGGGTTTGTGCTAATCAATTGGCAATTCTCTTGAGTAGGATTTCAGCATGCATCTTACAGGAACATCTATTCTGTTTCTGTATTACTGACTATGCTTAAAAATGTGTGTGTGTAGGTTGCTAAAATGAAGATTCTCAGTGTAACAGTATAACAGCTGAGCATTTAACCATTGCACTACCAGGGACCCTTATGCTTTGGGCATGTACACATACTCAAAAAAGCAAAATTGACTGTGACTTATAAGCGTAGCCCATGTCACATAATCAAATATTCCTTTCCCTTCTCTTGGCCTAAAAATACGTCAGGGAAGAAACTGTAATGCCTATGCTTCATTTTTAAAATTTCAATATTTGTGTTTTCTCTAAGGCTGTAAAACCTTTAGATCAGATTTTGCTACAGGGAATGAGATTCAGTTACTTTCGTACACTACTACTAACTGTTGGGTTTTTGGTCCTGTGGTTAAAAAAATATTCCCTAGAAATTTGTCTAGAATTCCCAAAACAAAATAATAAAATGCCTTTTTAAAAGTTATTTTTAATATCCAGTATCCAGTTATTGGACTTAGTACTTTGGTTAAAAAAAAACAAAAGCAAAGAAAAGAAATACAAATGAAACCCACTGCCGTTGTGTCTGTTCTGATGCACAGCAATTCTGTAGGACAGAGTAGCCCTGCCCCATACAGTTTTCAAGATTATAATTTTAAAATGTAGACTGCAGACTACCTATCTTTCTGCAGCAAAGCCATTTGGCGGTTTGAACCACCAAACTTTTGGTTTGCAGCTGAACATTTAACCATGGCACCAAGGCCCTTTATGCTATGGCTTATGTGCATATACTCCCAAAAGCAAAATTCTGTTTGGCTTATAAACAAATCCAGTGTCACACACTCAGATGTTCTTTTCATTTCTCTTAGCATGCAAAGAGGAAAGATGCCCATCTTTCATCTTTTTAAATTCAATGTTTGTGTTTTCTCTAAGGTTATAAGACTTTCAGATCAGTTTTTGCTATTAGGGATGTGTTGCAGTGTTTAATCTCTATTGACTAATTAACAACTATTTGTAACTTCCTAGGTACTGGTTAGGATGAATGCGATTTGGAGACAGTCTGTTTCCTGTCTAAGGATAGGAAAGGGGCCGAACAGATACAAAAGTGGTTGTAACCCAGCAGTTCCTCTTGGATCTAGGATTTTAACCGACCCAAACAAAGTATTTGAACACAACATGTGGTGAGTGAACTTTTTAGCTATATAAAACATTGCTGTTGGCGTTATTTTCATTTCATTCCAGAAAAGGACTTGTGAGACTGATTAACTAAAATATGTGGTTGTTCTTAGGTACAGGTGATTTAGTTCCAATTCACAGTCATACTGTATACAACACAATGAAACACTACCTGGTCTTCACAACCATTGCTGTTTGAGCCCCTTGTTTTAGCTACTGAGTTAATTAATCTTGACGAGTGTCTTTTTTTCTGCTGATCTAATTTACCATGCATGATGTCCTCCCCCAGGGATTGGTCCCTCCTAAAAACATGTCCAAATATGTGAGACAGAATCTCACCATCCTTGCTTCTGTGGAGTATACTGACTATACTTCTTCCAAGACAGTTTTGTTTGTCTTTCTGGTAGTATATGGTCTGTTTAATATTCTTTGCCAACACCATTATTCAAATGCATCGATTCTTCTTCACTCTTTTAATTCACTGCCCAGCTTTGAAATAAATGGAGCCTTGGTTTTTGTCGGTGCCTTCAAACTAGCCTGGGCTTCTTTCTTCCAGACCACTCACATTTCACAATGAAGGGATTGAAAATACCATGACTGGGGACAGGTGCACCTTAGTCCTCAAAGTGACATTTTTGCTTTATGCCATTTTAAAGGACTCCTTTGCGGCCCAGTGCAGTACATCATTGGTTTTCTTGACTGCTGCTTCCATGGGTATTGATTGTGAATTTAAGCAAGATAAAATTCTTGACAACTTTAAAATGTTCTCTGTTTATCATGTTCTCTATTGGTCCAGTTGTGAGGATTTTGGTCTTCTTTACCTTGAATTGTAATCCATATTGCAGGCTGCAATCTTCATTAAGTCCTCTTTGCTTTAGGAAACAAGATTGTGTCATCTGTGCATGTCAGGTTGTTAATGAACTTCCCTCCAATTCATGATGCCATTTTCTGCTTTACATAGTTCAGTTTCTCAGATTATTTGCTCACCAGACAGATTAAATAGTATGGTGTAATACAATCCTCACACCTTTCCTGATTTAAAACTGTGCAGTGACCCACTCCTCTGTCTGAGCAGCTGCCTTTTGATCTATGTACAAGTTCCCCATGAACACAGTTAAGTGTTCTTGAACTTTCATTTTTCACAAAGTTATCTATAGTTTGTTATGATCCTCAGAGTCTAATGCTTTTGCACAGTCAGTAAAACACAGTAGACAATTTTCTGGTAGTCTATGCTTTTAGCCAAGATCTAGCTTTCATTAATAATAACATCATTACAAGTTGTCTTCTGAATCCAGCTTGAACTTCTGGTGGTTTTGCTTTGGTGTACTACTACAACCATTTTTAAATGATCTTCAACAAAATTTTACTTGAATGTGATATTAATTACATTACTAGATAGTATCATCATTCTGTAGGATCACCTTTCTTTGGAATAGCCAGATTGTCTTTCAGATTCATTGTCATAGATGAATGTGTGCCCCCACCTCCCTTCATTTATTCATGCATCTCAATTGGCATTCTATCCATCAATTTCTGGAGCCTTGTTTTTTGCCAGTGCCTTCAAACCAGCCTGTACTGCTTTCTTCAGGACCATTACTTCTAGATTATATGCTTGAATGTTGGCCAATTCTTTTTTGGCACAGTGGCTCTGTGTATTCCTTCTATCTTTTTTTTATGTTCCCCATATCATTCAATATTTTGCCCACAGAATCCTTTAATATTTCAACTGAAGATTTGATTTTTTTTCAGTTCTTTTAACTTGAGAAATGTCAAGCATGCTCTTCCTTGTTGGCTTTCTAATTCCAGGTCTTTGGACATTTCATTTCAGTGCTTTATTTTGTCTTATCGAGCTTCCCTTTGAAATCTTCCATTTAGCTTTTTTACTTCAACTTTTCTTCCAGTCATTTTAGTTACATAATCTGTGTTCAAGAGCAGGTTTCAGAGTCTCTTCTAATATCTGTTTTGGCCTTTTTTTTTTTCTTTCCTGTCTTTTTAATGACCATTTGCTTTCTTTGTGTATGCTATCCCTAATGTCATCCACAAGTCATCTAGTCTTTGATCATTAAAGTTCAGTGCATCAAATCTATTCCTGAGATGACTTCACTAAAATTTAGTTAGGATATATTCAGTCATTTTTGCTTTTGTGGACTAATTTTCATTTTCTTCAGCTTCACCGTGAATGTTCATATGAACTATTGGTTGTCTGTTCCACAGTCAACTCCTCATTTTGTTCTGACTGTTGATGTAGAGCTAGTCTTTCATCTCTTTCCACAGCTGTAGTCAATTTGATTCCTGTCTATTTCATCTAGTGAAGTACACATGTATATTTTCCAGTTATATTATTAAAAAAGGACACTTATGATGAAGAAATTGCTTGTAAAATTTGATCATACCATAAACAGTTTCAATTCTTTCACCAAGGTCATATTTTCCCACTGTTTATCCTTTGTCTTTGTTTCCAACTTTCATATTCCAGTCACCAAAAATTATAAATGCATCTTGATTGTGTGTATGCTCAATTTCAGGTTGCAATTGTTGGTTAAAAAAACATCTTGATTAATGATGAGGGCAATGAATGTACAAATGTGCTTTACACAATTGATGTATGGATGGATTGTGATAAAATTGTATGAGCCCTAATAAAACGATTAAGAAAAATCCAAAAACATCTTCATTTCTTGTTGCTGGGGTTAATGGTTGTCTGTAAGTTTGAATAATAGTCATAGTAACTGACCTTTCTTATAAATGTATGGATAACCTATCATGACAGTGTTTGAAATCAGGATAGATCTTGAACTATCCCTTTGGCAATGAAGATGGCACCGTCCCTCTTCAATTTGTTATTGCTGCCAGAGTATGGTTGTCTGATTCAAAATGGCAACACCAGCCCATTTCAGCTCACAAAAAAAACAGAAAAAAATGTACTTCTGTGGTTATTCAAAGGCATTAGACTCTGCTGATCATAATAAACTATGGATAACCTTGTGATGAATGGGGGCTCAAGAACACTTCATTGTGCCCAAAGGGACCTTGTCCCTGACCAAGAGGCAGTTGTTCAGATCAATGGTGACTGTATAGTTTTAAATCAGGAAAGGTGTGTGTCAGGATTGTATCTTTTCATCATACTTATTCAATCTGCATGGTGAGCAAATAATCTGAGAAGCTGGGCTATATGAAGCAGAACATGGCATTAGTATGGGAGAGAAGCTCATTAACAACCTGCCATACACAGATAACACAACCTTGTTTCCTGATAGCAAAGAGAACTTGAAATACTAAGTGATGAACATCAAGGATTGCAGCCTTCAGTATGGATTACAACTCAGTGTAAAGGAAACCAAAATCCTCACAACTGGACCAATAGACAACTTCATGATAAACAGAGACTATTTTGAAGTTGTCAAGGATTTCATCTTGCTTGGATCCACAATCAATGCCCATGGAAGCGGCAGTCAAGAAATCAAATGACATATTACATTGGGCAAGAACAAAAACTCAACTGCTATTGAGTCAGATTGACTTATTATGACCCTATAAGACAGGGTAGAACTGCCTGGTGGGTTTCTGAGACCATAGCTGCTTATAGGAGTAGAAAGCCTCATCTTTGTACTGCAGAGCAGTTGATGGTTTCAAACTGCTGACCTTGAGGAACTCAGGTCAACACATAACCACTACACCACCAGGACTCCTTGCATTGGACAAATCTCCTGCAAAAAATCCTTTAAAGTGCTAGGAGGCAAAGATATCACTTTGAGAACTCAGATGCACCTGTCCGAAGCCATGTGTTTTCAGTCACCTTATAGCTTGTGAAAGCTTTACTAAACTCACAAAACCAGATCCACTGCCATCAGGTCAATTCCAATTCATAGTGACCCTATAGGACAGAGTAGATTTGCCCCTTTCATATGTCTGAGACTAACTCTTTACAGGAACCGATGCCTCTCTTTCGCTTGTGGAGTGCCTGGTGGTTTCGGACTGCAGATCTTAACAGTTAGCAGAGCTAATCATAAGCCACTAGACCACCAGGGCTCCTTGAAATCTGGACAGTGAACCAGAAGAATTGATGCATTAGTTTTTATAGTATTGGCAAAAATGTTAAATAGACCATATATTATCAGAAGAGCAAACAAATCTGCCTTAGAAGTCCAGTCAGAATGTTCCTTTAAAACAAGGATGACTAGACTTTGTCTCACTTTGGACGTGTTTTTAAGAGGGACTAGTCCCTGGATAGGGACATCATTCTTGGTAAAATAAAAGGTCAGCAAAAGACACTCATCAAGCTGGATTGACATAGTGGTTGCAGCAATGTGCTCACACTTATCAGTTGTAAAGTTGGAACAGACTGGCCAGTGTTTCACTCTGTTGTGCTTGGGTCCCCAGGAATTAGAAATAACTAGATGCCACTAACAACAACAGCA
This sequence comes from Echinops telfairi, assembly GCF_000313985.2. Lineage (NCBI taxonomy): Eukaryota > Metazoa > Chordata > Mammalia > Afrosoricida > Tenrecidae > Echinops > Echinops telfairi. The sequence goes on from NW_022103900.1 coordinate 3,069,640, forward strand.
CCTAGAATATGTATCTTAAAGTGTTCAATTTCATTTTTTATAACTTCCAATGTTCTTAGATTTTCACCTAATACATATTGTGTTCTTATTAACGATGAATGTTTGCAGCTGTTTCTTCTCATTTTATAGAAATATTGTAAAGTTCCCAAAACTTTAGGCACCTCATCATGACTTAATCACTTTTCATTTAGATTCCCTTTGCAAATAGTCTTGGGAAAGCAAGGTCTGTAGGTGCTTTTCTCAGCTTTGGGTTCTATGAGCCCTCCCTGCTCACTTCTGATACCAGTTGGCCAGAGCATCACTGGTGGATGCATCTCTAGGTGAGGACTCCACCTACTCCACAGGCCTTTCCCTCTTTTACAAGTACTTGTTTTTTTGTTTTGTTTTGTTTTAATGGTTTTATTAGGGGCTCATACAACTCATCACAATTCATACATACATCAATTGTGTAAAGTACATTCATTGCCCTCATCATTCTCAAAACATTTGCTCTCCACCTAAGCCCCTGGCATCAGCTCCTCATTTTTACAAGTACTTGTTAAACAGCAAATGTGTTTTCAGTGCCCACTTCAAATCCTAAGGGTCCATTGAGTGTTATAGATTATATATCTTACAAGAATTCCTCAAAGTTGGAAGGACACCTGTGTTTGGATAGTCAGAAAGATTTCTTGGGGATTGGGGGGTGGGATAGCTGAGACTAGGAACTGAGTATGTCTTATTTCTATTGTCTCCAGTACATAGCACAGTGACAGGCATGTAAATATGTGTTAAAGAATGGTTTGGATATGTAAAGCTGGAATAAGGGCATTCTAGATGGATAGAACAGGAGAAAGACAGGGTGCTCTACTCCCATAAAGAGTTACAATCTCAGAAACCCACAGGGGCCGCTCTTCCCTGTCCTGTAGGTTCAATTTGAGCTGGCATCGACCTGTTGACAGTGAGTTAGATTTTGAGTTAGATGCGTAGAAGGTCATAACACTCAAACAGATGAGGCAGAGGCATTTTTAGGAGACAGTAAATAGGACAGTCTGCCTAAAATAAAAGTTCTCCTAGGAGATTTATGAAAAGAAGATTGAAGTTATGTAGGCCAGATGTACATGTGTAGTGTGCAGACAAGATTTATTGTTACCTTGAATCTAAAGCCAAAGTGTTAGGTATTTTATAAAGCCACTGACGAGAAATGGCATTCTACATTTCGTTTTACGAAATTCATGTCATTATAGGAAACAATATGTGGGTGTATATGTAAAGTATATGAATATTATATGTATGTGAAGGTGCTTCAAAAAGTCTGTGGAAGAAATGGGAGTGTGAGTGCAGACCCCACCACGGCGTGCCAAGCCTTGAGGGCAAGGAACCACATGGAGCAATTCATGCACAGAGAGGTCTACAAGGGCATGCCCCAATCAGAACCAAAATGACCCCACCCCCACCACCTTTAAGTATGTGCTATAAAGGACCACACTAAATCTACAGGTTGGGGAGAAGAGCCAGCATGCCATATCCATACAGAAGCAAACCAAAAAAGGATAAAGAAAGAGCAAGGGACTAGACCTCATACTGGCACAGACTTTGGGCGTCTGCTCAAGCCCCTCCCTCAATTCAAGAACACTTTGTTCTAACAATCTGGCATTCTATGATGCTCACCCTCCCATCATGATTGCTGAAGACAAAATGGGTGCATAAGCAAATGTGGCGAAGAAAGCTGATGGTATCCAGCTATCAAAAGAGATAACGTCTGGGGTCTTAAAGGCTTGAAGTTAAACAAGCGGCCATCTAACAGAGAAACAACAAACCCACATGGAAGAAGCACACCAGCCTGTGCGATCTTGAGGTGTCGATGGAATCAGGTAACAGCCACCAGAAGACCCCAATCAAAACAAAACAAAACAAAACACATTGTTGAGAATGAGGAAGGTCAGAGCAGAGACCCAAAACCCATCTGTAGACAAGGGGATATCCCCTCACAGAAGGGTCACAAGGAATGGATGAGTCAACCAGAGCATAGTATAGCACCCATGAAACACACAATATTCCTCTGGTTCTTTGAGGCTTCCTCACCCCCCACTATGATGACTCCAGTCCTGCCTCTCAGTCCTGACTAGACTGGAGCATGTACATTGATACAGATAAGAGCGCATGACACACAGAGTCCAGGTCAGATAACCCCCTCAGAAACAGAAATAGGAGTAGCAATACCAGGGGGTTAGGGGGAAAGTGGGGGGAGGCGTGGAGGAAGGAGGAACCAATCTCAATGATTGATGCATAATTTCCCCCCGAGCAGGATGGACAGCAGAAATATGAGTGAAGGGAGACAGTAGTTGGTATAAGATATGAAAACAATAATAATTTATAATTTATCAAGGGGTCATGGTGGGGGAAAGAGGAGCTGATACCAAGGGCTCACATAGAAAGTAAATATTTAGAAAATGATGGTGGCAATGTGTGCACAAATGTGACTGATACAATTGACGTATGGAATGTTATAAGAGCTGTAAGAGCCCCCAATAAAAGGATTTTTTTTTAAGCAGTGTGGAAAACAGAATGAAAAGATAATGGAGTAGGGGAAAAAATGAGGAGCTGATACCAAGGGCTCAAGTAGAAAGCAAATGTTTTGAGAATGATGAGGGAAACAAATGTACAAATGTGCTTGACACAATGGATGCATGTATGGATTGTGATAAGAGTTGTACTAACGTCCAATAAAATGATTTTTTTAAAAAGATAATGGAGTTTTCCCATTATTTTGAAGACCCCTCCTTTATTCATTTATATATATAAATTCAAAATAATGAAGCCCTGTCATTCATTCATTCATTCATAAATATGTTTAAGTGTTCACATATATTTATTTTCATATATATATAAATGAATAAATGGATGAGAGGGCTTCAAAGTAATGGAAAAAATTCAGCAAATTGTTTAACAAATAAATATATATTTGTGAATCTATATATTCACAAGTATTTATATGTAAATTTTGACTACTATCATCATAAAGGCAATTACTGCTGATTGTGAAATAAAATAAGCCCTTTTACCAGACAGTTAAACCTCCAGAGAAACTTCAATCTCAGGCAAGCTTTTTGCCTCCCAGATTTATATATTTGTTTCTGCTGTCCTCAGTGGACTATCACAGTGTGGCTGTCTGTGCTCTCTTTTCTATCTGCTACCATCTGCTCTTCCCCCAAGATTCCTGCCCAATGGTTTAAGTTCTGTTCGTCATAGATGCTCAGGGAAGCAGAGGTCGTCTAGTTCAGTGATTGTCCAACACTATGGACTAACTTTAGGCTAGCTGCCCAAGAATCCTTTGGGGAATTGCTATTTTAGTATGGCCAGAAATTTGTTGTTTGAAAAACTGTCAGTAACTCTTTTGAACAGCCAGGTTTAGGAACCCTTGATGTGGTTGAGTAGTTTCCAAATTTTTCCTTAGCAGCAGAATTTTTTTCCCACATAAAGTCTAATGAAATCTCAGTATTTAAAACATGCAACAAATCTGCTGTGAATGAAACAGGCTTGGAGGCTTTCAGCATCAGTAGCTCTACCTCGCCCTCTTCTCTCCCTCCATCTCTCTCATTCTCATACTTTAGAGGATCTTTAGGCCTCTTCTCAAAAATTAAAAAATATTAATCTAGTCCAGATAGCTGTTCTCCATCATAACATGCCCCCCCTCCCCAAGGCAGTGGTTCTCAACCTTCCTAATGCCGTAACCCTTTAATATGGTTTCTCATGTTGTGGTAAGCCCCCCAACCATAAAATTATTTTCATTGCTACTTCATCACTATAATTTTTCTACTGTTATGAATCAGGTGACCCCTGTGAAAGGGTCGTTCGACCCCCAAAGGGGTCGTGACCCACAGGTTGAGAACTGCTGCTCTAGGATATATCTAGCCTATGCCAGAATACCCCTAATAAACCCTCTCTCCAGGTACATGCGGACCGTAAGAGCAACAATGAAAATGATTTCTGCCCAGGAAAGAGGAAGGTAGTTGCTTTACACTATCTCTTTCCTCGTTCACCCCCTCACCCCTTGTTTTTGCTTAAAGAGAAGATTTTGAAAAGTGGTTTGCTCTGCCCTTCCTTTAAGTCTAAGTTCTGTCCAAAATATTTCACTTCATTAGTTTCTCTTTCATATATATATGTTTTTAATTTAATTTTTATTTATTCATTTTTAATCATTTTATTGGAGGATCTTACAACTCTTGTTGCAATCCATACATCAATTGTATCCGACATCTTCATACATATATTCCATTATTTTTTTCTAGAAATTTACTTTCCATTGAGCCCTTGGGATCAGCTCCTCTTCCCCCGCCCCCACCCCTCGTGGCCCCTTGATAGATTGTAGATTGTTAATTATTTTCTTCTTTCATATTTAAGAGTAATGTTTTCTTTCTCTCTTGCCACATTTGACTTAAGATATTTCCAGAAAAATGCATCACTTTTCTCTCAAAGGTTTTATTCAGAAATATCCACAGTTCATTTTGTCTTTTAGCCTGTAGCTCGTAAGAACTGTTTATATATTGAGTCTCACATCTCGAGAGAAAGGAGAACTATCCCTTTTATTTAGCTTCTATTCTGTGAAAGATTTCCTTCCAGATTCCAGATATTTTTGTTGCTAGTATTTATATCTGCTTATAGTTGATTAATTATACTTAGTGTATTTATAAATTTCTTGGGCTCTGACAGGAAGCTGTATTCAAAATGTTTTTGAGACTGGGCCCACAGATCAGATTTGTCTATTAAGCAACTTGTGTGGATTTTCTTGAGAAAACCACTCCTCATTTCATAGCTGTTCCTAATTTAATTATGTAGGAACTTTAGGGAAGCCCTGAAATCTTTTTAGAAAGCAGTATGTACTTGTGTTATCATTTGGATAAATCAGTAAGGCTGGTGGCTAATAAGCTTTTTGGCATGATCCGCAATAAGTAGTTTAGTTTACATCATGGACCAATATGAAACAGGAACAAAAGTTGCTTTAAAAAAAAAGAAACCCCATGTGATATGTGCATCAATATTAGGTATTTATTCTGTTCTTTTTCTTTCTCTTTTTAAAATGTTGGCTGGACTAGCTAAATTGATTTCATAACTCACTAAAGGGTTGTGACCATTGGTTTGAAAAACACTAAACTAAGCCCATCTTGGTAAATCCAAGCTGACGTCTATACGTTACAATATGACTTTTTATTGCTTGGCTCATTTAAATAATAAATAGTCTATTGAGGATCTCATCAGAATTCAGATAGCAATAATTCCTTTTTACTATATAATACAGAATTTCTTTGTACAATCATTGTATTCATTAATAATTTGGTGGTTTTTCTTCCCCTTTCATATCTAGTTTTTAAAAATATGGTTAATAAGTATTTTCTTAGTTTACCTCCATCATGACAGTTGATATGAGAGGCAGTACTCATATAAACACTATTCTGGAAGCGAGACTTACTAGTTGTCTAATTTCAGGTGAGGCACAGAGAGACTAGACAACTAATAAGACAGCAGTTCGAAACCACCAACCTCTCCATAGGAGAAGGACGAAACTTTTTATGCCCACAGGGACAGTTCTACCTTATCCTATAGGGTTGCTATGAGTCAGAATCGACCTGATGGCAGCGAGTAAAAGGGTTACTGTGAAGATTAAATGAGTATATAATGTAAAGTGTTTACACATAAAACACAGGCATCACACAGGATATCATTATCACCATCTTCTAACATGCATCTTAGTTACTTAGTATCTGTTTTATCTTCATTATTCAACTATATGGTTGTTCAGAGAGGAAATTAGCATGTCTCTCTTTCATAACTATATTCTCTATATAATAGACTCTGGCCAGTACTGGAAACTGCCATTGAAAATAAAAGTTCTTAATTCAAAAGGATTTCAGAGCAAACCAGAGTGGTCATCATTTTCTAGGGTTCCATGATGACATACAAAGGCCAGGGGAAATCAGTTTAAGGATAGGGTACATCACTCCCTCAATGCAAGAAT
>NW_022103900.1:3077228-3080903 GCF_000313985.2 Echinops telfairi
CTCCCACCTTGAAGTCTTCCTGATAAATTCTCTATTCTTGAACACTGATTGCAACTCAGCGGAGCTGTGAGTTCTGGAAAATCCTCTTCATCTTTGTGTCCCCGGTGTACAGCCCAGTGTCTGATACCCATAGGTTCTCAGTAAATGTTTAAGAAGGGATGTGGTGTTGGTTTCTTCCAGCAGCTGTGACCTCCAGTCCATTGTGTACATAAGTGGGAAGTCATAGGTTTTCTGTGTCTGTCTTTTTAAATTACTTATTCCTAAGTAAGACACTGATTTACTAAAAAAAAAAAACAACAAAAAAAAAACCCATCAGCTCAAGTGTTCATTACAACCAAAAAAGAGAAGTGGGAATCCAGGAGTTAGAAATACAAATTAGCGTCAATGATAGAAAAGATTTACTTGAAGTTGCCTCAATTATTAGCTGATATGTCTATAACAACCAAATGCATCCATTCGGGGACTCGCATTTTTCACTGATTAACATCTCTGAAATCATGACACTTCTTGCAATCGATGGCATCTAACAATTGTAATTGGAAGTGCTTTTTTCTCTCTTGCTGGTTCAGAAAATAATGGCATCTTAGATTTGATGGAGTAGGGTAATTATAATTTGAGTACTTAATTGTACACTGGCTTGAGAACAGCTAATCCTATTTTTACTAATGCAACACTGAGACACACAGAATTTAAGTGATTTCCCAGGACTATATATCCAGGTTAAGCCTCCCTGGTGGTGTAGTGGGTTAATCAGAATTGGAATGCTAACGGAAAGGTGAGCAGTGCAAACCCACCAGCAGCTTCATGGGAGAAAAGATGAGACTGTCTGTTCTAGGAAAGATTTCAGGTCTCAGAAACCATACAAAGCAATTGTACTTTATTTTACATAGTTGCTACGAGTTGGAATCAACTTGATAGCAGCGAGTCTGTTCATCAAAGTTAACATAGAGAATATTTGTTATAGTCAAACTTTTTGCTATACAGATTAGCAGGCAATGGATATACTGTATATCAGAAGTCGGTTTAAGAAAGTGTACATACATGCATGTGGGAAAATATGGAACCTGCACGGCAATAAAGGAAAGGCAAATTAAGGTAGTAAAGTAGCTTTTTAGATCTATTATTATTAAAAACAATTTTAAAGGAATTTTAATACAATCTGGTTTGCAACTTGGCGCTTTTTATAAAAAACAATAAAATAGCCATAGTCTTCAACCCCAAAATTCAACTTCTTAGAGTTTACTTATAAAATGTTCATTTAAAAGGAGATATTTATGTTAGGATCACTAATAATAATGTAGGAGTCCTGGTGGTATAGTGACTATGGGTTGGGCTACTAACTGCAAAGTGAGTAGTTCTAAACTACTGGCTGCTCTGTAAGTGCAAGATGGGGCTTTCTGTTCCCATGAAAGTTACAGTTTCAGAAACCTACAGGGCGGTTCTACCCTGTCCTGTAGGGTCACTGTGAGTCAGAGCTGACTCAACAGCAGTGAGTTAGAGTAGTAGTGTAAATAATACACACTTTGCCTGCCCAACAATAAAGGAATATGATAATGCCTACTATGTAGTAGTTTTATGGGCATGAAGTTATTTATAGCACTTCATTTTAATGTCTGTAGGATTTATATTAATCTCTTTCATTCCAGCTATTGGTATTGGCCACTTGTGTTTTCTTCTTTTTGGTCTCTATCACTCCTATTAGAAGACTATCAATTTTACTAATCTTTTAATAAATCCAACTCTATTATTTGTCAGCGGTCTGTTTCTAGTTTACTCATTTCTTCACTAATTTTTATAACTCTTTTTTCTCCTTTGAGTTTAATTTGCTTTTATTTCTTTCTTATGGCTCCATGAGGAAGAAGCTTAGCTCATGGATGTTGAGTTTTTCATTTTTTTCTAATAAAAGAATTTATAAATTTCTTCTGAGTGTTTTAAAAATTTTCACCCCACTAATTTTACTGTGTTTTATCCTCATTATCATTAAGTTTGACATATGCGTGGGTTTCAAAAAGTTTATGGAAAAATTACAGTAGCTTTTCATTTTATTCCTAGACGTTTTGAAACCAGCGCATATTTCCAAATTTTATCTTGAATTTTCTCTTTGATGATTTAGAATTGTATTACTTGGAACTTTAAATACTTTGGAATTACCTTAAAATTTTATTAAGTTCTAATTCAATTCCAATGTAATATGAGAACATAGCCTGCAATTTCAGTCTTTTAGCATAGTGAGATATATTCTGTGGCCTTCCATGTGGCCTATTATAGTGAACATTCTATAAAAACTAAAACCAAACTTGTTGCCATTAGTCAAGGCCGAATCATAGTGACCTTATAGAACAGGGTAGAACTGCCTCATGCGTTTCTGAGACTGGAACTGATTACGGGAGTAGAAAGCCCTCTTTCTCCCAAGGAACTGCTGGTGGTTTCAATCACAGGCCAACCACTATACCACCAGGAAACATTGTAGATACCCTTAAATATCTATATTCTGCAGTTAAGGTGATTTTGTCTTTTTTTCCCTTTTGTTTCTTCATTTTTGCTTCATGGATTTTAAACCTGTTAGCTGCATACACATTTAGAATTGTGATAGTGTTCTAATGAATTGACCCATTTATCATTGTGTAATATTCTTCTAATTTACTGATATCCCTTCCCTTGAAACCTACTTGATGTTATAGAGCCACATCCGCTTTTTTAGATTTAGAATTGCATGGTGTATCATTCTTTCTCTGTCTTATTTGTACATAAAATAAATACATGTACATCCTTATGTATACATAAGAATCACTTGGAATTCTGTAAGAATCATCTGTGATCTTGTGAGAATATAGAGTTCCTGAGTCAGAACCAACTCAACACCACTTAGTAAGGTCACTAGTGATGTTGTTGATGTAGATGCCATTGAGTAGACTCTGACTCTAGTGACCCTGTCTGTGTGCAACAGAATGTAACACTGCATGGTCTTGCTCCATCTTCATAATTGTTATGTGTAAGCCCATAAAAATTGCTGCCACTGTGTCAATCATTGAGGAGCTTCCTCTCTTTTGCTTATACTCTGCTGGACCAAGCATGATGTCCTTTTCCAGAGACTGGTGTTTCCTGATAACAAGTCCAAAGTATGTGAGACAAAGTCTTATCATCTTCACTTTTAAGAGTATTTTGCTCTATTTCTAAGACTGATCGGTTTAATTTTCCGACATTTCATAGTACTTTGAATATTCTTTGCCAATATTGTAATTCAGATGCATCAATTCTTCTGTGGCCTTCCTTATTCATTATCCAGCTTTAACATGTATATAAAGATATTGAAAATACTATTGGTTGGGTCAAGCACATCTTAGTGTGTAGTCACCATTTATGTTGGTGCAAAAAGGTATTTTCAGTAATCATTGGTCGTGCAAAATTCTATCATGTGATCTCTAGCTTTGTTTCTATCCCTAAGACTATATTTCTTGTCTCCAACTTTCACATTCCAACCACCAATAATAATCAGTGCAACTTCACTACATGTTTGATCAATTTCAGACTGAAGTAGTTGGTAAAATCTTTCAATTCCTTCATAACTAGCTTAGTGGTTGGTGCTTAAATTTGAATCATTGTATTAACTAGTGTGGTAGTTATATAATCTGTTGTCAATTTGAGAGGATTACGAGTGAAGGGGTGGAGTCTAGC
>NW_022103900.1:3081564-3086927 GCF_000313985.2 Echinops telfairi
AGAACATCACTTTACATTTCATTTTTAATGACTTTACATTGTCTTCCATTCTTAATTCCATACATTCCATATTCAGATTATTAATGGGCGTTTGTAACTGTTTCTCCTTTTGAGTCATTTCTGTCCACAAATGAAGGTCTCAAAAGCTTGACTCCCTGTCCATCATTAAGGTCCATTCTACTGGGAGGACGCACCTTTCCCCAGCCAGGTTCTGAGCGCCTCCAGATCTGCAGTCTTCATCTGCTGGCACTGCACCAGACACTGCTCCACTGCTGTTCTTAGGGTTTTCAGTGCCCAATCCCTCAAGAGTGAACCGGCTCTTCCTTCTTCCTTGTGTATTCTTATCTGTAAGATTCATCATTGTGACATTGCTAATATTTTAAATACTGGTGGCAAAGCTTCCATCATCACTGCAACACCGCACCATCACAGTACGACAGAGGGACACACAGTGACTTGATATAGTTTAAATGTACCCTCTTGATGTTTTTTATTTTTAATCATTTTATTGGGAGCTCTTAGAGATATCATAACATTCTATCGTTCAATCACATCAAGCAGAATTGTACAATTGCTAACCACAGTCAGTTTCAAAACATTTTATTTCTTCTTGAACTCCTGGATATCTCCTCTTCTTTATCCCTTCCCTCCCCCACCATACCCCCCCAGGAACCTTTACTATTATGATTATTATTTTCTATATCTTTCACATCCAATATATGCCTTACCTGTACCTTTTCTTTTTGCTCTCCTTTTCCTGCCTCTTTTGTGATAAATTAGTACCTTTTTTGTATCTTCTTTTCTGTACTAACTTTTTAGTGATACATGTGTGCATCATTGTCTAGAGGTTATTCTAAGGCTGCACTTTTGAATAGTTTTGCTCAGGACCTCTTGACGCTTAAAAATCCTGAGGAGCCCAAATACTTTTCATTTATGTAGATTGTCTCTTGATAGTTTTCAAATTAGAAATTAAAACTAAGATCTTAAAATACTTATGAATTCACTTTAAAACAACAATGAATTCATCGCATGTTAACATAAATTACATATCTTAATAAAATATATATTCTCCCAAAATTTAATACAAAGGATTGCGTTGTTTTAAATGCTTGAAAATCTCTGTAATGGATGGCTTAATGGAATAACCTAGATTTTCATACCTGCTTCTACACTCAGTCTGTTCTGATAGGTTGTTTAGGTTGAATTGTATTAACAAAAAATTCCCACAAATTATGTAATTGTGAAGGGTAGAATTTTTAAACAGTCTTTTCAGATAATTGTGGCAATTTTTCATGCTGCTGCACTAACTTTGGCAGGAATCGTTCTGTAAGTTTAGTAGCCGTATGGAGTATGAAGCCTTATCAATGAGCTTTCGTATTCTGCTGTATTAAAATCCTCTAGTCTACCTTGTACTTGGGATGAAACTGGTACCGATGCATCATTTTGTAACATCATGCATGAGTCATTTGCAAGAGATTGGTTTTCTGATTTATGTAGCTCTTCCAAATGTTGACATATTCCATTATACACTATTTAAAAATCACATTCATTAATATCACTAGTATTAACAGAAAAAACATTTTAAGTATCAGGAAGCTGTCAGATTCATGGTTTAGAAAACACAAGTTTTATAAAATTCTAATATTTGCTTGAAAGCATGAAATGTCTCTCTGGCAACAAATGCTGTCATTTGTTTTTTTCTGGAAGTAATAGGCTCATTTCATTTACTTACAAGAGAGTATCTACCAAATACATAAATCTGAATATCTATAATTTCTCTATGATAATTCTTTTGGGCAAAAATAGCATTCCATGAAAAACTCAGCCAGTTCAATTCACAATTCAAACAGTTGCGTAATGCTTTTCCATAAGTTATTGTACTTAAGTGTGCAGCAAAAGCGTTTTATGTATGATTGCCATTCTGCCACACAGAATATTAAAAAGATATACATACACTCAGGGGTCAAGATTTTATAAAATAAATAAGTTTTATTGCTTTATCAATAAAAATGAATTTTTACTTTTACCAAAAACTGGTACATTATTTACCATCATATATATAGTAGTAGAGAATACAGTAGCTACTATTACTGTGTTGGTGTCACTGCCTTGTCTTATGTTTAGACAATAAGAGTTTTACCCAGTTTTTTTTTATAACATCGGTGCAGATAATTTATGAAAAATCCCAGTTAAAATCTTAGTGGTAGTATGAAAATTGCTTGGATTCAGTGGGCCACCTGGAAAGGTAGATCTCACTTTGAGAACCACTGCTCTAGAAATTGTAATATGTTTCCTCATTTAGTAAGTCAACTTTGAATAGATTGACACACAACACTAATTACAGAAGACCTAATGAACTGTAGGATGACATCAAGAACATCATGCATGAAGAAAGCAAAAGGGAATTAAAAAGACAAAAAAGAAAGAAAAGATCAAAGTGAATGTCTAAAGAGATTCTGAAACTTGCTCTTGAATGTCTAGTACCTGTGGCAATGACATCATCTCCTGTCAACTTGAGCAAAGGGGTAGAGTCTAGCCTGTCAATCGGGTCACAGCTTGATGACTTCATTTGGAGGTACAACAGAGTTAAACGGTTCATTGGAGGCCAGACCCATTCTTTCAGCCTTCCCTTTCTTGCTGTTGAGACACTTAGAGAAGTGGAGACTTTTGGAGACCTGCACCAGCATTGAGATGCTTCCACTTCCATTGGATCCACAAGACTTTCTACCCACTGGCCTGTGATCTTCCTGCATTTGGCTTCATTGGACGTGCTGCTTGATTCTAAAGAGGAATTTATGGACTAGTATTGGACATATTGGCTAATATCAGACTTATGGACTTGATCTGGACTGAGCTGGGTTATATCATTTTACATAAAATACTGTACTCGTACAACTAATTTCATTTATCGTCCCTCCAATCTTTGTACTATTGCTATTTAGTTTCTCCATGTGTTATAAATGATATAGTTCAAGGTTATTAATTTTACTATTTATAATGAATCATTTGTTTTTAGAAAAATTGAAAAGGAATTTTTTAAATTATGCATTAAATTTACCCACATATTTACCATTTCTGTTCTCTTTATTTCACCCTATAGATCTGAGATGGCACCCTGGTTGCCAAGTGGTTAAGGCTCAAGATTGCTGACCAAATGGCCAGTGGGTTGAATGCACCTACTGCTCTGTGGGAGAAGGATGTGAGGGCCTGCTTCTGTAAATATGTAGCACCTTGGAAACTCCTTAGGGAAGATTGCCTGTGGCTGCTGGGTCACTGTGAGTTAGAATTATCATGAGAATGGATGTAGATCTTAGTCTCTAACTGGTACCATTTTCCTCCAGCCTGAAGGACATTCCTTAAAATTTCTTATAGTGGAGATTCTGTAATTTAAAAATTCTTTCAGTTTATTTTTACTATCTATAGAATTCTGGGTTGACCTTCTTTCAGTGCTTTGAAGCTATCCTTCCTTTGTCTTATGGCATCCATTGTTTCTGATGCAAAGTCAGCTATCACTGGACTTTGTTTTCCCCTGTATATAATAGCTACTTTTTAAGGTTTATTTTTATCTTTAGCTTATATAAGTTTCTTTATATTTATTTTGCCTGGTATTTGCCCTTTGTTTGTTTAATCAGATTACTTGAAAACAGAAGTTCAGCTAATATTTCTTTAGTTGTTTTTTTCTTACTTATTCTCCATTTCTTCAGTATTTAGTACTTGTGTGCATTACACCAATTGGTATGATCGAAGGTGTGGATAATCTGACCCTCAAGCAGAGTGCATGGAAGGTGAATTATCTCCATCCCTTTCTGTCCATCCCAGGAAGAGGCAGTCTCTTAGGAGCAAGCTCTTAGGAGCTTGCATGAGTGTGTTCTTGATAGAGATCACTGTACTGAGTGCAGTACTCAAAAACCAAACTCACTGCCATCAAGTCAATTCTGATTCATACAGGGGGGTCTCAGAGTCATGTCCTGAGTACATTCCCTTGACCAATCTTGTAAGCTCTTCTATCTAAAAATGTACGTGTTCCCATTGTGATCATGTTCTCTGCTTCTGTAGTCCCACCTGTAACCATGATGTATTGATCTGCTACCAGTCATGAATTTGTGACCGTTTCCTTTGTTCCAGGCCTTATTTAACTGGCTTCCTGACAGTGAATCCTTGGATGCCATTATGGCCCCATGCTAATGGCCTCCCTCATCCAGATGATATGTGTCATCCTTGATCCTTTTTAAGATTTGCTAAATGTTCTCATTAGATTGGGGTCTCTTTTGCACCTTACAATAATAGTAAGACTTAATATAAAGCAAATGACAAAGGTAAAATTTACTTAAAAAAAAAAAAAGGTTTGCTCTCCACAGTTTTCACTGGATGCTTTGATTTATATCTGATTATTTAAATCATAATAAACTATAACACATGCAGTAGAATTTTCTTTAGGTTAGGTTTCTGGAAAAACAAAACAAAACTTAAGTATTCAAGGAAAACAGGTGTGTATGTGTTTTAATTTTCCAAACCTAATCAAGTGTACAATTAGACTGTTCGTGCCATTAACTTAAAATTCAACCAACTATACAGAACTTTGTTGACTCATTTAACTGCATAGAAGGAAGAAGAAATGTGAGCATTCGTGTTGAATCTCTATCTATCCCCACTGCCATCAAGTTGACCTATGGAAGTCACCCTATAGAAACGAAAATGCCCCTTCAGGTTTCCAAGAATGTGATCTTTTTTCCTTTTAAAACTTCTTGTAATGATTTGAGTAAAGTTTCACAGAACAAATAGGTCTTCCATCCAACTGTCCATACACCTTTTGTTTCAGGACATTGATTGTAGTCCCCACAATGTGGCAGCACTCTTCCTACTAACATCCTTCTTTCCATCTATTCTTGCCTTCAGAGCTCTGTCTTTGAACAAGTGCTGCCCTTTTGATCTCATATGATTGCTAGTGTTGAGGAGTGTGTACCTCACTGGTGTTATTGTTCTCTTCATAGGTCTGTCTATTATTTGGCTGAAAGGTGACCTGTGATGGTGAGTTCACTTCCAGGCCTGAAGATTGACAAAGGGCCATAGTTTTGGTTTCACCAAGGAAGTAACCATTGCCACATCTCTCTCTCACAGAGCAGCTGACCTTTCAGCCACTTAACCACTGTGCCACTAGGGCGTAAAACTGACATAAGACTAATGAATAAGACATGAAATAACAATAGTAATATATAAATAATCAAGGATTCATGAGGGGGGGAGGAGGGAAGGGATAAAAGGGAAGCTAATACCAAGGGCTTAGGTAGAAAGAAACTGTTTTGGAAATGTTGATGGCGACATATATACAAGTGTGCTTAATAGTATTGAATGATGGATTGTTA
>NW_022103900.1:3087510-3089251 GCF_000313985.2 Echinops telfairi
TTCTTTCTTATTCCAACCATTGTAAGAGAATAATTTTTATTTCACTGTTTCAATCTTTACATAATATGTATATGGTTTTAGATAGTTATAATTATATATAATATAACTCTGTGTTTTGCCTTTTTGTCAGCCTAGTGTTATTTCATAAGCACTTTTCCATGTTGTTACATAGCCTTCATATTTATCATTGTGAATGTCTACTGAGGTACCGTAATTTTCCACTGTCATGTCACTGAGGTTTGTGTCCAGTTATTTGCTATTGCATTTAGTGTTCCAGTGAATATCCTAGTGCATTTAACATCTCTGTTCTTTTGAGTTACCTTGTTACAATAAATTCAGAGCAGTACAATTCATAGGTCAAATAATATGAATCATTTTTTTTCCCTTTTGCTCTTCTTGGTGGTGGTGGTTAAGTACCTGATTATTTTCAGCTTATGTATTACTTGTCTCTGTGCTTAAATTCTATGGTAGTTGTATTTATTACTTATGCAAACATGAATGATTTTTATTACTGGTGGTTGAATTTGGTGCACGTGAATTAGACTCATCTAATATAAAGAATTTCCATAAAGCAGCAGGTCTGGAGGACATCCTCATAAATACAGTAGGAGCATTTTATGGATTTCTGTGGGGATTCTGTAACTGCACAGAGGAAATATCTGTTCCGCAGGAACTTAGGGTATAATACTCCCCTCTCTTAGCAGTTAAGAAAATGAAGCAACATAGAAGAACAGAGTGAGGAAGTTAGAGCAATTTAAGCAGTAACTAAATCTATTAAATGCTCAGGAAGAAGCAAGTTAAACTAACAGTTTTAAAACAAATTCTTAGAGTTGAAGGCCACAGACACTCTCATTGTCTCACAGCTTGATTCTTCACCGGAAATGGATTGCTCAATTTTCCTTTCTGAATGCTGGAGAAATTTGTAAATGAGAAACTTGTTTCCAGCCTTAGCAACACTTTTTTTTTTAGTTAATGGCTTGTTGCCTTTAATGTCATAACTATCAGGTAGTAATATTCGCTATATATTTACACATACCACATATAAAATATAGTTGCCAGCCACCAGTTGTACACAATTACACACATATGTTAAAGTAAGTCAAAACAAAGCTCTATTCTTTCCTCATTAAGCAAGTGACAAAGCTGCTTTGTGATTATTAGCCTTGCAAAAGGTTGGGTCTTCTTTGAAATACTGGTGAATAAATTTTGATGAGATTTTGATTTTTAAATCATCATGTACTTTTCCCAGGGCCTTCAGTATACCAGTTTTGATCTTCCTTAAAAGAAAGCCCTTTCTCACCTTTCAGTGATGTCTCTTCAGCCGGGTCACTGGAACATGCCTTCTGGCATCTGATTACATAAACATGACTGAAAACAGGCCCAAGTTTATCATCAGGCCACCCAAGCTAGTTCCTTAGTCTGTCATTGTTAGCCTAGCTTTCCCAGATACTCCATTTTAAAGCTTCAGAATCATTTCTGACCCTTTCTCTTCCTCTCTCCCAATATCATTCATCTCCAGCTCTTAGTGAAAATGGTTCTCAGAGACTCTTTCCCCACCTCCACCCTCACTTCCTCTTTTCCACGGCTATGAGCACCTTAGTCCTGGAAGCCATTATTTCTCAACCATTACAACAGTCTTCTAATTGGTCAGCGTTCCTCCTGTCCCTCCACCTCCACCACTTGTGCATGCGCCCCAACTGTTCTACCCACATTGAAGATCCCCTGACGTGTGATCATTACT
>NW_022103900.1:3090617-3103592 GCF_000313985.2 Echinops telfairi
CCACTCTCACCACTGGTCCTGAAGGGATCATTTGTCCTGGATTCCCTGTGTTTCCATTTCCTATCTGTACCAGTGTACATCCTCTGGTCTAGCCAGATTTGTAAGGTAGAATTGGGATCATGATAGTGGGGGGATCGGAGGATGGGGAGGAAGCATTTAGGAACTACAGGAAAGTTTTATGTTTCATCATTGCTACACTGCATCCTGACTGACTCGTCTCCTCCCGGCGACCCTTCCGTAAGGGGATGTCTGGTTGCCTACAGATGGGCTTTGGGTCCCCACTAACGTAAGTTTTTTTCCTTATATTTGTCTAATAGATTGTATGGAACTTGAATCTTTTTTTTTTTTTTGGAACTTGAATCTTATGACTTAAAAATTACTTTTTACAAAATAATAATAATTTATAAATTATCAAGAGTTTGTGAGGGGGTGGGGAATGAGGATCTGATACCAAGGGCTCAAGAAGGCAAATGTTTTGAGAATGATGATAGAAACAAATGTACAAATGTGCTTGAACCAATGTATGTATGTAAGGATTGTGATAAGAGTTGTACGAGCCGCCAATAAAATGATTTTAAAAAGAAAAAAAATATTTTAAAAAATTGATTTATTCTGAGGAATTGCTTGACTTGTGTAGTCTTGCTTGTTGCAACTCAGGAAGTGCACTGCAAACTTTCATTATAAAAGCAAAATCAAGAAATTACTCTACTTTTTATTGGTATGAAAATATTTCATCAAGGGTTAACAAGGGTGGGGAGGGAGGGGAAAAAGAGGAGCTTATATTAAGGGCTCAAGTAGGAAATGTTTTGGAAATGATAATGGCAACATGTACAAATATGTTTGATACAATTGATGTATGAAAAGTTATAAGAGCTGTAAGAGCCACCAATACAATGATTTTTAAAATAAAGTCAAAAAAGGCTTACAAAAAATGTTTCTATCCCAATAAAGTCAATTTTTTTGCAGCAGAAATAATATTAGCATATATAAACAAAAAAAACCCATTGCAATAGAGTCAATTGAAATTAATAGTGACTCAGTAAATCTGCCTCTATGTTATTTCAGTGTAAATGAATATATTGGCAATAGTTAAGATAGTTGCCATGAAAAACCCATCCAATTTATATGTAAATTGGGTATGATTTATATATAATTGGATGTAAAAAAATTTAATTGCCATTGAATCCATTCTGGCTCATAGTGACTCTGTAGGGCAGAGCAGAAACTGTCCCATAGGGTTTCTAAGGCTGTCAGTTTGTTGTTGTTTTACTCAACAGCAACTTTATTGTTTGGGGGTATTTTTTTTTTTAGGCTGTAAGTTTTTACAGGAACAAAAGCACATCTTTCTCCTGAGGAGTGGCTGGTGGGTTCAAACTGCTGACCTTGAGATGAGCAGCCCTACTTGTAGCCTACTATGCTACCAGGGCCCCTTTTCACAAATACAGGAAAGTACAAAATATTTTAAAGCTCTTCTCTCTATGACAACAGAGTATAATATACTAGTATTATCAAAGGAGCATTAAAAGAGCTATTCAAAATGCCCTAATAATAAATAAAAGGCAATTGAATTAAGGGGAAAACAGAAAACTCTACCAACAGCTAAATAATGAGGCACCAGCGTGTTCTAAGGACAATATGAGGGGTTACTAAAAAAAAACAAAAAAAAATAAACAAATGCACAGGGCAGAGGGAAGCTTTCATAGTACACATTTTTCCCCAATAGGTGAGCATCAAGCAACTCGCTCAGAGTTAGTGCACCTAGTGGCGTTGCCTGGGAAAGTTCTCCATGGTCACAGTGAATTTTTTTGTAAAAGCAGTTTTGCTTGAACTTCATTTTTGTGATGCCCATTTTAAGAGAACAGTGTTGGCTGTGAAATTTTGTGTCCTGCTCGGGAAAAATGCCACAGAAACTGTTGTGATGTTGAACAGCATACAAGGACAGTGCTGCGGGAAAAACTCAAGCGCACGAGTGGTTTTCTCATTTCAAAAAAGGCGAAATGTCGATTGATGACAAACCTTGTTCTAGACATCAGTCAACTTCTTGAATGGACAAAAATGTTGACTCACAGTGCATTTGGAATTCATTCCATCAGGTCAGATTGTTAATCAGCTTTCTATTTAGAGGTTCTGAAAAGGTTGCATAACAGTGTGCAACAAAAACAGCCTGATCTGTGGCAGGCAGGAGACTGGTTTTGCCACCATAACAATGCACCTACATATGCAGCCATCTCAGTGCACTTTTTGGCAAAAAATAGAATGCCTCTCTTGCCCCATGCACCTTACTTACCTGACCTCATTCTGTGCGATGTCTTTTTGCAACTTTTTTTTTGGTTCCAAGAATGCAGAGGGACATGAGAGTACAGCAATTTGACGACTTAGAAGAAGTGAAGAAAAAATGGAGGGAGGTACTGTCAGCCAGATGAGTTTGGAGTTTGAAAAATGTTTCTAAGAATGGAATCACAGATTTGACCAATGTATTAAGTGTAATGTGAGTACTTTGAAGGTGATAAGGTTGTTTTGTAAAAAATTTAAATACATAGCTCTGAAATAAAAATTCTTTGTGTGTGTGTGGGGGGGTTGTTTGTATGTACTTCCTCATATGTCAGCAGTCATTTCCAAGCGGTGACTGGGGCTTACCGCACAGTCAGATTCAGAGGAACCATAGGAGTTTCAGGGTTGTACAAGCACGTTTAAAGGAACATCTGACATGAAATAGATTCATTGAACGTGGCATGAGTTGGTGTTATTTGTCTTGGCTTAACCCAGAATGAAGGATATGCTCCTTTTTCTTCTGGAAGCATAATTTAACATTTTTATTTTTTTGTTAGGGATCATATACAATGGTCAAAAGAAGAAGAAGCATCAGCCAGGGAAAAAGTAGAAGAAAACTCAGCTGTGCAAATCCTCCTGGAAGAGCAAGGTAACTGACTGCATGTGGTAACTCCTGGGGCCAGACTTTTCAGTTTGACCTCCAAGGGATTCAGTGCACACCTTAGTGTCCATTCACCCTAACTGTGCCATTACTTTGAGACTTTCTATCTACGCCAATTTGCTTGTTCCACTGGTCTTCCTTTGTAGTCAGACCAAGGTTAATGAAACTAATGGTGCTTTCACCTTCTAATTGGTCTTTTGGCCGCTATATTGCTTTTTTTTCTTTCTGAGAAACACACACAGTGGTATTTCAAACAAGAAATGTAAATAGAACTTTAAAAATTTCCTCTTGCTACACGTAGTATGCTTTTATCCATTTCACTTTCTTGGATCTTTCCACAAATTCAAAATGTTGTTGGACTTTTAGGAAACTTAAAGTTTCAACAAGGATTGAAGGTACTTTTCTTACAGGCCTTTAGAGTTTAAGTAAATTGGCCTTGCCAATCTTCATAGTGGTGGTTTTAAAATTTTGATTTATGCCCTTTTAATCACATAGCCAGGAATATAAATTTTCCTCAATTTATGTACCCTCCAGATAGGATTTTTATTAACCTTGTGTTTCTTAAAAGGATTTCTCCTTTAGTACAGTTTGGCTATTTTCTTTCTTCTTTAAAAAAAAAAGTCTATTGAAGTGAACAGAAATGAACACAAATCTTAAATGGATTTTCACAAAGTGAACACACTCAAGTAACCAGCATGTATCTAAGGAAACAAAGTACCAGTAACCCAGAATCTCCTTTATTCTTCTTCCCTATTATAATAACCAATTTCCCACCCTTTACCTCACAAGGAGCAATCTCTATTCTGATTTCCAATACCGTAGATTGGTTTTCCGGAACAGTTTAGTTCTTGTTATCATCATTTCTCAATCATCTCGATAGCAGCATAGTGTCACTCAGTCAAAATCTATGACTTAAGTCAAATCTGGCTCTCGGCCTGTTTTTACAAATAAAAATTTATTGGAACCACAGGTACACTCATTCATTTAAAAATGTCTGAGGCACTTTTAAGGTGTCACCACGGAGGCAAGTAGTGGCAACAGAGACCATATGGCCTGCGAAAAAGAAAAGATTTACTAACTGGCCCTTTACCAAAAAAAATTGCCAAAGTTTTGTTTCTAGATCTATTAGTTGTCCTA
Source organism: Echinops telfairi (assembly GCF_000313985.2). Taxonomy (NCBI): domain Eukaryota; kingdom Metazoa; phylum Chordata; class Mammalia; order Afrosoricida; family Tenrecidae; genus Echinops; species Echinops telfairi. The sequence goes on from NW_022103900.1 coordinate 3,094,687, forward strand.
AACTCCCCAGATAAAGATATTTACATTCTTCTGTAGAACGCAAGTATAATAAAAATCACATATATCACTGATCGGTAACTATTGCCCTAGTGACTTTAGTCTACAATTGAGGCTGAGATTGAAAGCCAAGGTAGCTATGGAAACTGAGTGAATGAGACATGAGTTCCTTTACTAGTAAAGGGGACGGTGGTGACCTGTCCTAGCCTCTGGGATCCTTTGCTAGTCCTTAGCTCCCATTCTCTTTCCTCATCTTAAATATTACTGTGTCTTCCCGGGTGGGCGGGAAGAGCCGCTGATCCACGAGAGGACCATTTTATTTTGATGAGCTCTAGCTGTGCAGTCAGAGAGGGTTGGGTTGGTTTGAGGGTGTGGAGCAGCCAGCGTTGCATTCCTCTGCAGAAACTCTCACACGGTTTCGGAGGAAGTATTAGCTCTGCTGCTTTGCCAGCAGCTGCACAGACATATTTTCCACATTACTCAAGCTTCTGCTACGGCCACCTGGATATGACAGTGAGAGTCAAGCCCAGAATGAATGAAAGTTATCTGTCATCTTAGTTCATTTCCAGGATGTTAAGAATTATCCACAGTATATTTCCTGACAATGTAAGAAACTAAAAAAAAAATTTTTTTTCAACTTCTTTTGAATATTTCTCTTTAGAACATGAATAGATGAACAGCACTGATAATGTTCTCTTAAAGTGTTCTGCACATGGCTGCCTGTTTTGGCCTATTTATGTTAACAATGAACTTGAGTGTAACTAATGAGAAGGTTATTTTGGGGCCTTGGAAACGGCAGTAAAGGAAAATGACAGTTCCCACAGAACCATAATGTGACTGAAATAGAAAAGTGGTGACTGGCCTCTCTCTATAGAAGCAGGAAAAGTAGGCTGTGAGCACTGATGATACTGCTTTGAAGCATTGGGTTTGCTTATTAGCATGTCCAGTCTCTTTCTGAGCAAGTTTTCTGTCTGCGGTGGAGACACAGAACAAAAGATTCCATTTGAAATTACTCAAAATGGTAGAGGTTCTGCTGGGTCCCCTGTATGTCCCTTCTATAACTCTGCTCAGTATGGTAGACTATGTACATGTCAGAGAACTGATCGAGGGAGCGGAACACATGATAGGGTGACCGTCTCATCATAACTAAGCAAGGATGACTAGTATAACCATGCTGAGGCTGATGTGCGGATCCCCGCCCCCGCGCCCCCCCCACCCCAGGAACTATGTTGCATGCTGGGACCTTGTTGTGTGCTGTTTAGTCAGTTCCTACCAATACCAAAAAAACCCCAACCTGTTGCCAGTTGCTTCTGTGATAAGAGCAGACTGGTCCCAGAGGGTTTCCTAGACTTGATGGAAGGAGCCATCGTAATACAGTGGCTAACGTGCTCTGCTGCTAACCAGAAGGTTGTCTGATTGACACCACTAGGCTCTTCACATTAGAAAGATGTGGCATACAGCCTTCATAAGGATTTCCAGGCTACTCTGTCCTGTAAGGTCACTGTGACTCGGAACCGACTTGGCAACAATAGATTTGGTTTTGTTTGTTTGTTTTTGGTAATCTTTATGCGAGCAAATTACAAGGTCTTTTCTCCTTTCGGGCTGAGCTGCTGGTATCTTTGAATCACTGACCTTTCAGTTAACAGCCAAGCATTTCACCAGTTGTGCACCACCAGGACTCATTGATGGAGCCTGGCAGTGAAAACGGAATACCTACCTACACAATTAATCTAATTTCTGTTAGAGATTAGATCCACTGAGGGTTCTGATTTAATAATTAATGCCTCTGATGAATATAGGCCAAGGTTAAACCATTTAAAAGCTCTGCTCCCAAACTTTGCTAGATCCTCAGGGAGTCTTGACATGCTTACATCTACCTTTGTCTTTGTAACCTACTGTCTCATTTTCTCTAGATTCCTACCTTTGAAAATGATTAGTTTTCTCATATCACAAAGTATGTCATTCACAGATTATATACACCCTGAGCTCTCTCTATTGACCTTCTCTCATTTATTTGAGTGCCATTGGGAAGAGGTAGTGGTTGTTTGCTCTTGTGGTCAACTCTCCAATACATTTCTTGCAGTCTCTGCATATGTTGCTGTCATGGTTAGATTTTTTGTCAACTTGCTTGAGCCAGGATTCTCAGTCATTTGGTACTTTGCTGTTGCTAGACTCGACTCTAACCCATAAGGATCCTATGTACAACAGAACAAAACACTGCTTAGTCATGCTCCATCTTCACAGTTGTTCCTATGCTTGAGTCCATTGTTGAAGCAATTGTGTCAATCCATCTTGTTGAGGGCCTTCCTCCTTTTCTCTGCCCCTCTTTTATCAAGCATGATGTCCTTTTACAGGGATTGATCTCTCCTCACAACATGTCCAAAGTACGTGAGACCGAGGCTCACCATCCTTGCCTCTAAGGAGCACTCTGACTCTACTTCTTCCAAGACAGATATATTTGTTCTTTTAGCAGTCCATGATACTTTCACTATTCTTCCCCAGCACCACAATTCAAATGCATTGATTCTTCTTTGGTCTCCTTATTCAATGTCCAACTTTCATATGCATATGAAACAATTGAAAATACTATGGCATGGGTCAGCTGTACCTTACTCCTCAAAAGACATCCTTGCTTTGCAGTACTCTAAAGAAGTCTTGTGTAGCAGATTTACCCAATGCAATACGTCATTTGATCTCTTGGCTGCTGTTTCCATGAGCATGTATTGTGGATCCAAACAAGATGAAATCCTTGACAACTTCATCTTTTTCCTCCACTTATCATGATGTTGTCTCCTGGTCCAAATGTGAGAATTTGGGCTTTCTTTACATTGCAACCCTTACTGGAGGGTGCAGGCCTTGATCTTCATCAATAAGTGCTTCAAGTCCTACTCACTTTCAGCAGGCAAAGTTGTGTCATTTGCATATATCAAGTTGTTAATAAGTCTTCCTCCAATCCTGATGCCACATTCTTCTTCATATAATCCAGCTCTCTGATTATTTGCTTAGCATACAGATTGAATAAGTACAATGAAAGACTTGTCACTTAAGAACTAGTAATCCCCCATGATGTAACCTAATATAATTCATAATGGGATCTGCCATGAACAGCTAATCAGTTGTAAGAAGATTCTATCCCAACCCTGAGGCAATCAATTGTAATCGATTTCTTATAATTCCTCAAGGGTATGGTCTGCTTCCAATATCAGTAGTTGCTATGGCAAAGCTTGTTTGCTTGCTTTTGACTGAGCCTGGATTCTGTATCTGCCTCATCACAGGATCTGTTCTTTGGACAGGAACTAATAGCCTGTCATCTGACCTACAGACCTTGAACTCATTTGTCTCTGCAGCTGAAAGCATGACCTGCTGCCCTTGATTTACTCACTTGTGCAATCACTACTCTCTCACCTTCTTTCTGATCTTGGGTTCAAAAGCCCCAAGGAGTCAGGAAAAGCCTCTAACCTAACATCTGACTCACACACAAATCTGCTCAGATTTGGACTTGCCTGCTTCTACTTATACAAAATGTGTGATCCAGTTTCTTTATATGAATTTCTCTTTATCTATCTATCTATCTATCTATCCATCCACACACACATATATAAACTTAACTGATTTTGTTTCTTGAGAGAACCTAGCTTAAGACAGTTTCTCCTGTCACACCCATTTCCCATTTCTTACCTACAGTCTCAACTGTTGATAGAATAGAAATTAGAATACTGTTACAATTCTGAAAATGTATCCATCATTCGTAATAATCTTTTGTTAAGATATGGTATGTTTCATATCTGTGATTAAAATACATAGCAAATAATACTCTCTGTGTTAGGCAGGTTGGACTATAGAAACAAATTCATAGACACTCATGTGTATAAGAGAGAGCTTTATATTGAGAGTAATTGTATATTAAGAGAACATCCCAACTCAGTCCAGATCAAGTCCATAAGCCTGATATTAGCTTATGTCTGATACCAGTTTATAATTTCCTCTTCAGACTCATGCAACACATGCAATGATACCGAATGCAGGAAGATCACAGACCAGCGGGTGAAAAGTCTTGTGAATACAGTGGCTGTGGAAGCAGCTCAGAGCTGGTGTGGGCCTCCACGTAGCTCCTCCAGCTCCAGGCTCTGGTTCCATCAGCATAGCTCTATGTGTCTTATCAGCATGAATGTGTAGCAGAGAGACTGTGTCTGGCCTCCAGCAAGCTATTTATCACCTTTGCACCTCCAAATGAGGTCATCAAGCTGTGACCTGATTGAAAGGCTAAACTCCACCTCTTCATCAAGTTGACAGATGATGTAACTGCCTCACTCCCATTCGAGCAACTTAACAATTATTGTCCAGATTTTAAGAAATCTGTTTTACTGCGAATTAGGTGAAGGTTTACACATCAGATCATCAGTCTTATACTCATTTTGCTTCAACTCATTCATTGAAATCCCCTCAATAACCAGCATTTATTCTACTGCCTCCTTGTGTTTTCTTTTTCCATTTCTCTTTCTTTATTAACCCTGTGAACTTTGTTGTTGGACAAATGCCGTCCTTTAAATCTTGAATGTTTGCTTATTCTTACAAGAGTGAGTTCAGTTCCAGAACAGAAAGGTGACTAAGGATCATAGTCTGGGGGTTCCACCAGTCTCTATCCAACTAGTAAGTTTAGTCCCTTTTATAATTTTGAGTTATGTTCCACATTTTCTCTGACTGTCTAAGATCTTCTAATGTGATCCTTTTTAGAGCAGCTGTGATAGTGAGAGCTGGGCATCATCTAATTCAGTGGTTCTCAACCTTCCTAACGCCGTGACCCTTTAATACAATTCTTCAGGTTGTGATGCCCCCCCAACCAGAAAATTATTTTCATTGCTACTTCATAACTGTAATTTTGCAACTGTTATGAATTGGAAAACCCCATGAAAGGGTTGTTAGAGCCCCCCAAAGGGGTCATGACCCACAGGTTGAGAACCACTGGTTTAATTCTTCTGGTCTGAGGATTATGAAGACTGCGTGGTCCATTAGTCTATTGAACTAATTGTTTACATGTGTCTTTTAATTTTTATCACTCTTAATTACTCCATACAAGGAAAAATCAGTAGTTGAACTTTAGATGACTGCACACAGCTTTTAAGACCTCAGTTGGTACTCATCAAAGTAGGCTTTGGAGCATTGTCTTTGTGAACTGTGAGATGCCAATTGACCTTGGTGTCTCCCAGGACTACAGTCTTGATCCTCCAGGCCCAGCAACTCATTACCTCAAGGTATTTATTTATATCTAAGAGGTTCGCATAAGTTAGCCCTTTGTATGCTCCACCATGATGAAGTAAGAGAGCTGAACAGAAGAAATGCAAAGGGGTGCTCCAGAAAATAAAGTATTATGATGAAACGTGCAAAGACTTGGGACTTAGAATACCAAAAAGGAATACCCTTAGCATATCTCAAGCTGAAAGAACTGAAGAAAATATTCAAGCCTAAAATTGTAGTATTGATAGAGTCTATGGGCAAAATATTGAACACTGCAGGAAACATTAAAAGGAGATGAAAGGAATACACAGAGTCATGGTAAAAGAACGGGTAGACATTCAAACAGTTGAGGAGGTAACATATGATCAAAAACCAATAGCACTGAAGGAAAAAATTCAAGTTGCATTGAAATAATTAGTGGAAAACAAGGCTCTAGGAATTGATAGAATACCAATTGAAATGTTTCCTCAAGCTGATGAAGCACTAGAAATGCTCATATATGCCAAGAAGTGTTTCAGTGAGCTACTTGGCTAAATAACTGGAAGAGATACAAATTTGTACCCACTCCAAACAAAGATGATTCAACAGAATCATCCAATAGTATCATTAATATCCCATGCAGGCGAAGTGTTGCTGATGATCATTGAACAACTGTTGCAGCAGTATATCAGCAGGATTCAGCTGTGTTCTATTGACAATGCAAAGGCATTTGGACTGTGTAGATCATAACAAATGATGAACAGCACTGAGAAGAATGGTAATTCCAAAACATTTTGTTGTGCTCACGAGGAATCTGTACATGGATTAGGAAGTAGTGTTTGAACAGAGATAGGGAATACTGAGTATTTTTAAATCAGGAAAGGTATACATCAGGATTTTAAACTTTTTCTGTACATATTCAATCTTTATGTTGAGCCGATAATCCAAGAAGCCAGACTATGTGAAATATGAGGGAAGTGCCAGCCCTCACCACTAATTGGGGTCTGGTAGGCGCAATTGTACAGTGATAATAAGTAAAGATTATAGTAAAGTCATAAAGAGCATGAGAGATAGAAATAATGGAGTCAGACACATTTCTCACAATTTTTCTTATGTTTGAGCCTACTGTTGTAGCCACTTTGTCAATTTGTCCCATGGAAAGTCTTCCTCCTTTTTGTTGCCCCTCCACTTTATCAAGCATGATGTCTCTCTCCTTCAAGAAACTGGTCACTCATGAGAACATGCCCAAAGTATGTTCGGCCTGTGTGTCCTGCCCAAGCATCTACTTGTAGATCATCACTAGTGCAAGATTGTGGATATAATAGTATTGCCATTGTTGCTGTTAACTCTTGCAAAACTCCTAATTGATGCCTCTATCATTTTTACCTAATTTATCTTATTATGCTTTGTCTTCCCCATCTCCAAAGTTAACACTTCTCTAGCTTCAGGCCATTAACTTCTCTTTCCCTGGTAACTATCAAAATGTTTTTTTTAGTGTGAATATTTTTTTTCTTCACTTTTTATAATAGTGATTTCCTATTTGTCCCTTTGTGATTGACCATTTTCACTCGCTATCAAAATGTTTCTTTTAGTGTGAATATTTTTTTTCTTCACTTTTTATAATAGTGATCTCATATTTGTCCCTTTGTTATTGACCATTTTCACTCATTGACTGTTGATGATTGGGATGTGAAAATTGGAAGGATCAGTGTGATAGTTAGATTGAATTTCTGTGAAAGTATAGGGATGGAGTACAACCTGTCCATCAGGTGGTAGCCTGGTGATGCCTTCTTGGGGTGTGACCTTTTTATGAGAGTCACTGGGAACTTATCTTCCATCCTCCTGCTCTTTGCCTTTCTCTTCACTGAGACTCTGTGTCTGACTCCAGAGATGATCCCATATGTCCAACCTGGAGAGCTGTTGGGGTCCTGCCATGTTTCCCCCAACCTTGGATCCACACGACTGCACCCACTGGCCTGTGATCTCCTTCCTCCCCACTTCACTTTTCTGCATCATCAGCCTGCAACTATGTGACTCTGAGCAGGGCCCTGACTAGCATTGGATGCATGGACTTGAATTGGACTCAGCTGGGATGCCTTATTGATATAAATTACTTCTTGATATATATATATATATATATAAAATGTCACTGGTTTTCATTCTTTAGACAAAATAGCCTAACATGGTCAGTGATAGAAAATAAGACCTTGGCAATAGAAATGAAGCTGGGGAAATTCCATAACAGAATTTTGCAAGACCAATGACTTCTCTATTGAGGATACCAATTCCACAGGAATACGTTTCCGTGCAACAACTGTATGCACGGGCCTCACCAGATGGGATACACAGGAATCAAGATGATTCTATCTGTGAGAAGAGATGATGGTGAAGCTCAATATATATCATATCATCAGCTAAAACAAGGCCAGGGTCCAACTGTGGAACAGACCATCAGTTGCTCGTGTGTAAATTCAGGTTAAAGGTGATAAAAATTCAAACAAGTTCAGGACAGCCAAACTACAACCTGGAATATATCCCACCTGATATTCTGAAGAATAGACTGGTCACATTGGACACTGATGACCAAAGACTAGATAAGTTTGTGTGATGACACCAGGAACAGTAAACATGAAGAAATCAAAAGGTCATTAAAAAGACAAGAAAGAAAGAAATGACCGAAGTAAATATGGAAAGAAACTCTGGAGCATGTTCTTGAATGTAGAGTAGTTAACAAAAAATGTAAAAAGCATGAAGTAAAAGAGCTGAACAAAACATTTCAAAGGGTAGCCTGAAAAGACAAAGTAGAATATTATAATGAAGTGTGCAAAAGACTTAGAGTTACAATGCCAAAAAATGAAGAAAAAACTCAACATATAATAAGTTGAAAGAATTGAGTAAAGTTAAGCCTCATATTGTAATATTGAAGTGTTCTATAGGCAAAATGTCAAATGATGCAGGAATCATTGAAAGATGATTAAAGGAATGCACGGCTTTTGTACCAAAAAGAATTGGTCAATCTTCAGCCATTTCAAGAGGTTGCATATGATCAAGAACCAATGAAATTTAAGGAAGAAGTCCAAGCTGCACTGAAGGCATTAGCAAAAAACAAGGCTCCAGGAATTAACAGAATGCCAATTACAGTGTTTCAACAAGCTGATGAAGCACTGGAAACTTGGTCTAGCCGAAAAACTTGGGATACAGGTACCTTATCAACTGACTAGAGGAGATCCAAATTTGTGCCTATTCCAAAGAGAGGTGACCTAACAGAATGTGGGAATTATGTTACAATGTCAATAATAGCATATGGAAGTAAATTTGCTGAAGGTAATTTAATGGTAGTTGCTGCGGTACATTGACAGGGAGCTGCCAGAAATTCAAACTTCATTCAGAAGAGGAGGTGACATTAGGGATAACATCACCAGTATCAGATGAATATTGGCTGGAAACTGATAATATAAAAAAGATGGTTACTTGTTTTCTTGACTATGCAAAGGCATTTGATCACAACAAACTGCATTGTGAAGAAAGGAAATTCTAGATCATTTCCCTGTGCTCATGTAGAACCTGTACCTAGATCAAGAGGCAGCCATCCAAACAGAATCAGGGAATAAATACTGTATGATTTACAATCAGGTGAGGCCAGGGAAAGAGAGACCAGATTTAAAGCCAGTGCCAGATGAATGCAACTTGTTGGC
>NW_022103900.1:3111507-3117262 GCF_000313985.2 Echinops telfairi
ATAGACATCTTGATCCTTTCCTCTCATACTTACAGCTCCAAAACTGTCATTAGTATGTATTTCATTTGGCTTATCATGTCTTTGTTATAGAGGGCCTACCTAGTTTTCCATCTTGCCAGCAAACTTTTTTTAAAGCCATGTTAATTCAGAAGAATGAGAAAAACAAATAGGAGTTAGCATGATTATATTGTATATTTTCTTATAAAAATTTCCAGTGTGTTATAGCTCAGCTGGCTAATTAGCAAATGCAATGAGTTTTTAAAACTTAATAATAAAAAAACTGCTATTTTTATCTTACAGTACCCTTGTAAATAACTGCCTACTTAGGGTATGTTATCTATGTCAAGCAAAAGACCAAGAGTCTCACTGCACCTTACCTTGTGTATATCTTTTTTTTTAACCTTGTGTATATCTTAATACTTGAAGTGGGTATAACAGAAAAAGTAAAAGTCCCATGTTCTTAGAAAATTTGGGTGTAGAGTTGTTTATAAGTTTGCTTTGGGAACTTAAAATTTCATGAAGTACATTTAGAACCATATTTCTGATTTCTTAACCTGAGAGTTTTCTTTTTAATCAGGGAACTTTACTAGTGACATGTGGAAATTTCCAGCTTTGAGGGTTGAGGTATTTACATAACTGATGTGTAAAAATAACTTTAAATTGCTTTTTGTTACATAGCAACTTAGAATAAATTTTCATAATTCATATTAATCATCATATGTGTCAGAGATACATAAATGGTTTAGTTTCATTTCTTAGTTGTGATATTCAGTGTGATTCAGGGAGAATCCTGAATATTTAAGTATGGTTAGGGTGTCATATTCTTTTTTCCCCCTCAGCGGTATTGAATTTAATAAGGGAATAATTGAGAAGTTGCTTCATCCAGCACTGTGTTTCAGCAGTTGCTGCATCCTTTTTACTATCACTGGCATATAGCAATTAACTGTGATCCTCCAGCCTAGCAAAGTGAAAGGAAAAAAAATGGTTCTCCAAAAAGAATTTATCGTCTGTGTAGGCCAGTAGACAAGATGAAGAATGGTCGTGGATCATTATTGTCCTGAACTTGCAAATGAACCCAGGTTACACTACAATCTTGATGGTGAACCCAAGAATTAATTGTCCCAATTCTTTTGTTATCACAGTTACTCTTGCATTTCTGGAAATAACGTTATGCACTGAAAGTGTCCGTTGTCTCTTAATCATAATCATGCTGAGTTTGATTGCGTTTCCATAGGATCTCAGATGTCACACATTACTAAGGAACTAGGATGTTGGCAACATTGATCAGAGATGTTGCTAAAATTAGAAATATGAAGTGTGTCTGTATAAGGGAGGGTAGGGGTCCAGCCTATTAATTTCTATTCTAGTCCACCCTCTTCCTTTGTTCTATTTCTGTCCCACAAACCTGTTTGTTCTCATGGAGCATTTTATGTTCTGGCTGGTGAACATCATTTCATTGTATAACTTGCACAATTTATCTTTGATGTAATTCACAGAATGAGGTTTAGTTCATTCTGTAGTTCTGATCTGTTTTCATGAAGGTGAATGCCTACTGGCTAGTGCTTTCAGGAGTGAGGGGTTAGGGGAGCGGTGTTGCGTCATGGTTAAGCACTTGGACTGTAGAATCCAGCTGACTTGTTCCAGATTCTGGCACTGCGCCTGCTAGCTGAGCGCCCTTCGGGACATTTTTAAAAATCTCTTCTAACCTTAATTAAGGATCCTTGGTGGTGCCGTTGGGTAAGCATTGGACAACTAACTGAAAAGTTCAAGATTCAAACCCACCACCCCTCTGTGGAAGAAAGATGAGGCTGTCTGCACCCAAAAAGATGAACAACTTTAGAAAAAATCTATATTGGTAGCCACATGTCAGAGTCAACTCAATGGCAGTGGGTTTTGTTTTTTAACCATTAAGGAGCCCTGGTGGTACAACAGATTATTAATCAGCTGCTAACCTAAAGGTCAGCAGTTCAAACCTACCAACCTCTCTAAGGGAGAAAAATGTAGTAGTCTGCTTCTTCCCTAAATTACAGCCTTGGGAACCCTACAGGCAGTTTTACTCTGTCTCATGAATTGGAATTGGCTCAATTGCTACAAGTGGGAACTTTTAATTTTTTTATCCTGTCAATTAGAATTATCGTATGCTGATCTCAGATTATTGTTAGGATTAGATAGAAAAATCCGAGTAAAGCATTTGACATAGGGCCTGGCACATAAGCACTTAGTGTGTATTGTTTTTTTTTAAGGTTGTTATTATCATAAATATTTATGCTTTTTTTCCTCCTAATTCTTGGTTGAAGATACTTGAAAGAGTGATCCTGGGAGTATATATTTGTGTAGAACTTGACCATTATCTTTTAATAGTGTTTTTATTGTGGTTAGATGCCACTGGGTCGATTTTTGATTCATAGTGACCCTACATGACAGAGTAGAACGGCCGCTTCACGTTTCCTCAGCCACAGTCTTTACAGGCACAGCTTTCATGGCACAGTGGAATAGCACTCAGCTGGTAATCAAAAGGTTGGTGATTGAAATGCACCAGTTGCACCTCAGAAGAAAGACATGGCAATCCTCTTCTGTATCGATTTACAGTCTTGGAAACCTATTGGGCCAGTACTCCTCAGTCCCACCAGGTTGGTAAGCATGGGAATCGACTCCACAGCAATGGATTTGGTTTGGGTTTTTAGAATTTTCTCAGAAGCAGAATGCCAACTCTTTCTCCTAAAGAGCTTCTGAGTGGGTTTGAACCACCAACCTTTCAGTTACCAGCTGAGCACTTCATGATTGCTTCAGCAGAACTCCATTTTCTAATAGTAATCATGTCCTTTTTGAAGACTGCATACCCTAGGGTTGAGTTTGCGTGCTTGATATATGTGATTTCTGACCCAGTTGCAGTCATGCCCTCAGGCTCAATTCTTATCAGTGTACAATTTAAAATAGTAGTACTGCTTTGTATTTAAAATATAAGTATGATCCAATATTTTGTCACTTGTTGAATCAGAATTGCTCTCCATAAATTCATGAGGTTTAGTAGGAAAATAGAGAGTTTTGAAGCATGAATTGGTTTTAAAATATTTTAGTTCAACCACCTCACAGTTTCTTTACATGAAGAAATATCTTGCTTGGATCCATAATCAATGCTCATGAAAGCAGCAGTCAAGAGATAAATGACACATGGCATTGGGTAAATTTGCTTGCTGCACAAGGCCTCTTTAAAGTGTTGAAAAGCAAGGGCCCAGTGGTGTTTCACTCTGTTATACATAGCGTTGTTATGAGTTGGAACCGACTGGATTTCACCTAACAACAATAATCATTAAATTGCTACCGTTGTTCAAGATTTTCTTCTGCTTGTAATGGATTAATATAAATACATTTTACAGCATTATGATCTGCATATACATTCACCATTCTGTGTGACTGATTTCTCCTAACCTTTTTCTACTTTTAATTTTCGTGATTACTTAAGTTCCCTTGTTTCGATGTGCTGTAGTTGTTTGGGCATCCTAGGTTGTTAGGCATTTGAGCTACTTCCCACTTTTTCTTATTATAAATAGAACTGCTATGAGCATCTCTCTTCCAAGTTCCCGCTTACCCCAATTAATTTTTAAGGGAATAGTGCCACAAAAATAATCAAAGTATAGCATTACATTCTAGTTACTGATAGACTCAAGTTCACTTCACAAGTATCTTGGTATTAGAAACTCAAGTACTAGAGATTTGACTACATGTAGCTTTTGTTACATGCTTGCTTTTTAATACACTGAGACTCTTGCTGGCATAGAATGAGTTCCAAAGAGAATATATAAGGTAAAGGAAGAAGAAAAAGGGATAAGAAGACGCTGGGGAACATATCTAATTCCTCTTGATCTTCATAATGTTGCATGATTTTCATGTACAATATATCAGGTACATTTCAATTTTTAAAAGTAGACATAGGACTATTTTAAAGATAAATATATAACATCATTATATTAATCATAAATAGGCTTCCTTCCATTAGTGCAGATGTGAACATGTGTATCTGACTTCAACATAACATAATTCTTTTGTTTCAGAGATCCACTTTCATTTCTCAACCCTTAGATACAGATGGGAATTTCTGTCTTTATAGCAGTCCCCACTGCCAGATACAATTCAGCCTTGATGGGAAGGAGGCCTTGTGGCCAAATGGGTGGAGGCCCATGGTACAAGGCCATCGAGATAAAAATGGAAAGAAGGACAGGAGAACTGTCAGAGGCTCAGACCAGGGCTCTGGGAACAGAGATGAGCCTGACTGCCAGCAGCTACTCCTCCTCAGGTTCAGGGCTGCTTTTAAAGTAATGAAGGAAATGCATTTAAAATTTTAGTTCCGTTTAATTATTTTTTTAATAGTTTCTAGATTCACATGGATAAAAATTCAAATGAAACTTCGCCTCTATCTGTGGTCCCCAGAAATTCAGTGCCCCTTCCTGGAGCCAACCACTGCTCTCAAGGATGTGATGATCCTAGCAGAAGTATCCATACATATACAAGAAATATGTATGAAAAAAATGTTAAAAGTTAGTGAAAAATTGAATTAAAAGGTAATGGAATTTTCCACAGACTTTTAAAAATACCCCTGTGTGGTGTGTGTGTGTATGCGTGTGTACACGTGTATTTTATACAAATGGTGGCACAGTAGGCACACTGTCATACACCTCGCCTGTTCATGTAACACAATTGTGGAAAGTTTTCTTGTCAAGAGAAGATTTTTTCCTTCTTGAAAGTGTTTTTTAAAGTCATGTGTCTCATCTTGGATAAAAGTAAACTCTAACCCAAGGATTAATCCTGGTACAAAATAATATCCAAGAAATATGTGACTAATTAACAAGTGAGCTTAGTTTATGTAAGGGGTACACATAGCAGGAGGGCATAAGATAAGAATTTCCTGGAGCCATAAAACTGTTGACCTAACCCTGGGATCTAAGGAAATCTGAGGATGGTAACACAAAATGCATATCTGCATTGAGAAGACATCAGGAATTTCCTTTAAGGCTTCATGTTGAGAGGTGGGGAAGAGGTATCTCTGGAAGTAGGAAGAGAAATGAAGTTGTGGGATGATCCCTGGACTCCAGGAATCAGGAGAAGTGGTTCTGACATGAGGGTAAACTTTCTTGAAGATAATGAAGAAACCCCGCAAGTTATTAGTAGCAGCATGATTATTAAGATTCCAGGATCAGACTGTAGAAGATAGTTTGCTGTGAATATATTCCCACAATCATTTGTTGGCCAAAAAAAGATAGAAACAGATTTCTGCTAAAACCCCTTTTGTAATTATTGAACTCCACATTGAGTGTCATATTAATGATATCATTTAATAATGTTTGTATTTCATTGAATTACAGAAAAGGCGCAAACATGGGTTTCTTCCCATTGGCTTATGAGGTAGCTGTCTTCTAAATTTCTTAGTATAGATCAACGAGTACTTCCCGTGTTAAATTTATTTGTGAAAGCATCTAAATGTGGTATTCCATTAATTTCTTGTTTTCACATCAGTGTCTTATTGCAGCTTGGAATTTTCTTTGAGTATCATCAGTTCTTGATAATATACTACCTTCTGAAATGGTTGTTGACCAATTCTTTTTTTTTTAATCATCTTATTAGGGGCTCATACAACTCTTATCACAATCCATACATGCATCAATTGTTTAAAGCACATTTGTACATTCATAGCCCTCATCATTCTCAAAACATTGGCTCTTCACCTAAGCCCCTGGCATCAGCTCCTCATTTTTTCCCC
>NW_022103900.1:3132612-3134894 GCF_000313985.2 Echinops telfairi
TGTTTGTTGGCCTTTAGGAGTGTTTTCCAGTCCAGTCTGTTGGGGCACCAAGCCCTGAGCCCAAAGTCCACCTTCGGGATTCCCTGGGGACCTCGCTGCTCTGTTCCCTTGCTATTCGGTTGCACCCCCTTCGTGTTTTGCTTCAGTGTGGCGGGATCAAGTCAGGCTCAATTCCCACACTGTGTCTCCTGTGTTGTTTCCTGTAGGGCTTTGGGTCAGTGAGGGACGTCATGTCTCATAGTGCGGCCGGCCATGTGGTCCTCTCTGTAGACTGGCTGCTCTGAGTAAGAACATCGTCCTCAAAGCCTGATGGGCCAGGATGTGCTCCACTCTCTCCTCCTACCCCTTCATCTGCTCCCGTGTGTTCCAATCAGACATGTGTTTACCAATTCTTTGTGATATACAGTACCCTGTGTATTCCTTCGATCATGATTTGATTCCTATTTTTTCATCTATAGAATCCTCCTTCATTCTTTAAACTTGAGGCTAGAGTTTTTTATTTAGTTCTTTCCCGTTGAGTAATGCTGAGCATACTCATTTGGTTTTCTAACGCAATCATTACAATTTTCTGTTTAGTTCTTTTATGCCGTCATTTTTTCCATAACTTTAGCTACCCTATGTTCAAAAGCAATTTAAAGATTCTCTTCTGACTACCATGTTGGTTTTCTCTTTCTTTCCTTTGCTGTGTTTTAGTGGCCTTATGCTTTCTTCACGTCTAATGTCCATGATGTCATCCCACAACTCCTTTGCTCTTCAGTCATTAGTGTTCAGTGTATCAAATCTGTTTTGGGGATTGTGTCTAAATCCAGGTGGAATATATTGAAGATTGTACTTTGGCTCTCAGACTACTTTTAGTTTACTTCAGCGTCAATGTGAACATGTATGTGAGCAATTGATGGCCTGTTCTTTGAACCCTGACCTTGTTCTCACTGAAGATTTTTGAGCTTATCCCTTGTCTCTTACTACAGATATAGTCAAACCTATTTCATGTGTATAGTTGTTGTTTATTGTTGTTGAAAAAGATATTTTTAATGAGTAAATTGTTGGTCTTTTAAAGTTGTATTAGATATTATTGAACATCAAATCTCTTATCAAGACCATATTTTTCAACTACTGATCCTTTTTCTTTCCAAGTTTGTTTCTAATCACCAGTAATCATCAATGCACCATAATTGCATGTTTGATGTATTTCAGACTGCAGAAATTGGTAAAAAAAATCATTTTCATCATCTTTGGCATTAGCTGTTGGTTCATAAATTTGAATAATAGTCATAATAACTAGTCTTCCTTATAGGCATATGCATATTACTTTTATTGACAGCATTGTACTTCAGTATAGCTCTTAAAAGGTTCTTTTGATAATGTAGTGCTGTACTCTTCGATTTGTCCTTTCTGGAACAGTAGACCCTATGATTGCCCAATTCAAAATGGCTAATACCAGTCCATTTCAGCTCACTAATTCCTAGAATATCAATCTGCAAGTCTATTTCATTTTTTCACAACTTTAAATTTTCCTTGATATTTTATGATATTAGAGTTATTCAATAGCAAATATGATTGTTATAAGTGAGAAATGATACTTATAGTTAATGCAACTTGCATAAACTTAGCCATTGGGATTATAATGGTAAATATAATTCATAGTAATATAGGTCTCTGTTTTTTCTTTTCTCTATTTTAGCTAAGTATGAGAATGATGCTAGTAAATATTGGAACACATTTTACAAGATCCATAAGAATAAATTTTTCAAGGATCGTAATTGGCTGTTGAGGGAATTTCCTGAAATTCTTCCAGTTGATCAAAAAACTACAATAAACACCAGAGAATTATCCTTGAATCATGTAAAAACTAATATGGCAAGTTGCTTCTCAAGAATGCACTGCTCTCCACCTGAAGATAAAAATCATGACAAGAAAAGTGCTGGCTGGTCAGATGGTCAGAGCTGGGCAGGATTTGATTTTTCCATCCAAGCCTCCAAGGAGAACAGAAAAGACCCTCTGAAGACAGACTCGTTTCCTGGTAGCAGTGCCACTTTCAGAATACTGGAGGTATTGTACTCTAAGGGGGAGCTGGCAAACATTTTATGTTCCATTTGATTTATTAATAGTCCGTGTATTCTAGGGGGAAGATAATCAAATCTAAGTAAATAAGTGTTCAGTAGACTTTGGTGCATGAAAAATATTTAAAGGTCTCATATCTTTAATCAAGTTTTACATTTGTGATTTTGTTTTGCATTCTCATTCACTTGTATCAATTCCTAACTTGAGGGCAGTTTTAATTG
>NW_022103900.1:3135607-3140418 GCF_000313985.2 Echinops telfairi
CACACACACACACACAGTGCTGCCTGGAAGCCGTGTACCACCTGAGAGGACTTCATTTGCAGTGACTTTCTTCAGGGCCAGCTCTGCTTGGTTTTGTGTCCCCAGCAGGATGATGGCCTTGGCCTCCACCCCCTTCTCCCTCCATCCCCTTCTCCGGCCATCCCTCACAGCAACAGTGGCACCACCTGACCCAGGACTTCCACCCATGTGTGCCCTGGCCCCAGCATGTTCCAGTACAACTCAGGGGAGGGACAGGAAGGAGCCTGGATCAAGCACGTCCTGGTCAGCAGCCCCAGAGGTCACCAGGCCAGACAGGCAAGCATGTGCGCCTCGGGCTGCCTACCTGTTGACAGAGTCCAGGAAAAAAAAATTTTGGCCTTAATCTCGCTCTCTGTCTTATTACCTTTTTGTAGGTGAAATAGAAATAAATGACATACATAACTTATTATACACTACAGTCAGCCTTAGATTTTCTTCTTTTAAGTAAATATTTTCTTTCTGCTTATTAAGGTAGTATAGACTCATTACAGAGAATCTGATACTTAGTAGATAAGATAGATGAAATAATCCACAATCCGACAAGCAAGGGATTTAACCACTGTCAAAATACACTGATATTTTATTCATTTATTTATATGATTTTAGGTAGTTGAGCTATGTATTACATGCATTTTGGTTGTTGTTTGTGTCTAGTTAACATTATATGATAAATACTTTTCCCTACTTTTAAGAATTCTGTATAAAAGAATTTTTTGACTAAAATATTTTGTTAGGTGTAAAATATTTTGACTAAAATATTTTGCTAGGTGTAATTCTGTAATGTTGCTAATGTATTTCTACCTTACTGAGCATTTAGATTGTTCAGGTGTTCTGTGTATATACTTTAACTGTATTTTGTTTTATTGTCCTGCATTAGATGTGCTAGTCCAAAATTTATGAAGAATGTTGATACTTTTAAAACACATTGATAAGTACCAATTCCACAGCAGTGTATGAGGGGGTACCCCCCCCCCAAACAGGAATTTTTAAAAAAACTATGTATTTAAATTTTTTTACAAAAAAACCTTATCACCTTCAAAGTACTCTCCATTACACTTAATACATTGGTCAAATCTGCGATTCCATTCTTGGAAACATTTTTCAAATTCATCTGTTTGGCTGGCTGACAGCACCTCCCTCGTTTTCTTCACCTCTTCTGTATTGATAAATTGTTGTCCTTTCATGTCCCTCTTCATTCGTGGAATCAAAAAAAGTCACACGGGAGTGAGGTCAGGTGAGTGAATTGGTTGGCCAAGAGAGGCATGTCGGTTTTTTTGCCAAAAACTGGCACACTGAGATGGCTTCTTAAACAGGTGCATAGTTGTGGTGGCAAAATCAGTCCCCCATCTGCCACAAATCAGGCCTTTTTTTGTCACACACTGTTACACAATCTGTTCAGAATCTCTAAATAGAAAGCTTGGTTAACAGTCTGACCTGGTGGGATGAACTCCAAATGCACTATCCCCTCACATCAAAAACAACAAATGAGCATCGACTTGATCTTTGATTTCACTTCAGTGAGCTTTTTTGGGGCGAGGTGACGATGGTGTCTTTCCCTGGCTTGATTGATGTTAGCTTTCAGGGTCATCAGAATAGCACCATATCTCATCACCAGTAATGACCTTGTGACTGTTTTTTCAAAGCAAGGCATGTTTCCACTTGAAGCACTTGTTCCTGGTCAGTCAGAACCCAAGGCACAAATTTCACAGCAACCCTTCTCATTCCCAAATCTGTTAACATTCACTGAACCAAGCTTCAAGATAGTTCAGATAACTTCCCCATCTCTTCAATGTCCGTAGTCGGTCTTAGAACACAAGTACACAAATTTCATCAACATTTTTGTCCGTTCTGGAAATTGATAGATGTCCAAAACTAGGTTTGTCATCAATCGACATTTTACCTTTTTTGAAATGAGAAAACCACTCGTACACTTGAGTTTTTCCCATAGTGCTGTCCTTGTAAGCTGTGTTCAAAATCACAACAGTTTTTGAAGCATTTTTCCTGAGCAGGAATCAAAATTTCACAGCCGCTCACTGTTCTCTTAAATCAGCCATCACCAAAAACGAGATTTGAGCAAAACTGCTTTTGCAAAAAAATTCACTGTGACCAGAGAGAACCTTTCCAGGCAACGCCACTGGGTGCACTAACTCAGAGGAGGTGCTTAAGGCTTGCCTAGCAGAGGAAAATGTATCCTATGAAAGAGCCACCCAGCAGAGAGCTTTTATCTGTTTTTTAGGTGGATTACCCCCTCATGTGTTCATCATACTCTTTATTGGTTTGAATATTGTAATTTTGGTGTTTTCTATTTTGATAGAAATTTACCTTCCTAGGATTATAAATAAGTGATATTGTGCTTCAAAAATTTTAAAGCTGTTTGTACTTCTTTTGTGGTATGTTTCTTGGGCAGAAAATCTGATATGAATGAGAAAAGTGTAGACTTGTTTTCATGGTGTTTGTTTCTTCTTATGATCTTAGGTTGGCTGTGGTGCTGGAAACAGTGTCTTTCCAATTCTGAACATCTTGCAGTAAGTTTTAAAGATTTTGCCTACAGAGTTGTACATATATATGGGATGTTGAGAAATTCTGGGAGAATATTGTCATGCATCTGTCAGTTGTGTTATTTTTTTTTAATTTCCCTACATTTTATACGTCTTTGTTGTTGTTGTTGTTGTTGAGAATATACATAACAAAACATACTTCCATTCCATAGCTTCTACAGGTACAATTTAGTGACATTGATTATATTCTTAGCTTCTTTTTAAAACTGTTCCTCCCTCATTAACATATACTCCATATACTCCAGGGATCCAAGGTTCCTATCTAATCTAGCTAGTTGGCTATTGTCAATTTGATACCCTATAGATAGCTCTTAAAAGAGCATAATGTTCAAAGCTGACCTTTACTTGTTAGGCTAAATTATTATTTGGCTTTAATATACCTTCTGGGGATATTTTGGGTTTAAGATTTAGAATATTTCATGATAGTAATTTTAGGGGTTCATCTATTTTTCGTGCCTCCAGAAATGTCTAGAGTCCATGAGAATTTTAAATTCTTTTCTGCATTTCCCCTCTTTGAGTAGCGTTCCTCTAAGGAATCTTTGGTCAAAATACTCAGACATGGGAGCCACAAACCATCTAGTTGCCAGCAGGCTTGGTTCTTATTTCTCCTATACACAATGATGATGCAAAATTAATTAGAAGTGTCTTAGGACTAGTGGCTAATTTCACGTGAACAAGAGATTACTCTGAAAACAGTCTTGGACAACTATCATCGTCTCTCACAGACGCTCACCATGGATCGAAGTTGTTTTTTAAACTTCTGTTTGTGTGGATGAGAGAATTAAGAAAGAGCAAGAGATTTGATGCTCAAATTAATCTGTGAATTACTAAATTTTAGGGATTTATTTGAACCGCTAAGATTTCTAACTGTCACTTTACATGGAGAGAATTGAGTTTAAATTATTTGGAGGTCACCACAACTAACCATAAGATTTAAGAAAGCAGAAGTAAATGCTGGGGGCAGAGATGTTCCCCTGACCCACCCTTCCTGTTCACCTCCTTACCTATGGTTTTTAATATTTCAAGATAATGAAGAAGAAACTTACACTTTGTAGAACTTTTCAAATTCCTTTTACCTGGTATTTCAAGGTTTGCTCTTTTTAAAGCTTCACAATTTTCCGTTCTAAAATCAACACAAGTACATTGCAGAGCAATTGAATACTATACTGAAGGGAAGAATTTATTCATCATCTGCCTCCTCTTAACAGAACCAAAGACAAAAATTAGGTTGTATTTTCATCCTAGTCTTTTCTTTCTGCCTTTAAATTTAATGAAGCTATTTTTAAAACTTTCTATTATGAAAAATTTGAAATGTCCAGAAGGGTAAAGAATAGTATACTGAATTCCCACGTATCTACCATCTCAATTCAACAAATTTAACTTAATGCCAACATCATGACATTTTATTCCCAAATGTTTTGGATATAGCTCCAAGGTATAAGGATATTATTCTAAGCCAATATTGTTGAATTCATTATGTACATAATGAATAGCAAGTAATTCCCTAATAACCCAATGACCATTTAAAGTAGCCAGGCAAAAGTGATGCTGGCAAATTTGTAGTTGTCTTTTCATACTTTTTCTAGTTTCTGAACAGAAATTTCCTTTCCTCCTATATAAGCACCCTAGTGACCTCTGAACTACTAATAACAGATCAGTGTAGCACACTGGCAGTTGATTGCCTGTATCATAAGACTTTCTGGCTCATCTTACAGCATTAGCATGCTATTTCTCTGTCTTGGTTCTCCAGCCACTGTTTAGGTGCAGACCATATCTTAGCTCATTGGGGTTTTCCAAGTTGCGGAGCACAGTGCAATAAAGA
The DNA here is from genome assembly GCF_000313985.2 of Echinops telfairi. NCBI lineage: Eukaryota > Metazoa > Chordata > Mammalia > Afrosoricida > Tenrecidae > Echinops > Echinops telfairi. The sequence continues at coordinate 3,140,027 of NW_022103900.1, forward strand.
CAGCACTCGATAGATACTGACTGACTGGTATCTCAGATTCTCCACTTGCTGGTTGTGTTTTTCCCTTCCTCCTTCTCCCTCCAACTAGCAGTTGCAAGCTCTTGCCTCTTAATGTCCTGACTCTTTCTTAACAGTTTTTGGGTAAGGGCCTCAAATCCATATTTTAAAAATCACATTAGCTCTCAGTAACTTGAGACAGTGAATTAATCTTCAAACTGCAACCAGTGATTAGCCTTCCAGCAGGAGGATTAGACTTCTCCCCCCCCCTACGAAATTATTTTTTATTGCTTTTATAAAGTATAAGATTAATGTCTTACGTTTTCAGAATGGTTTACCATAATTGGACCTCTGGAACTGAGAGGTCATATCATTTTCCAAGGATCATTTAATTC
>NW_022103900.1:3140607-3141931 GCF_000313985.2 Echinops telfairi
AAAAATGGTTATGGAAAGCCATTGAGTGGGTCACAAGACTTCAGCTAGGACCGCTGATGCAGCTTGAATCCTGTCCCAGAGGTAATACTACTACCCTGCGAGGACACATGGCAAATGGCTTGTGTTCCCCTTGAGCTACTAGACTTTTGTGTAGCTGATGGGTGTTCAGTCTCTACTGCCCAAAGGCAAATTCATAATGAGCCCAATATACCAGTCTCCCCCAAAGCATTTTCAATTGTAGAAAAGTTTTACAGAACCATGTTAGTTCTTCAGTTCCTGGAAGGCAGTGGAAGATCTTGAATAATTCAAAGATGTTCCTTTAGTAATAGTAACAATATCACCATTACTAATGACTAACATTTTTGAGTGCTCACTCTGAGCCAGGCTACTTTCTAGAAACTTTACAAGTATTCATTCAAGTCTTACCATAAGCTTAGATACTTTACTTACCTGTATTTTAAAGCTGGGAAAACAAAGTGCAGAGACATTTCAGAACTATGTCAATGTCACACAACTAAGTGGTAGAGTCCAGATTCAAATGCCAATTGGGCCCCAGAGCCCTGGCCCTTAGCCATCATACCACACAGTGCCATAGGCATCTAAGTCTTAACTAAGAGTATTCCAAATGCATGTGACTACCAGCAGATGATAGGTTACAGTTAGGTAGACTTCACAGGACACAAAGCGAGCCACTGAATACAAAACACCATTTTTATATGAGGTAGCTGAGAAATGATCCACTCAGTAGGATTCATCCTCAGGCAATTTTCCCTTGTCCCCAATTAACAATCCCATCCTCCTTCAAAGCTTTTCAAGGCACACTTGAATGTGCCTGCCCAACCCGCACCCCTGTAGATATCATATGAAACCAACCGTGTCCCTTACTAGATGATACATGCATATTCCATAAGAGCCAAGACCATACTTAGAATTATTGTCTAATGACCTACTCACCACTCTGTGATTAAGACATGGTATGAGGTAACTTGACATAAGATTATCTACATTTTGTTAGAATTAAATGAAATTAAAAAGCAACTGCATTCCCAGACAGACAAAGTGAAGTTCACAGACTTTGTGGTGAGTCCAGGAGTTATATTTCCATGCTTTTAAACCTATATGTCTGTGATAGCCACTTATGTTTTAGAAGATAGTGCCCTGTGTCAGGGCATCCAAAGCCCAAGAGCCAAACGAACTGTACAGATGGGAAGAGGACTGCAACCTCATGGGGCACAGGGCTCTCAGGGCCCTTGGAGAAGGACAACGCTAGGCAAAGCAAAGAGGACGTGCTGGATGGAGACAAAGAAAGAGTGTCTGTGGCGGG
>NW_022103900.1:3143761-3145155 GCF_000313985.2 Echinops telfairi
AAAGGAGCTGATACCAAGGGCTCAATAGAAAGTAAATGTTTAGAAAATAATGATGGCAACATATGTATCAATATGGTTGATACAAATGATTTATGGATTGTTATAAGAGCTGTAAGAGCCCCCAATAAAAAAGATCTTTATAAAGTTAAATAAATAGAAACTCACGCCACCCCCCACCCCCCGCCATTGAGTCAATTCCAACTCATCGTAAGCCTGTATAGGGGTTTTGAGGCTGTAAGTCTTTTGGGGAGCAGACAGCCTCATCTTTCTCCGTGAGTGGCTGTTGAATTTGAGCTGGTGACCTTGAGGTCAGCAGCTCAATGCATACCCCACTGTGCAACCAGGGTTCTTTTTCAAATGACTTAAACTGCAAGGAAAACCCTGGGGGACCTGGGCTTGTCAGCATTCAGGAAGCTACTGAGATTTAACATTAGAATGAAAAGATAATTTTAGGAAATGCAAAAGGAAAGGGAATTCTAACTAAATGTGATTAAACACATGGAACTTAGTTTCTGATGACAAGAGTAATAATTATTCATTCTTGGCATTTTCTAAAAGCCTGCAGGGGAAGGGTAAAATTCACCTTTATAACAGCACCTATGCAATTTCTGCAAGTCCCTATATACTACAAATGTTTAGGTGCTAGACTACTAACCGAAAAGTTGGTGCTTCAAACCCACTCAGTACATGGGAAGTAGGCCACAAAGTAACAGCCTTGAAACCTCTATGGAGCAGTTCTGCTTTGCACATGAGTGCCTCTCATCCCAAACCAACTCTGGGGCAACCAGCAATAACAACAACGCGCTGCCTCGGGTCAATCACAGCTGGTATTTTGGTCTATATCCTTCTAGTGTTTGGGGGTTTTATAACAATTTTATGGGCATATAATTAACATATGCAATTCAATAGTTCAATCATATTATAAAGAGTTGTATAATCATCACCACAATTTTAGAACTTTTTTGTTTGTTGTACTCATTGTTATTAGCTCCCCATTTCCCCTCAACTTCCCCTACCATGTCAGTAAGAAACCATTAATCCAGTTACTGTCTCTATAGATTTACCTAGCCTGTATTTCATAGCAAAAAAACATACTTAAAAACCCCCCCAACTAACAATAACAAAGTAAAACAGCAAAAACTCAATCAAAAAGAAAGCGGGAAATATTAAAAACTAGAGCAAATTTACAGTGGATCAAAGGGGAACAAGTGTTGTTTTTCCCCCGCATTTTGTGTATGTCTGCAAATGTGTGTGTAGTTTGGTGCAATTAAAAAAACAAAACAGTTTTGCTGAGACATAGTTCATAGATTATAAAATTTACCCTTTCAAAGTATACAGTTTGGTTGTTTTTCAGATAGTCACAGGGCTGCACAGATGCCACCACTATCTAATTT
>NW_022103900.1:3146674-3147793 GCF_000313985.2 Echinops telfairi
CAAGATTTCCTATTCAACACTCATAACAGGAAATGTTTAGATTTTAAATAAGACCACAAAAACACTATTTGAAATTAGTGTAGATAGTCTGTTTTCTCAGGATTTGAAATGAATGTTAAAGAGAAAGCAGGTGTCTCTGAAAGATTCCTTTTGGAGTGCAGTATGTTCACCCTATTTATTTATTATAAAATGAATTCAAGTGTCATGTCAGTAGCCACTTTTCTTTTTCTGGATATTTTATTGAGTGGGAGGTGAAAGTTTACATGGCAGATTAGATTCCTATTCAACAATTCTTGAGCACCATCTTGCTCTGGTCGCAGGCTAGAGTAGGCTGTGGTTTGTGGGGGCCATTAGTCCTGGAGACTAATTATTTCCTTGAGTTTTGGTTTCCTTCATTCACCTTTGCTCCCAGTGGGAGGAGACCAATAGTTGTATCTTAAATGGCTGTTCATATATTTTAAATAAGAACCTCCTTATTTTTACCTCTCCCCCCAACTCCCAATTCTATGACTGACTTTTTCTCTCTAAATGTGTTTAAGGAACCTTTTCATATTAGCATCTCTTCTTTTTGAGATAAAAGCATTTATAGCTATAAATTTCCCTTTAAGTACTACTTTAATTTCTTTCTATAACTTAACATTTTATTTTTAAAATTCATTGGCATTATTTCTAATTTCACATTTTTTTCTTCAACCCATTAGTTGTTCAGAAGTATACTGTTTAATTTCTGCAGATTGGTGAATGCCCCAGATTTCCCTGTCATTGATTGCTAACTTAATTTCACTATGGTAGGTGCACACACTTTGCCTATTTTTCCTCTTTGTTGAGTTTCCTGAATGTATGTCCGGATGTGTGAGCTAGCCTGGAGAATGTACCTGTGCACTTGAGAAGAATGTGCTCCACTGTTGCTGGGTGGAGTGTTGTGTCTGTAAGGTCTAATTAGATTATAAAATTGAAGTCATCTATTTCCTTGTTGATCTTTTACATACTTGCTCTATTGAAAGTAAGGTATTGATTTATGATTGCCTGTTTTTACCTTTAATTCGGTCAGTTGGGGCTTCCTGTGCTTGGAGGCTTCATTGTAAGTTGCATACCATAGAAAACCGAGGTAGCTGTCTC
>NW_022103900.1:3148703-3150878 GCF_000313985.2 Echinops telfairi
ACTTAATTCTAGTGATTTATAGAACCTTTATTCCTATATAAAGCTAGTCTCTCACTTTTGGTTATACATGCTGCTATACATTGTTAATATCAGTTTACATAATCAGTTTTTTAAACTGAGGCAAAAAAGAAATGTATATATTTATGGAGTTTACATATTATTAACCTTCTTATTTATTATGTCTGCTTTCCATTCCTTTCTATAGATCCGTTTAACCCTCTGGTGTCATTTCCTACTTCCAGTACAGTTGTTCTCACCCAGTTTCTTTTGGCTATGATTGTCCAGTATATTACATTTCTATGTATTATAGGCCCAACAATATACACGCATATGGGCAATTTATTTTTAATCAGTGAAGAGAAGAAATATTGCAATCATGTTCTATTTTTGAAACTTTATTGTGGTGAAATATATTAAAATCTTACCACATTAATGATTTTCCAGTGTGCAGTTCAGTGACATTAATTACATTTTCTCTGTTACTGTGCAACCTTCACAAATACCTATTTTCAAAAATTTTCCATCCAACAGAAAGTCAATACCCCTTAAGGAATAACTTCCTATTCTTCCCTGCTCCCAGCCTCTGGTATCGGCTAATACATTTCCCACTACACGTTTGTATACTTTAGATATGTGAGTAGGATCATACAATGTTTGTCTTTTTGTCTTTAACTTATTTCACTCTGCATAAGGTTTTCAAGATTCAACCATGTCATAGCATGTCGGAGGACTTTATTTCTCTTTATGATGTAATAATAGTCCATTATGTGTGTATATGTATGTAGAGCATTTTACTTAGCCATCATTTGTTGTTGGACACTTATGTTGTTTCTACCCTTTGGAATAATGCTTCAGTGAAGACTGGTGTACAAGTATCTGTTTGATTCTTTGCTTTCAGGTCTTTGGGGCATATACTTAGCACTGGTTTCTTTCACTCTCCTTTGCTCTTGACAAGAAGAGACCAGTAGTTGTATCTTAAATGACCACTCACAAGCTTTTAAGACGCCAGACACTACTCACCTCTCATTTGTAAAGCAGTATCTTTATGAACTAAGTTACACCAAATGACCTAGTTTTCCTACATGAGACTATGGTCATGAGACTTCAGACCCCAAAACTCAATCCCACAAGGTGTTTGGATATGTCTAGGAAGTATCCATCTCTGTGCCCCCATGTGCTTTATTGTAAACATGGTTATACTCAGCAAATACAAACACGTATATGCATATGCCTACAAATACACTTATATATGCATATGCCTACAAATACACTTATATATGCATGTGCATGTATCCTCAAGTGCCTTTCCACTCCCAAATAGCATATATGTGTGTGTGTGTGTGTGTGTGTGTATTTATTTATTTATTTTTGGCTTGTTATTACTCTTGTTGCAAAATTGTACAATGGGGCTTCCAAAAGTTCATGGAAAATAATCCATTACTATCAATTCTGTCTTTCTATGTACTTTTTGAATCCTCCTATTGTATGTTGGTGTAATGATTACGAGATGGCCTGCTAACCTCAAGGTCAGCAGTTTGAAACCACCAGCCATTCTGTAGGAGGAAGATGTGTAAAGATTCACAACCTTGAGTGCCCCCATGGAGAGTTCTACTCTGTGCAGTAGGGTCACCATGAATTGGATTCAACTTCACAGCAATGGATTTGGGGTTTAATTTAAGGTCTTCATTACAAATCCAAGCACAGAGTAGGCAATCAATCAGTACTCCTTTATTATCTCTGCATTTCCATCTCTTGCCCCTCCATCTAGAGATCAGTGAAGATGGAAGTGTTGGCTCAGGTAGGATAAAGGGGAAAAAAAGAGCTTTCTCCCATTGTTGTCTGACCCGTCACATCCCTGGCCAACCTCACCTCGGGAACTGGCTCTGGAATAGTTAGCAGGGCTGGGGTGGGCTGGGATGACGTGGGGAAGCGGTCCCCACTGCTTCCTGGTCTTCACCCACACCCCAGGCATTAACAGCCAGGATGGAGAGGGTCTGTGAGGCAGGTGGATTCACTTTGAAATACACATATTTGGCTCTTGGTTTTTCTGCATTTTACTTTGTCATGCTTGTTTTACTAATATGTGCATCAACATTGTCCTTTGCATAAACATTCATCTTGAAAGTGGTATCTTAAGGTTTAGATACTGTTTTATTTAGTTGCCAAAGCCCAAGG
>NW_022103900.1:3155280-3179411 GCF_000313985.2 Echinops telfairi
TTTCCAACTCCTTGCAGTTGTGAACTGTGCTGCAATGAACATTGGAGCACAGATGTAAATCATGAAAAAAATTTGAGCAAGAGAATGATTTGACATAGTCAACATTGAAAACCGAATGTTATAATTAGGTGCTATTAAATAGGTTCCGATTCATAGCAACCCCATGTACAACAAAAAGAAACCCCCCTGGTCCTCACAGTTGTTGCTATAGGTGAGTTGATTTTTGCAGCCACTGCGTCAATCCATCTCTTTGATGGTCTTCCTCTTTTTCACCGGCCCTCTCTGCTTTATCAAGCATGATGACCTTCTCCAGAGACTAGTTCCTCCTGACAATATATCTAAAGTAAGTGAGACAAAGTCTCACTGTCCTCACTTCTAAAGTGGCTGTACTTCTTCCAAGACAGTTCTGTTTGTTCTTCTGTAGGCCATGGCACTGGGATAGTCTTCCCCAATACCATAATGCAAATGTTTCGCTTCTTCTCTGGTCTTCCTTCTTCACTGTCCAGTTTCCCCATGCATCTGAGACAATTGAAAATGCCATGGCCGGGCCAGGCTCATCCTAGCTCTCAAAGCAACATCTCTGCTCTTTTAATACTTGAAAGAGACCTTTTGCAGCAGATTCGCCCAAACACAACACACTGCTTGGTTTCTTGCCTGCTGCTTGTAGGCATTGCTTTGAGCAGAATAACTTGTTCAGTAAATATGCAGGAAGAATTCATGAGGAGCATTTTTCCATTTAGGAATTTTTTCCTAAATTTTCCATGTTAGGTATATTTCCATTTCTAAGCCTGAGAAGATAGTGGTTTGTTCTAAGGAAGTATCAGTCAGCAGAAGAGAAACAGTGTCAAAGATGTCTTGGAAAAAAGAAGAGAGTCAGATGATCGAAGGCCCTGAGTGGAGCAGATGGCTCATATGCTTGGCTGCTAACGAAAGATTGGAGTTGTAAGTCCACCCACAGGTGCCGCGGAAGAAAAGCCCGATGAGCTGCTCACAACACAATCAGCCACTGAAAACCCTGTGGAGCACAGTGCTGCCCTAACACACACGTAATTGTATTGAGTTCAATCGCTGGTTAGGGTAGCTGGTCAGTGCTGATTAATGGTTGTGGAGAAGCTAATGGAAAATAGAAAAATAAAAAGGCTCCAAAGATTTCTCCAGGGTGTTACACTTGGTGAATTGTGGAACCTTTGGACTCAGTAAGGCAGTCAGGAGGAGGAGCCAGCTCTGTAGAACAGATGGTCCCTGTTTAGATCTGTACAATTTGGTATTGCTCTGGCACATTTTTCACCTTGCAAGGACAATGAAATGCCTCCAGTGTTACCTGGCTTAGCGCTGCCGTAATTTACGGTGGCGATCAGGACACATCTGTGGGACTTGGCAGTTCCACATTGCCATCTTACACCAACTTCTACAGTCACCACACTGGTCATCTGCGTGATGTCTCGGTACCCGACGCCTTTTGAGTCTGCTCATTTAGCAAGTGGTGTCCTTTTTTCCCTTCAACCCAAACCACGGTTGTTCTGTTCCCTTTGTTTTTGTCTTTGGCCGTATCATGCTTTTCGCATTCTGTCTTCTAGAAAGCTAAACCTGTCATATAAAACAGAATCTTTATAGAGTATCTTATTTTGTTTTCTAAGGATGCAAAGTGTTGTAAACCGACTGTCCAAGTTACTGAAACCTGGGGGAATGTTGTTATTTCGAGACTATGGAAGATATGACAAAACTCAGCTTCGCTTTAAAAAGGGTAATATTATATTTTGTTTGAGGGCTGTTACATTCATGTGTTTTAAAGAATGCCTTGTCTGTATTTCATGTCAAGTTTGTTTTTGTTTCAAAAGGAATACTAAAGTTTCTCTTTTCATGGTGACTTGTTTTATAGGGTGTTGTTTGTCTGAAAATTTTTATGTTCGAGGAGATGGTACCAGGGCATATTTCTTCACAAAAGGTATGTTTGCCTGCAAGAAGAAGTCATTAGCTGTTAGAATTCTCTTTGGTTACTAGCTACAAGAAGAAATTCAAAAGCCATAAAGTGAGGCTTTAATGATTGATTACACATCAGATATTTTCAGAATGTGGTGCCTGTCCCTGGTCGAGGTCAAAGCTTGAAAATGACCGGTAGCCCTTTTCCGGTTGGAGCTGTGTCAGAGTCACTTGTGTCATCCTCCTCACCCCAGTAACGGGAGGCTCTGTTTCAGTTTGGAGCTTCTGTTCGCCCAGATTAAGTAGGGAAATGAAGGTATGCCACAGCCAAAGGAGGGCATTTGATTTTATGAGATGACTTACTCTTGTGCCAGTTTTTTGTTGTAAAAATGCATTTTTGACAGTATCAGGTGAGTCCCGCACTTAAGGACTTTGTCCAAACTTATGTGAGTTTTTCTATAAATCAAGAAAAACTCAGAAAATAGGTACCATGCAAAATAATACAAGCTGCAGTCACTAGTTGGGCTATATCTGTTTCTGTCTGCTGGCTTAACCTGCGTCGACTTGGTGTATTCATGTGAAGAAGAAACCTAGGGGGCTTGCCAGCTTCCTTCACCACTTTGAGATGGAGACTGCTTTGGGGTGATGAATGAATCTTGTTCCACCATTCTACCAGTGTTCCACTGTTCCTTTCTGTGCTAGTCCAGGTCGACTAGAAAAACAAATTCATAAACACTCATATATGTATAAGGAAGAGCTTTCTATAAAAGAGAATTGTGTATTAAGAAAACATCCCAGCCCCGTCCAAATCAAGTCCAATATTAACCCATACGTCCGATACCAATCTGTAAATTTCTCTTCAGACTTACACAGCACATGTGGTGATGCTGAGGGCAGGAAGATCACAGGCCAGTGGGTGGAAAGTCTTGTGGATTCAGTGATGGTGAAAGCATCCCAGCGCTGGCTTGAGTCTCCACGTGGCTCCTCCAGCTCCAAGGCTCTGGCTGCCATCAGCATAGCTCCATGTGGCTTGTCAACAGGAATGTCTCAGAGGGAGACGAATCAGAGAGAGTGTATATCTGGCCTCTAGTGAGCTATTTATCTCCGTTTGTGCCTCCCAAATGAGGTCATCAAGCTGCGACCTGATTGACAGGCGAGACTCCACCTGTTCACAAGTTGACAGGAGATTATGTAACTGCCGCACTTAGAAACCGTCCCAGCCCGCCTCCAGTCACATATCCTATCTTTGATTGCCATTTTCCTCTCACAGGGGAAGTCCACACTATATTCTGCAAAGCTGGGCTAGATGAGAAGCAAAATCTGGTTGATCGTCGCTTACAAGTTAATAGGAAAAAGCAAGTGAAAATGCACCGAGTGTGGGTTCAAGGCAAATTCCAGAAACCATTGCACTCAAAATAGCTTCAACTTGTGTTTCTCACTTTCTTCGGGTACCACACTATATGCCGTGCCGAGATGAAAACCCAGATGATTGCACTCTTCACGGGCTCCTGCGAAGCTTTCGTCTCTTAAACGGCAAATCAGAAGAACGAAGAGAATATGTGTATCGTACTGTTTTATCATCACTGAACTCTTTTGTGGCTATCTCAAGTGCATGTTCATTGATTTGGAAATGTGCGCCAGATTCTCTCTGGGAGACATGATATGCCCAAGCTTGTTTTTGGTTTGTTTTAATATTTCTTTTAAGAATTCAGTTAAATTATGCTGCTACATGGCAGATAACTTTGGAAATCCCAACTTGTCATTTTTTAGAAGTGGAAAAAATTCCTCTGCTTTGTTTACATATTGGGCTTAGTAAGTCAGCTCACAAATATAGTCAACCTGTTCTCCATTGCCTTCTGACAGCAGGGAGGCAGCATGCCTTGATTCTAGGGAAAGGCTGAACCAAGCCAGACCATAGTATGTTATTTTTTGTTTATTGTTTATCTGTTTTCCCCGAGGCTTTTTTTTTTTAAGCTCAGAGGCTAATGTCTAGAATGTAATTTTAGTTTCTTTTTCTTTTCCTAAAATTGAAGAGTGTGGCCTATGCTAATATTATCTCCCAGCTATTCTTAGATGTACAAGTTGTTCCAGGCTCTCTTTAAGACCACTGTCATACCCAAGAAAATGCTAAAATTGTACCAGTTAAAATGCATTTATCATCTTGCCTCAAGAGTCTTATTTGTTGGCTTGAAAGTTATACTATACATAAATGGGCTTTCTAAGACTGGACTTAATTCAATACGCAAACAGTTCCTGAGCTCTTACACTGTGCTGAATTATACAGAATCGTAAAATAAAGGCCCAATCTCTAACTTCAGGGAGCATGCATAAGGTCTAGCTGGCCAGGCAAAATATGTATACCCCATAAATTTAAATTATAATCTCAAATAATACACAGCAAGGATAAAAGGCCTTATGACCAAAAGTGGGGACTTTGAGTATAAGCCACGGAGATATAAGACAAGTGAGCAATCTCTTGAAAGGATGGCCGTTGGAGTACTTCAGTCTCAACTTTCTCTTTTGTTTGAATTCACTTCCAATTTGATTTGCTGAAATTATATGATTGGTCCAACTTGGGTCATGGATTCTCTTGACAGGCAGGGACTGCTTAACAGATATCGCTACCAGAATGTATGGAATGGAGGAGAAGTTGTTCAAAAGGAAATCAAGACACTGTCATCAAAAAGAGAGGTGGAGATGGCGCCCTGTCACAAGCAAGACTTCTTAAAGATAACCAGCTGCCATCAAGTCCATTCTAAGTGCTAGCAACCCCGTGCACGTTCAGAGTAGAAATGCACTCCAGAGGACTCTCAGTGATGGTTAGCAGTGCAGTAGTGAGAGTACTTCCAGACATAGAAGTCAGTCCATTTGTGGAAAGACATGGAGAAGAACCTGAAGGCGAGTCTCAAGCTGATCCTTGAATGTACATTCTCAGAAGATAATGAGAAGACAAATCTTCTTGGAGTGGGAGATTCATGCTGAGAAATATGGGGAGTGGTCAGCTTTGAATGGCAGCTACGGTGTTGAGTTATCAGCTCTAGACTAGAGCCATCTGAGGTGTGTTTGCTTATTTCTGTTTTAACCTAGCCATGACATGCTAGGAATGTACTTAGACTGATTTATAAGTAGTGCGGGATGGAATGGAGTCAGAAGGAAGTCAGTGGTAAGGGAGACCACATAATGGCTTCTGTAATAATTCGCTTTGGTGGCAAGTCCTCAGAAACACAGTATCAAGGTTTCTGTTCACACATGCCTAAGTCAGTCAGTGTCTAAGTTAATTTTTTTCTGAGACTCTCAGCTCAGTTATATCTCATAATTAAAGTATACATTTAAAAGCCAAATTAGTGATAAAAAGATTATATACAACAAGGACAGTTTAGATACGTTACGTTGCTATGGGAACCCCAGCACATCTTGTGGCTTGATTTTAAAATCATGGCCCAAGGTAGTTTTAAAAACAACAGAAGGTAAAATTATTCTCACATCCACACACATGTAAATTGTACTGTCTCTCTTAGTCCTAAATAGCAAATTCAAAGCCAGCCTCTTGAGTGGCACAGCAAAATTCAGCTTTATGTATTACAGCATGTAAGTTAACCTTTAGAAACTTCCAAAATACATGAACCAAATTTGGACTGTGAGACACAAACTGGGCTCTTTTGGACCCAGCCCAGTATAGCCTCCCCGTTCACCGTGGCTGTGCAGTTGGGCCATTCCCCCCAATGTGTTCTGCTTCTCCAAGCAGTCTTTGCTGTCTTAGCTACCTGAATCAACTCCCTCCTCCCTGCTGACTTGCTACTCACTTACCACTCCCTACTGACTTGCAGGGGTGGGAGTGAATGTAGACTTTGGCAGAAAAAGAAAAGAGCAAGACCTGGTTTGGAATTTTCCCTATAGGTTTTTAAACCATCGTGAAGCATTTGAAATGTTTTTGCTTGGACATTAGTTTGCAATGTTTGATAACTGCATGAAACTCTGATTTTCTCCTCATATCCAAAAGGCTAGGGCCAGAGTTTGATGTTTAAAAATTCCTCTTCTGAGGGAGTTAAATTTCAAAAGGACTGGATTCTTTCTAACAGAAAAAGGCTTAGCTTCATCTCCTTATGAGACAGAAACAATGAAATATCATTTATTAAAAACACACCCACCATTTCCTCCAATTTCCCAAAGTTCCCTTTTGAACATTGTTCAGCTGTGACATTTCTCACACGCAGAGAACCATTTCTGAAGGTGGTAAGAAAAGCAAGATAACAGTTTCTCTTTAGAAAAGTTTTGCATTCAGGATGACACATTGGTCGTGTTGAAATCCCCCAGTGAATGTTGACTTCTGAGAACTTACTTGCCTTACTTCTCTCTGCTCCATATGCTGTCTTTAAATGGTGAACGTATCCTGGCCCTGCCATTACATAATCTAAATAGTCCTGTACACCACTCTATAGGAAAACTCCCCCTTGTGCAGGTTGCAGGCCTCCTGGGGGTAAAACACAGAACTTTCTATCTGAAGCATTTGGACTGTTAAACTTCAGGTAAGTTAAAGTAAAGCCCTGCCCCAAAGCTCCCTGCTGTATTCCAATGGTTTTCCACCTCATCAAAGCCCAAGTCCTGAAGCTTGAATATATCACGCATTGTGGCTCTTAATTGGTTTTCATGTTTATTATGCTCCTCACAAGTGCAGATAACTTCACATTTGCATCTCTAATAGGACTCTCTTTCAAAGCCTCTGCTCCTTCTGCTTCCTGCCTTTATTAGTCATCAGTAGACTACATGTTGCTGTGGTATTTCCCCCACTTGTGAAAGGGCAGTGTACACTCGACAGCACTGCATGTATGTACGGCACCTTCAGCAACCAGGCAGCGTGCGCAGTAAGTACCCTGGCCAGCCTGAGGGTACTTAGTCAGTGGTCCGTGAGGCTACATGAGACAAAGGCGGTGTGAGGCCCTGGAAAAGGCATTGCCTCTGAGCCACCCTGGAAGCAGGGGTCCCCATGCGGGGAGTCACTCAGCTACTCTGAATGTCACTGTCTTATATACTACACATGCCACTTCACTTACTCTTCAAACCCCTGCGAATTCATTTTTATTATAGCCATCAAACAGATGAGATGGGGGTCTGAGATGATAGAGACCTTGCTCAGGATATCACAGCAAGGATGTGCCAGAGAGAGAATTCAGACCCCAAACTGTCTTCACTTCCCCAACCTCTTCTCTCATCCTCAATGGGCTTTACATCTATAGGCTCAGCTGCAACTAGGAGTGGGGAAAGGGAGTTCCTGGCTCCAGCAGAGAATTCCAGCAATGGGTGGGAGTTTGGATCAGACCACCTCCAAAATTAAGGCCTGGTCTGGATCCAGGGACTGTGCAAACGAACTAGGTTGTGGTTGGCCGCCTTGTCAATGGGCGGAAAGGAGCGGAGGGGGATGACAAAGCAGGACAAGCTTCCATCAGTCCCTCTCAGTCTTCCCAGGCCCTCCCCCTCGGTGGCAGACTTCCTGGTGCTTCGGCGCCCGGCGCTCATCACTGGCATATTCCTCACTTACAGAGTGAAAGAAACAACAACAAAAAGCATTCTGTGCTGCAAGGGGCTGCGGGCTGCGGGGAGGCCCTTAAAATGTCTTCAAAGGGATTCAGCGCTGGCACAATCTAAAATATATGAACTCAGGCGGTGTCAATAATAAAATGTGAGTGCAAACATCTTTCTTTAAAACATCATGTGTGCATTAATGCCACATTAATGCCACTTCAAGCATGAAATGTTGAGCATTTCTTGGAATATGGTTTGGGATTTGGGAAGCACAAAGGTACCTGTAAGATGGCTGTGGTGTAGCTATAAATAAAAATAGAAGTAAAATAACAGTTGCATCTTCATGTATAATGAATCTTCTACTGTGGCCTCAAAGCTGTAGAGAAGAGAGGGCTGCCAAAATCTGCCTTGCATTAGCATATGCCTTAAATGACAGGGAAGAGGTGTTGAAGATAAAATTACTTTTCCCTCGGAGTATGAATCAGCAACATGCAGCAACAAGCAAGTACTAATAGTTCTGTGAGTGAGTGGCCATGGAGGGGCAGAAAGACAGCCACCCTCCAAGGACAAAGGCAGTGTGCACCTGCAGGGGAGACTACAGACCCCACAGCACCATCCGGAGTTGTCTAAGAGCTCAGAGACCCCCAACTCTGTCAAAGCCCGGTTGGTATGAGGGGAAGGGAACACAGAAGAACCTCGAAGACCACCACCCCACCTCACCTGTCCCTGGAGCTGGACAGAGGCAGAGGACACGTCACCTCTACTGGTCCAAGAGTTAAAAAGGGCCCAGCTTGATTCCACAGTATATGATTCCAACCACTTAACCTTTAGTGAGGAGCAGCCAGAGGCCTGCGAAGGAATAAATACATGCTAACATTACATAGAGGTGGAAGGGCAAGCAATACAGCAGGAACACAGTGACTTCAAATCATGTCCAGTTAGCTATGTCCTTGGCATCCCAGTGATCTGCCCCTTTATCTTGGGTTTTCCTCGCAGGGCTACACTCAGGAGAGCTGGGCCCTCGAGCCAATGTGCTTTTCTCTCTGATGTTGCCTGCCCAAGAGTGCCATTGGGTCCCTCCTCAGAGGGCCTGTGCACCGCCTCTCCTAGTTGGCTTCATAAGACTCTTGTGATGCTTATGAAAATTTCTTTGGCAACGTTTCCGACCCATTGCCCCTTTAGATGACAATTCCTGGTTTATGGCACACAAGGCAGAAATCTTGTTTCAACTTTTTTCTTCTCAGTTAATTCACACGTATCAAGTATGGGAGGTTTTGAGAACCCTGGAGAAGGTTGATCACCCTTTGGGTCCTTGGATTTGTCGCATTGGGAAAAACGCTAAGCCTGCCGGGATTACCTCAAGTGAGTGGCCAGGTGCTGTGCGATCCATTGCCTTCGTTGTTCTTTCTGGCATGCCACAGACCAAGCACAAGCCACAGGGAGCCATCACTGCTCCTTTGCTCCCACTTGCCTCCAGTAAGGAGCGTCTCCCGAGGCTGGCATGGAGAGCAGGGAACAGCCTCCTTTGTTGCTCTTGCTCCCCCGGTGAGCCGAGCCCAAGTCCCTCAAGTGCATTTGGAACTTCCACTGACAATCACCTGCAAGAGAATGGCTGAACGTGCCTGCGTCGCATGCCACATTGAAGCAAGGAAGAAAATGTTTGTTTCCAAGGATAATTGCTTTTTGCATTGCTCATACATCTTCCTCCGCCATCCTCATTTATGTATATATTCCACTCGGAAGTTCTAGAAGATATTCTTAAAGGTTTTGAGTTTTGGTGGGGTTTTTTTTAAATCCAAGTCAAAGGTGAAATCCAGGATCCAGATAAGTATTTACTCTATTTCTCCTTCCTGTGAATGTCTCTTTCATCAACCAGCCTTTCTGAGCAGCTCTTCATTTGCAGCTTTGTTCCCTAATAGAGCACTGGGGCCTTGGAGATTCGTGAGACAAAGCTTCATTATAAGCATCCTTGTTTCACTCCCATCTTGTCCTTTCTCTTCCCCACTGGCTCTCCAGGTGCTGCTTTCGCTTGCCAAATAGGGCAAGGAAATACTTCTGCAGCCTTTTGTTTACTTTGGAGGGGAAGGCGGGGAGCCCCAAACATTAACCCAGGCTCTCCCCTTCTGGAGTGCTGCTCATTTCCTGCCTGGCCTCTAAAGGTTGGCTCAGCAGCAACTTGTGGATTTGTTTTCTGCCCAGAGTGAAAGGTGCTGGAGGCCCAGCAGCTCCAGGGGAAGGAGCTGCTTCTGCTCAGTTCTTGGACACACCGGTGCCACACACCCTCCCCTGCCCCCTATCTCTCAAAGCTGTAATGGATAGACAGTTCGTTTTCACTCATAAATGTCACTTCCGGTACATGGCCACGTACACAGACAAACTCTCAAGACAAAGTCATTGCTGTTGGCTGTTTTCCAGCTGCAACGTGACACAGGCAGGCCTTTGATCTACCCCAACCTCACTGCCAGCTGCCTTGCCTGTTACAGAAGGTGCTGTCACACCAGAGGGAGAAAGACAGGGCTTTCTACTCCCGTAAAGAGCTACAGTCTGGGAAAGTCTCAGAAACAGTCTTGCCCTGTCACGATGAGTCAGCATTGACTCAGCCATGCTTTGGGTTTGGGTTTTTGGTCACACCAAAGAAATTCAGCCCATGTGACCTCACCTTCTAGGTACCTAAGACTGCCAGGTGAACGCAGCTTGGGTTATTTCTTGGTAGAGCATTTTCTTAGTTATTAAACATTTTGTAAACTTCCCTGTGCTTCTCTCTGAGGCATTTACATCAAAGTTTATTCTAGGCATGCCACTCTATATGATCATTGTAACTGCTTATAGCTGGATGTGTTTAGCTGGATGTTCATTCATCCTGGCCTGGGGGCCTTTAGTCATCATTTGCTGTGAGGTCATTAGCTTTTCCAAGAGCCAGGTTTTCAAAACCTGGAGATTACTGCTACACATTCATTCATTTTTACATGTTAGATGTTTCGGCTGACAAAGTTAAACAATCAGAATAGAAAACCCTGACTTCCAAATCAAAGATTTTCACACTAGGGGTAAGCATTGCCTTTCCTTGAGGACTCAAACTTAGTAATATAAAATAACGTGGCAAATAAAATACCAAGTTGGCATAGACAAGATCCAGTTGAAGAAAGAAGTATGAAGAAATTCAGGATCAGTCATTGCTCTGAAGCTCAAGCAGGCCCAATCGGCACTAGGAAAAGCTACCAGCCAGAGCAGGCAGTACTCCAGCCTTAAAGGGTTTGCAGTTTAGCCAAATGTTGCTTCATTAGTGACCTCCCCCCCCCCAAAAAAAAAAAAGTCCTGGGGCAATGCAAATGATTGGGCACGTGACTGCTAACCAAGGCATCTCAGATGAAAGGCCTGGCAATCCAAAAGCTCACAGCTATGAAAACCCTGTGGGGCACTACTCTGCCACACTTGGGGTGATTGGAGTTAGAATGGCTTTGGGCATACCTCCCCCCCTCCCCACCCCCAACATACTGCAAGGTCTGGGAAGACTAGTACAAAGTATTTGAAACGAGTTCTCAGAGAACTCAATTGTGAGCTTAAATACCCCTGGCCGATGATGGTTTAGGGGTAGGAAGCCTGCAGGGGCCAGAGGCCATGAGCTTTTTTCTGTTAACTTGCATGTATAGTTGCACCACAGAGTGGCTTACATTTTGTTCTGGCCACTTTTTCAAAGACCACTTTCATCAAGTTCTTCCTTTTGGTTCCAGAGACCTTGGACTTTTTTGTTTGGTTTCCATTGTGCCATGTCCCAAGCAAGGATCTAATAATCCTTCATAAATCTGGGAGATGGCTTACCACTCCATGAGAGACATACCCAGAGAGGGGTGGAGGCAGGACAGATGGACCAAGCTTGAAGATGGCCCTAGCGCTGCAGGTGAAGGAGAAAGGGCTGGCTCCTACGGTGCCGAAGGGAACAGCTTAGGTATCAGGATAATGGAGTCACTATGTGACTCAAGATCTATTGACCTTCTGCCAGGACATGAGTGGAGGGCAAGCAAGGATTACTGCCTAGAAGAGCCATCTAGAGAAGATCTCGGTGAGGAATTGCCACCATCTGTTGAGACTTAAGCCCGATTTAAGACCACCCCTAGGTTTCCTGCACACGTTTTAAACCAACCGAGAGGAACAAAGGCATCAACAGATGGAGATGGGAACATTAGCTTAATTAGTGATAAAGCTGAGACTGGAGAAAATGGCTTAGGGACATGGGAACAATTAACTTCCTAACACTGAACCCCAGAATCGGAACCCACATTGGACAGCTGCAGGACTACTGTGGGCCTGGGCCTGGAAAGCCATGTACACAGCAGCTAGCTGTCTGAAGAAAGACTGACTTCAACATGCTGAATCTGTCTTCCAGTTCACTTAGGTAAGTCACACTGCCTCCCTTCCCCAGGAACAAGGAGGAGGCCACTAACAAGACCAGGAGTCAGATGCCAGTTGCTGTTGCTCCATATGGCGTGGGGATTGCCTACAACCTTCCATATGGACTGGGTGTAGCATAACCCACATCCGCTGAGGCTGCACCCATGGATGATAGACCACGTTG
Organism: Echinops telfairi; assembly: GCF_000313985.2. Classification (NCBI taxonomy): domain Eukaryota; kingdom Metazoa; phylum Chordata; class Mammalia; order Afrosoricida; family Tenrecidae; genus Echinops; species Echinops telfairi. Next base: position 3,167,294 of record NW_022103900.1, read on the forward strand.
TCTCTCTGGTCACTTGCTGAGCAGTCCAGAGACAGACACTGTCAGTGGTTCTTCAGCACTCGTCTAAGCCAGCCTACCTGGAGTGTGAGCATTTGCCTTTGTGATGAACAGAATCTTCGGGGGATAGGTGGACACATGCACATGGCTGGAATATTGGAAACTATAAGCAAAATAATTTCCAAGGTGAGCTCTATCCCGTGACTTCTTCTGGAATCCATACTACCATCAGTCTTTACTGGACTGTGAAATACATGACCTGGGCGCCATTTCTACATTGACTCTCAAGATGAATAGCTGGCACTTTTAGACCAATGCTTCTCACACTATCTGAGGTAAAGGACCAATTGTTGCTTTCAGGGTTTTTTGGTTTGGGGGGTTTGGGGTCTTATTTACAGTCTGTCACAGACCAGTAAGTTTGTAGAAACACTAAAAATGAACAAGTAGAAATAGTACATAGGAAACAATGGTATACATCAATTTCTAGCAGTTCCCTTCTATGCTGTCCCCCCAACAATCCCTCCTTACTACCACCGCGTCAACCCGTGAGGACCAGCTACATGTTGGGCATGGCTGGGAAGCAAGGAATGAATAAGAACAAAGACAGACAAAATGCAAGTCTCAAATTTGTACCAGTAGATTCAACAGATAGGAAATGATTCTGTTACTGGACTTACCTCATCACAGGCTAGGAATGAACCAATTCACAGACCAGTACCCAGTCACAGCCCGCAATGAGTTTAGACTAAAAATCAGCTTTGTGGTACTGGTCCAGCTCTGCTCATCTTGGTGTCTGTGGTGCCAGCTTTGGGCTCTTGACAGAGAAATGGCGCAGTTCATGTGCTCAGTTGCTTTTTGCTCTGATTCTTTTCACACAAGTGGCGGTATTGAGCAGAGAAAGCCACACACCACATCACCTCACTTTCACTGAGACTCTAGTGGTTATTGCTCCACTTGCTTACTTAATTTTTTAAAAGTATTAACCCTTTGGGAAATACGTGATTAGAAACAAGATGGTTTCTATCTTGACTTCAAATGGAAAAAGGAGATGACTCTTTTCTTTTGTTCGAGTCAAAACATAAGAGTTTTCTCTGCCCGGCTATCAAAAAGTATAGCGTCTGGGTTCTTAAAGGCTTGAAGGTAATCAAGCGGCCATCAAGCTCAGAAGCAACAAAGCCCACATGGAAGAAGCACACGAGCCTATGCAACCACGAGGTGTCGAAGGGATCAGGTATAAGGCATCATCAGAACAAAAACATCTCACCATAGTGAATGATGGGGGGAGTGCGGAGTGGAGATCCAAAGCCCATTAGTAGGCCACTGGAGATCCCCTTGCAGAGGGGTCTCGGGGAGGAGATGAGCCAGTCAGGGTGCGATGTAACAACGATGAGAAATACAACTTTCCTCTAGTTCCTAAATGCCTCCTCCCCGCCCCCACTATCATGATCCGAATTCGACCTTGCAAGTCTGGCTAGACCAGAGGATGTACACTGGTACAGACAGGAACTGGAAATACAGGGAATCCAGGGCGGATGATCCCTACAGGACCAGTGGTGTGAGTGGCGATACTGGCAGGGTAGAGGGAGAGTGGGCTGGAAAGAGGGAACCGATTACAAGGAACTATATGTGACCTCCTCCCTGGAGGACAGACAACAGAAAAGTGGGTGAAGGGAGACGTCAGACAGGGCAAGATATGACAAAATAATTTATAAACTATCAAGGGCTCATGAGGGAGGGGGAAGCGGGGAGGGAGGGGAAAAATGACCTAATGCCGGGGGCTTAAGTGGAGAGGAAATGTTTTGAGAATGACGAGGGCAATGAATGTACAAATGTGCTTTACACAATTGATGTATGTATGGATGTGATAAGAGTTGTATGAGCCCCTAATAAAACGATTAAAAAAGAAAAAAAAAGTTCTCTCTGTGTGTTTTCCCACTGAACAGTATAATAGGTGCTGGATTGATGCCAACCTCAAGGAACATAGAGAACTTGGGGAAAGGCCAGAGACAGATAAAAGATTATTAATAGTTTGTTTATAAAGGACCATGATGAGAAACAGAAGAAAATGTGTTTATTTATCTGGGAACGAGTATGTTAGAAGATGAGATTGATTACTCCCAGGTAGAAACAAGTGTAAAAAGGTTCTCAGGAAGGAAATGTGAAATTCATTTGTATTTAAATTGAATTCTAGCATCACCATTGTTGATTGTCGGACCTTCAGACAATATCTTGGAGCCTCAAAGTCTTCAATTATAAGGTGGAAATAATAATGTTTAACTTCCTGATAGGACTAAATATAGGGCTCAGAGTAGTTAAAAAAAATAAAAATAAGACCGGCTGCTCCTGTAAAGAGTTTCGGCCTCGGAAACCCACGTGTGCATTTCTGTCCATAGGGCCGCTGTGAGTCGGGATGAACTCAATGGCCATGGGTTAGGAGTTTTGACTAGGGTTACAGTTCATACCTGCACAAGTTTGTTACAAACAAAATGTGTTTAAATATGTCTCTGTGATCGAGATGGCTGCTAGCAGGTTTTCTTGGTAATAAACTTGTCATAGTCCCATTTGAATGCCTTCCCAAAAAGTGACTTCCAGGGAGATCTGTGGGGCAGTTAAATTTGAAGCAGAGAAGCCAGCTCAAAAGATTATAGTGACTATTTTTTTGGATTCCCAAGGGGTGCTTAGTGGGTTATACATTGGGCTGCTAACCACAAGGTCAGCAGTTTGATACCAGAGGCTGATCTTCAGGAGCATGACGAGGCTCTCTACTTGCTTAAAGATTCACACCCTAAGAGACCCACAGAGGTACTTCTCTATCCTACAGGGTCAGAATTGATTTGATGGCAATGAGTTTGATTTGGGGTCAGGGGGGAGTAATATTGATAGGCTTTCTTGAAAGACACTGAATAATCAAAGGGGCTTATTAATAAGTTTTCAGAAAATGGGACTCTGCACTGGTGAGGAAAAGTCCAGGGAAGTAGCAGCAAGGACAATTTTTCCATCATGACAGTGCGCTTGCTCACTCTTCAAGGGTAGCGAGTGCTGTCCTATGAAACTGTCATTGGGAAACCTTACCCCATCTACCTAGCACTGTTCTCTTTGCTCCCCAAACCTCAAAGAACACTTAAAGGGACCACACTTTGAGGCCCTTGAGGATGCCCAAACTGCTGTTTTGACAGTTTAAATCCAAAGCTGCACATCCTTTGGTAAAGACTAGAGAGAGAAAAGCATGGCCTTCAGAAGTGTATCGACTTGGATGGGGAGATATGTTGAGAAACAATAACTTCATATTTTTATATTACTTTTAATAGTGCTATGATTTTTTTGCTTTGTAACAAAACCTTTTGATTTACCCTCATAATGTGCCAGGCATTGTGCCTGAACATGGCTGGTACTTAATTAATGGTAATTAATATAATCGTTAATCATTTTGGGGTTTTTTTCTAACAAAGGAGAGTGGTGAAGTCTGTCGCTTTGGAGGAAAGGCAGAGGAATGGACGCTTTCTGAAGTGGACATAGCTTTAATTAGCCATGAGAAATTGGGCCTCACTAGGAAACTGTGGCTTTGCTGACTTCAAGAAGTCATGACTATTTGGATATGTTCGGTTCAATTCAACCAACATGTTATTAGCGCCCACTGCTTGTCAGAAACCGTACCAGACACTGATGCCACTCCTTAGATGATGAGCAGACATTTGTCTGCGATGTAGCAAACACATCTTACTTAGGTTTTCTAGTTCCAGCTACTCATCGCATCTGATCACCACCTCTGTCTACCCAACGCTGTCATTTCAATCGGCAACCTCATTTTTGAGACCCTTTGCGATGACCTCCAAGAACAAATCTCTGTGTGCTCTCCTTAAGAAGCAAAACAAAGTATGTGAAATAGGTCTTCATGCGGCAAACTCTATACTTGCCCTCTGGCCGCCAAAATTGTCTTTTTAAAATACTGCTGCTATTTCTATGCTGATCTGCTCTTGCCATAGCATGTAAAGACCTTCACTGCCATATCTCCTAGCACCATCCGGTAGCTTCACAGTCTGTACAACTGGTCACCAATGAGAGGAGAGCTAGGCTCTCCAAGAGATCTGCAAGACTCCTTCCAAGAGTCCAAGGTCTGCTATGAGCCCACCCCATCAATCATTCACTGGAGAGAACCATTCAATCCCAGAACGGGTGATTCACGTCGAGTCACAATCACTACCTGATCATTGCATATACTAGCCCCTGTGGCCATCAGTTTGGCAGTTTCATGAAAAGATACAGATTTATCATTTCAAAGTAACCCAACCCTGCCATCGAGTAAATGCTGACTCATAGTGACCCTGTAGGACAGGGTATACCTGCCCTTGTAGGTTTCTAAGACTGTAATTCTACAGGAGTAGACTACTTCATCTTTCTCCTAAGGAGCAGCTGGTTGTGAACAGCTGACCTTGTGGTAGCAGCCCAATGCATAACCACTACACTACCAGGGCTCCTTATGACCCAGCAATTCCAGTCCTATGTATAAAAGAACAGAAAGCAGGGCCTCACACAGACACTTGTAACCAGTGTCTGTAACAACACTACTTACAATAACCAAAAGGTGGAAGCAACCCAAGTACCTATCAAAGGATAGCTGGGTGAACAAAATGTGGTGTGTGTATACAATGGAATATCAGTCAGCCATAAAAGTGAATCAAGTATTGATACGTGCTACAACATAAATGAACCTTGAAAACATTACTAAATGAAGCATTACTAAATGAAGTAAGTCAGCTGTCAAGGTGTCTGGTTTCACTTCTGTGAAACCTTACATAGGCAAATGCACAGAGAAAGAAAGTAAATGAGTGGTTACCCGGGACTGATGGGAGCAGGGACTGCAGAGTTATGGCTTCATGGGGACAGAGTTTCTATTTGAGGTGACAAAGGACTTGGGCAATAATGGTTGCACAACAGTGTGGATGTAATTAATATCACTGAATTGTAAACTTAAAATAGTTAATATGGTAAATACGTATGTTGTCTTATGAGGGTAAGTCAAGAAGTCTTGCCCCTCACCCAGTTTGCAGAAGTCTATGGGTGACAGTGAAAGCCCAAAATCCACTTGCAGATTCCCCATGTGGATTAAGTTCCCATTGAACACCCTTGGGCCTTTGACCAGGTATGTGGGTAGTTTTGTCCTCAGACAGTGAACTGGATATCTGATTGCTGCAGACATCTCTCACCGCCATTGAATCAATACCAACTCATAGCAACCCTACAGGACAGGATAGAATGCTCCTGTGAGTTTGCAGGACTGTAACTCTAAATAGGAGTAGAAAGCTCATCTTTCTCCAAGGAGCAGCTGCTAGTTTCAAACTTCACATTCTCCCCTTTTGACTTATTCTGGTCTTCATTATTTTCTGCTTTCTTTTGGGTTGAACACACCTGGAAAAGCATCAGCCCGTTTGGTAGCCCTTGGGGTTGGACATGATGGATAAGTAGAGAAGGCCTGAAGGAAACTTGTTACACTTGACTTTCACCACACACACCCCCACACACACTCACAAACCAAACCAAACAAACAGACTGCCAGCTAGTCAACTCTGATCCACAGTGGTTCTATAAGACAAAAGTAGAACTGCCCTTTTGAGTTTCCAACTCTAATACAGGAGCAGAGAGCCGCATGTTTCCCCTGCTGAGTGCCCGGTGACTTTGAAGTGCTGTCAGTGCCTTTCCATTTTCCGCTCATGTGACATAAAAGAGGAACCTGAGCATTTGGTCAGAGCCTTCGTTTGAATTTCTTTTTTTCTTTAAAATTCTTTTTTTACTGATCGCAATGATCGATACATAACCACCACTACCCACCCACCAAGGGAACAAACAACAGAAACCATGGGGGAAGGGAAACAGCGGTTGGTGTGATATTGAGTTAGTTAGTTTATTGTGCCAACCTGGCTGATAAACACATGTGGGGTTAATTGAAGGGTAGAGGGATAAATGGCTGGGTGAGCCTCACCTTCCTAGTTCTCAGATCTCTTGCTTTGTGATGGTCAGACCAGAGTGCAGCTGCCTTAGCCAGTTCCTGCTTCAACTGCTAGGCTCACTTCCTGCAGGACATTCCCAAGAAGCCACATGGACCTAACCTGATGCAGCCCGGGATGGTGGAGCAGCCGTGTGAAGACCCCTGCCAGCAATGAGATGCTTACACGTTCACTGATTCGGCTTTCCTCCTGCAGTCGGCATCATTGCGTCTTTTTTGTGAGATGGAGGAGGACTTTGTGGATTGGTGTTGGACATATGGGTTAGTGGGTTAATGTTGGACTTGTGGGCTTGGGCAGCACTGGGTTGGGATGTTTTCTTGATGCACACTTAACCTTTATATAAAACTCTCTCTTATACATGAGTTTCTGTGGATTCTGTTTCTCTAAAGTACCCAGACTAACACAGATGTTAATAATAATTTATAATTTATCAAGGAGCCACGAGGTGGGAGAGAAAGAGGAGCTGATACTGAGGGCTCAATAGAAAGTAAATGTTAAAAAAAAAAAGTAAATGTATAGAAAATAATGATGGCAACACATGTACAAATATGCTTGATACAATTGATGTATATAGATTGTTACAAGAGCTGTAAGAGCCCCCAATAAAATTATCTTTTAATTTTAAAATTATTATTAATTGGGAATTAATACGTATATTGCATACCACAGTCAGTGTCTACCAGGTAGGCCCCACCACCACTTGGAGCCATTTGATACCGCCTGTCTGTGACTTTCATGTTTTCTCTAGCCTCTTCCCACCTTTTCTTCCCTTGCACCTGACCTTTTGGAAGGCCCAACCAGAAACCATTATACTCTAATGTGGCTTATAGAAACTCTCACCCTTCAGGTGGGTCTGTCTTTTTCTGGGTACCTGCTTTCCTTTTGTGGTTACAGATGAATGGATAAGAGTCTTTCTGATAAGCCCGTGTAAACATTTCTGTAGTCTTCGTTTCTATCCCAGAAACTGGTTTTAAAGAGATTTAAATAGATATTCTAGTTATCGTTAGAAAACCTTTTTGTTGGTACATTTGTGAATGGAATTTAATTGATTTATCAAATTTTAATTAAATCCCTGCTGTGACCATCTCAGGGAAATGACTAGCAGCTTTCCCATTGTTATTGAAATACTAATCTTCTTCATAAATATTTTGACATTTTTTGAAATGCCAAAAAGATGCATGATGTGTGCTGCACAGTTAAGAAGGAGACAGGCCTCTCGCCTTGTCATCAAGCTTATTTCAGGTGGGGAAAGCAGGCCACTGAGAGTGCAGAGAGAAGAAAGCAGAATGAGGTTAACAAGAGCCATTTTCATTGATATAGGAGATATACAATGGGGCCCTAATAACGTAAACCCCCTGCAGGAATAGTGATTGTAAGTCATTTTGGGAGGTAGAATTCTGTCTCCTAAAATAATATGTGTCCTTGAGCAAGTCGGTGTCTTCCTGTTTTATTTATCTGTAAAATTTGGAGGTTATACCAAGAGTCTGTGAATGCCCCTTGCAGCCCTACAAGCGAATGCTTTCATGAATTCTTGGCTTCCTTGTGTATTACCAAAAGGCATCTTTGATTTCTTTCCTCACTCATGAATTTGCTGTTATAGGAAATCCATAAGGGGCTTGTGGAGCAGTGCTCAGCTGCTAACCCACTGTCCCAGGTGCTTGGTGGGAAAAGATGTGGCAGTCTGCTTCCATAAAGACCTACAGTCTAGGAAACCCTCTGGGGGCAGTTCTACTCTGTCCTCAAGGTTACTGCCAGTCAGAATGGACTGGCTGTCAGTGAGTTAGTGTTTGATTTATGGAAAACAACAAAAGCAAAAGTATTTAAAATTAGAAAACAAATGCCCTTACAGGGATGCCATCTATCGTAACATTTCAAGGGCTTTCATTTGGCTGCTCCATCCTGATTCTTAAACACAGGTATATGTCACTTTACATTGTTGCAACCTTAAAATGGGTGACTTTTGATATTTGACTTACTTGATGTTAAACCTGCAAAAGCCAAACATTGTGTAAGGTTAGAGAACTGTTAGAGAAGGAAAACTGATACATTTTCTGCTAAAAGAGAGCAAGTTGAAAAAGGTGGTAAGCTGCTAAAGGCCCCAAGCTTACAAGTCAAAGCAATCTTACCAAGTTCTGTATCTCACAGGTTTCGCTGTGTGTGTGTGTGTGTGTGTGTATACCACTAGCACAGTAACTATACTTTAAGTGACTGCTGCACTGTATTCCATTTCATTCATGAAACAAAGAAACAAAACCCACTGCTGTTGATTCCAAGTCACAGTGACTCCCTGTGTGACCAAGTAGAACTGCCCCACAGAGTGTTCTTGACTGTAATCTTTATGGGAACAGTGCCAAGCCACAAATTCCAGAGCACCCCTGGGGTGGGGGTTCACACTGCCAGCCTTAGGTTCATTGATGAGCATAAACCATTCGCACCACCCAAGGACCTGCTAAAGAACCATAGTTTTCTTCACTTCTTAAATACTTCCTATTTTTTAAACTATGGATTTACCCACATTGGATAATGCTGAGATGGCGCCACCCTTTTTATTGATGGCTGCCTTGGAGGAGTCCTGGAGGTGTCGTGGGGACACGTCGGGCTACGAACTGCTTGACATCACCAGCCATTCTTCTAAAGAAAGATGGGCTTTTCTACTCAGCGAAAGAGTTACAGTCTACAAGGTCCTACAGGGTCATTCGGAGACTTGACTCAATGGCAGGGAGGATTTTTTGGTTCTCTCCCTTGAATAATTTTCCAAGACTATATTTCGAGGAATGTGATTCCTGAACTGGAATGTGGCTCACATCACGAGAGTCTCTTTATGGTTCTTTATAAAACCAAAATCAGGCACATTGCCATTGAGTGGATGCTTAGTCATAGTGACCTTACAGGACAGGATAAAACTGCCCCTGTGCGATTTTAAGATGATAGTTCTTTACAGGAGTCGAAAGTCCTGTCTTTCTCCCATTGAGCAGCTGGTGGTTTCGAACTGCTGACCTTGCTGGTTAGCAGCCCCAAGCCCCGCTATGCCACTAGCACTCCTTATGGCTACTTATAATTATTGGCAAATGACTGAACGCCTACACTGATGTACGTCACTGCCACCTTACTTGAGAGTGACAGTCTAAAGCACAGCCATCCCAAAGGTCCGGCATAACACGAGGCATCATTGGTTTGATTTGCATTTCGTTGGCTATTAGCAGTCGTGGGCGTGTTACATTTGGGATTGCATTCTGGCTTGTGTGGATTGTTTTGTTTGTGCTCTTTCTCACTGAGCCAGCTGTGAGACCACGACCATAAGCAAGTCACTTGCCTGCCTGTGCCTTAGTTTTCTCCTCTATACACAATAATCGAATCTATCTCATTAGCTTGTTATCAGGACCAAGTAAATTACTAAATGTAAGGCCTATAAAATAGTACCCAATGCGTGAAGGCCTTCCAACCATGCTAATGTTAGTACGAGTGGAAGCATTGGTCCAACACCTGGCGAGTGGAAGCATTGGTCCAACACCTGGCAGTTTGTCCTTCCGTGATGGCTTGTCAGTTGCCGAATACCAGAGCTTTGCTACCAGTGTTTCAAATGCCAACACCACCAATGGTGGACAGATTTTTTTTTAAGTCGAGCTTCCCAACTAAGACAGACTAGGAAGAAAAGCCTGGTGATCTACTTCTTAAATTAGCCAGAGAGGACCTCAGTGATTACAACAGAACACTGTCTGACAGGCTTGCTTTGGTCCCATCATCAGGCAAGACCAATCGCTACAAGAAGACGAGGTGTTTGTGAAGTGCAGTGTCAACAAGGGGTCGGGAACCCCTGTGTGAGCTGGGTCTGTGCAATGTCTGCAACAGCGATCCGCGGGTGAACTTGAGGATGGCAAAGGGCCGGGCAACCTTGCATTCAGTTGAACCGAAGGTCAGCAGGGATGGAACCCTGTCAAGGTGTCTGTTTTTCTAAAGGCATTGGTGTTAGTGGTTTTCCTCATAACTCTAGCCCTTGTATAAATACCTCATTATTTTTAATGAATGTGTAAGAGAGCTCCTCTATGCTGGAGATGGTATCTTTGGCTCTGCTGGGCTTGGGAGACTTTTCTCCCCCCTTTGCTGCTTAATTTTGCATGCGTCCATGCATGTGCAGCATGGACGTCTCTTCCCACAAGTCTCCAGAACACAGGGTCTATGCAAAACGGCTTCTCCTAGTAAGGTGACTGCCCGACAGGACTGAGAATGGGACACCCAGTGGGACTGACAAACTCTCTGGCCAAGCCACTTCGAAAAGGAAGACGTAAACAAGCCCAAAGCAAAACCGAACCAGGGACATACCCACACCTACAAAACTCAAACCAAACCATGAGCCCACACGCACGTTACAAGCAAAAACCACAGATGGTTTCCGCCAGAAAGATGAAAGAAATCCGAGCCATGGAAATTTCTCTTCAAGAGCAGTTGGTTCTTTGTGTGCAGTTGTTGCCCGGTTCTTGGCATACTGAGATCTAAATGGAAACCACTCAGAGGAAAAACAAAAAGGGTGACTTCAGCGAACTGCCTCTGGGAGAAAAGGGGCCTCTGGGGTCCACAACATCATGGATGGACGTGATCCTTCGGGATGGAACGAAAGCCCCTCAGAAAAAGCAAAGTGAGCACTTTTCAAGAGACAGTTCCCAGCGAGTGAATTGATGGGTGAGGCTGACAAGCAACAGTCATCGTCACCATCATCATCATACTAGTGGAGGAAGTGAAGAAGCCCGCAGCCCAGATAAGGATGGGAAAGTATTTAAACTGGATAATGCGCTCTGTGTGTTGGCTCCGAGTAAACAGGAGTTGAACTTTGGAGCCGTAATCAAGGACAAGTATGTGCACATAGTGCTGGTATGGAGAGCAGACGCCAACACTACTGCCAATGGGGACCACAACATGAGAGTTGGAGTGAGAGACCGAGAGAAACCACAGGGAATTTTTGTGGAAAGCTCGGCACTGAAAATGATTTATGGTTGATTTAAGAAGGAGACAAGGAAAATAAGACTACGGCGTATACCATCTGACTGCTACAGACAAAGAATGTAAACAGATCACCGTCGCTTTCCAACCTCCTGGAAATCAGATCCCTCAGCACCCAGAAAGGCGCCAGAATGTTTGTCTGGTTAAATGCAGACCTCTTTTTCAGCCTCTAAGAATAATCCTCTTTTCCTCCCCCTTTACTGTTTGGGCATCCTTAAACATCCCGACCAGCTATTAAGCGCTGTGGAGTTATCCCAAGAGATCTGTGAAGAACGTTGGCACTTCCTAAAAAGGAATCCGAGGTGCTTCCCAAGAGGCCCCCCGGGCTTGAAAAGTGGTCTGCTTTATACTGTGACTATGATATTGTGGAAGTGTTTTCGTTTTGGCAAAACTGAAGTTGGATGGCTCCTAAGGATCAGGTGAGACTCGCAAATGTACCTGATGAAGTGGGCCGAGAGGGACTCGGAGGCAGAAAAGATGGGCTCTTGGGTCCCATACACAAGACTCCACCTTTCGAGGAGCAGAGGACCTGCTGTGCTCGCTCTCCATCAGGAGGAAGAACTTCTTGAGCTGCCTCATTAACGAAAATCCAAACTCACAAAGTCAGTGCTTCTTCATAGTGACCCCTGTGGGTTTCGGAGACTGTAACTGTCTTTCTCCTGTGGAGCTGCTGGTGGTTTCCAATGGCCAACCATGTGGATCACAGCCCAATGCATAACTGCTACACTACCTGGTAGGGAGGCCGATTTTGGAAATGGGGAAAGATGGGTAACAAGGCGTGCACGTGACAGGCATAGGCTTTGGGAAGGCTGCTGCCGCCGCTCATTAAATCCTCGGGACCCCTTGAGAAGTGAGACTCTCATTCATACCAGGGCAATAGAAGAAGGGAAAATAATAATTGCCAGCAAAGGATAGAACAATGAGCTTTAACACCTGGCCAGTGACAACACTTGGTGAAAATGAAGGGACACAGATGAGATGGGAAAAATGAGACTGGGCTTAGTGCCCATGAACCTGAGCCAATTAAATCAACCAACAGCGGCCAGAGTCACATTACCTTTAGTTCACCTAATGTGTCTGTTTATAGGCATGTTCCCACACACCTCTCTCTCTCTCTCTCTCTC
>NW_022103900.1:3179566-3206547 GCF_000313985.2 Echinops telfairi
TAGGACAGAATAGAATTGCCCCTTTGGGTTTCTGAGCCTGTAAAACTTTATAGGAGTAGAAAGCTTCATCTTTCTCCTGAGGAGGGCCTGGTGGATTTCAACTGCTGACCTTGTGGGTAACAGCCCAACCCATAAGCCACTATTTGCTGTGAGGCTTCTTGTCCACCCTCAGCCTCCCCTTATTCCTGGACCAGAATAACCAGGGATATCCAAGTGTGCCTTTGGTGGGCTAGTGTCTGTCTCAGATGTAAATCAAGCAAGAAATGGTACGATTAGGGCAGATAGAAGAATGAGGATTCTCTTCTCTTCTTGGCAGAATCCTAATTTGCTTACAGGATCCATTCACATGTTACTTATTATCTCCTCCCTCTCTAAACCCACAGGAGCCCTGGTGGTGTAGTGGTTACTCATTGGGCTGCTAACTGCAAGGTCAGCAGTTTGAAACCACCAGCTGCTCGGAGGGAGAAAGGTGAGGCTTTCTCCTCCGGTAAAGAGTTACAGTCTTGGAAACCCACGGGGCAGTTCTACCCTGCCCTACACACTCACTATGCGTTGGAGTCGACGGCTCCACGACAGTGGGTTTCAGTTGAGTTCTAAATCCACTGGTGAAAAGCGTTCAGCCAAAGCATCTTGTGCATATCATTAATTATGAATTGACTGCATTATTATGTAATGTTTTACCTATCTATCTCTTTTACTGGAACATCAGCTTCATGATGACTGGGACAATATATACTTTTAACTTTTTATTATGAATTGGGTGAAGATTTACTGAGAAGCTCATCCGTTTTGCATTCAACAATTCATTCACATTTTGTGTCAGCGCATCTGTTGCCGTCCCCTCAACGTGTCATCCCTTATGATAACCCCATTCCTACCTGTGATTCCTATTGCCAGTCCCCATTTTTTCCTACCCTTTGAACTCTGTCCTTAGGTAAATGCCGCCGCCTTGATCTTCAGTGGTTGGTTATTCGAAGGTGCGAATACCACACATTGTTATTGTTCCCCTTATAGGTCTGCCATTGTTTAGCTAAACATTGATCCACTGAGGTAGATTCAGTTCCAGACCAGAAAAGCGAGTAAAGGGTCCTAGTCTTGGGAGTTCCAGCAGTAAGCCTGACCACCAGTATCTGACCAGTAAGCTTGGTCTGATATTTAGAATTTTGAGTTCTGCCCAACATTTTTTCCCACTCTATCTAGAACCTTCTAATGTGATCCCTTTCAGAGTAGTTAGTAGTGATGGCTGGGCACCATCTAGTTCTTCGGGTCTCAGGGTTGTGGAGACTGATGTTTTCAAGATCTGTTCGTCCACTGTACTAATTGTTTCCACCTGTCTTTAGATTTTCACCACCATTCTCCAGATCAGGAGAAGACAATAGTTACACCTTAGATGTGCCCGCTCGTCAGATTTTTAGACCCTACAGGGACTGTATCTTTGAACCCCTGACCTTTTGGCCAGCAGCAGAATGATTTAACCACTGCTCCAATAGAAGGACCCACTTACTACCCAAACCATGGAACCAAAGCAGGGAGAGGACCCACCTTTGATCTTTGCTCTTTCCTATCAGCTCTGTAGGGTCAAATGCCAGAAGGCAAGGACTCCTGAAAGATGCTGTCCTTAGGGATCACCTTCCATCTCCCTGGACATTAAGTGCAGCAAAAATTGGAGAATGGATCAAACAGGAAAGACTAGGCAGTCGAGAATAATAATCACAGGGCTCAATAAATGTGTTGAATGAATTAATTAAAGGAAACTAGCCAATGAGAAGAGAAAAGGGTACAGTGTGATTAGTTTTTCCCACCTGGGATCATTTTGCAGCAATGCTTTTCAAACTGTGCTGTGACACTTGAGCATTTAGTGAAATTGTTGTAGGGGTTAAATTTATATCTATTTCTAACTCTTTAAAATACTCTACTAACAACATACACACCCAAATGTGTTAGATATTACAATTTTTTTTTTAGGTTGTTTCCATTTCTTTTTTTAAAACATTTTATTAGGGGCTCATACAACTGTTATCCCAATCCATACACACATCAATTGTGTAAAGCGCATTTGTACATCGTTTCTCAAAACATTTTCTCTCCACTTAAACCCCCGACATTAGGTCCTCATTTTTCCCCTCCCCCCTCCCTCATGAGCCCTTGATAGTTTATAAATTGGTATTTTGTCATATCTTGCCCTGTCCGATGTCTCCCTTTACCCACTTTTCGGTTGTCTGTCCCCCAGGGAGGAGGTCACACACAGTTCCATGTAATAGGTTCCCTCTTTCCTACCCATTCTCCCTTTACCCTCCCTGTTTTGCCACTCACACCACTGGTCCTATAGGGCTCATCCGTCCTGGATTCCCTGTATTTTCAGTTCCTATCTGTACCAGTGTACCTCCTCTGGTCTAGCCAGACTTGCAAGGTCAAATTCGAGTCATGGTAGTGGGAGCGGGGAGGAAACCTTTAGGAACTAGAGGAAAGTTGTATTTCTCATCATTGTTACATCACACCCTGACTGGCTCATCTCCTCCCCGAGACCCCTCTGCAAGGGGATCTCCAGTGGCCTACTAATGGGCTTTGGATCTCCACTCCGCACTCCCCACATCATTCACTATGGTAAGATTTTTTGTTCTGATGATGCCTTACACCTGATCCCTTCGACACCTCGTGGTTGCAGATATTACAATTTTAACACGTTGGAAACAAGTAATGTGTCGGCTTGTACTGCCAGGTAAATTTGGTTTTCTGTAAGCCTAAAATTAAGACTTCTCCTGTCTTTGTTATGTATTTTACTTGAATATCTTAAATGTCTCATTAATTAAGCAGGTTTAGGTCTAAAGGAGATGTGGAATGAGGTATATTACTACTGCTGTTTGATAGATCTTAGCTGAAAGCAGAGATACCAGAAAGCTGTTTACCTGTGTTATATTGGCTGTGCATTTGACTGTATGGATCATAACAATGTATGGATAGCATTTCAAAGAATGAAAATTCCAGAACACTGAATTGTGCCCTTGAGAAACCTGTACAGAGACCAAGAGGCAGTTGCTTGCACAGAGCAAAAGGAAACTGTGGGTTAAAATCAGGAAAGGTGTATGCCCGAGTTGGGTCTTTTCACCATACTTATTCATTCTGGATGGTGAGCATATGATCCCAAATAACTCAACTCTACAAAGAACTCAGCATCGGGATCAGAAGAAGACACCTTAAGAACCTGAGATATGCAGATGACACACCTGACTTGCTGGAAACGAGGAGGGCTTGAAGCACTTACTGATGAAGATAGCTCCAGTCTTTGCTTGTGTTGGACCTGGGGTCACCGTGAGTCGGAACAGATTTGTGAGCACCTAACAATCAATATTTTGTAAAGATTCAGGTCTGCACGTGTCCACTGACATGAAGTATACACAAGATTATAGCAGTGCAGCGCATGGGCACAGCTCAATGACAGTCCAGAGAAGGCAGAGGCCGGTGGGATGGTGGTGGCAGCCAAAGCTCAAGTACAAATCCTCATACCTCATCACGTTGCATGATGTTGTAGCCTGTGCACGGTCATAGATCTTGGGAGTCGTCTGGAGGCCTGCTGGAATAGCGGTTATAGATATTGGTAGGAAGTTCATATGTAATGCACTTTTGTCTATTCGTAGCTGCTGTTTTGTGTCTGGAAGGTTTTTCCATCAGTTCTTGGTAACAGTGAGGTCCGAATGTCCCTCGGTCCTTTTCATCTCTCATCCATTGGCTCTCAGCTCAGTGTTTTCCCCCTTGCCACCTGACTTAGGTTCCCCCTCTCCATTTTCGGTTTCAGCCTTCTTGCCTTCACAGCACTTTCCCCAACTTCTGACTATTTGTTTCATGGTCTCTTCTCAGTTTGGGTCTATGTTCTTCACAAGAATTTCTGTTTCTTCAGGGCCGGGGATTCCTGGTTCGCCACTGATTGTCCAGAGGCTGGAATGATCTCCGGCCCACAGTAAGTGCTGGTTACGAATGAGTAGGGAGTCCTGGTGGCGTCAGGGTTACCAGTAGGGCTGCTAACTGCAACATCAGCAGTTTGCAAAACTACCAGCCACAGTAGAAAGACAAGACTTTCTGTTCCCATAGAGAGTTACGTGCAGTCTTGGAACACACCGGAGCAGTTCTCCCCTGTTCTCTAGGGTAGCGGTGAGTTGGAATCCACTCGATGGCAGTGAGTTTGGTTTTGGTCTAAGAGGCTGATTATACAGAAGACAGAAGGGGTAACAGATGAAGTGATGGGGGTAGAGGCCAGCTGAGAACCACTATTAAAAATTAAATTACGTACTTACACTTAAATAAAGTATATCAAAAGCAAAGGTTGAAAACTCTAAACTCCTTTATTATTTTATTACATTTTTTTGTGTTCTTGTGATTCTTTGTGTTGATTGTACCTATATAGCGGTGTGCTGCTGGCTCTCTCTCTCCAACTCGACATTGTATTTGTAGCTTGAAATCGGCCGGGTGGGAGCACTTAACCATAGATACCAGCAAACACCGTCAAGCAGGCATTGTCTTGTTTTGTGGGTGACCTTTGAAATTTAGGGCAGCGGGCGAGAAAATGCTCATAAAGGAGAGCAAACTCAAAACAAGGTCTGTAGCCATTTCCTGGCAAATATAAAAAGATGGAGGAAATATTTTTCCACTTTTGAAAACTATCTAATCCAGCAAAAAAAAAAAAAAGTCCTTCTCATCACTGATGCGTGCGTGACATTCCCATGTATGCTTTCGTTGTTTTATTTTTGTCTTACTCATTAATATAAATCAAAATGCCAAGCAGTATCCATGTTGGAACTGCACTTAGTCATCAATTGCAACCATAAGTTGACTATGGGAGACAAAAGTATCCCAGGAGAATCAGTTAGCTGTTTGGAACTTACAATAGAAGAGTATTCTGCACTTAGTGTTAATTATACTATCAATACTATTTCATACTAGTAACATTTTAACAAACATAAGCTTATGCATTGTAATTTTAAAAATATTTCTAAATTTTATGTAAATTTCTATTTTTTAAAATGATCTATGTTACAAGATAGATAGATAGATTACACAAAGGGGCTCCCAAAAGTTCATGGAAAAATGAAAAGATAATGGAATTTTTCACCAAACTTTTTGAAACCCCTTCCTCAATTTTTTCTTTATGTGTCTATCTATATCTTTACCTATGTTGTTGTTGTTAAATGCCTCAAGTAGATTTTCAACTTTCAGGGACCCCTGCATGGCAGAGAAGAATGCTCCTTCAGGCTTCCTCAGCTGTGATCTTGACAGAGTGCTAAGGCTTACCACAAGGAGGGGATTCAAACGACCAACCTTCTAGTTAGCAGTTGACAACTCATCCATTTTCACCACCAGGCTCCTTATTTTTACCTAGATCTATGCTGTTTGTTTGCTTGCTTGCTTTGGGGAGTACCAATTGTTAAACATGTGAGCATAACACTAGGTTAAAGAATTTAGTGGAGAGGGAAGGATGGGCGCAGGGGCAGGGACAAAAAAATGGAGGGTTTAACACGAAAAAATGATAGATATTTGTTTTATGTGTGGGTGGGTGGGGAGCCACTCTCCAAATTCCTTGCCTCTCAGATTAATGGGCCGAGTGGCTAAAAGAGGAGGTGAAGTAAAACTGAGTGGGCTTGCAGTCTTTGGTAACATACGAGTTTGTTTCAAACATTAAAACAAAAAATCCCATGGTGTGGTGAAGAAGTTTGCTTTAACCATACTATAAGGACGCCTGTCCTCTATGGCAGGGAAAGACATGGAAAAGAAGGTCCTTACCAGCAAGTGTAGAGTGGGCAAGAGTGCTGCAAAGTCCGGCTTGGCAATATCTGCCACAGGTAGCAGGGAGGGGCAGCGCTGCAAGAGGATTAATACATTTACTTCTCCCAACAGCCCAAGACAGTGTGTGGTGTCTCTCTCCTAGGGGCGGACACTGAGAAACAGAAAGGTGAACCCAGTCACGGTCACTCAGCTATTATGGAGTAGCACACCCAGGGAGTGCGGTCTGAGTTCTTTTATTCAGTTAGGGTCCATATTTATATTTGACATTAAATTTTTTTGAATCCAGGCCCAAGATACCAGCAATAACAATGACTAACATTTATTGAAAATGTCCTCTGGTGCTGTGTTTTGTGTGAAACATTACCAGTATTATTACAATAATCTTAGGAGGCAGATACTGCTATCACACTCATTTGACAAAAGAGAACATTGAGACCTAGATTGATGATGTCTCTTTTCAAAGATCACAGAGTCACAAAGTGGCGGGATAGGAATTTGAACCTGAGCTCTCCACCACAAGGCTCTATCACTTCTAGTTAACGCTATATTTTTCACCTATGATTTGGAGGAATATGCATTTGCCAAGATCATTCGTATCCTCTCGGTGGAGCGCTGCAGGGCAGGTTTAGACAGATGCATTCATTCTGAGCAGAGGTCACCTGATAGCTGGGCTTACTCTAACCTGTGTCCTTATATCCTCTCCCAAGGGTGTTTTTCTTGGGCCCCCAAACAAACACAGTTAACCTTATCATTTCCCTAATTCAGTCTTCTTTGTTCAGAATACCCATGTGTGTTTAATGTGTGCATGTCTATCCTCTCCAACATTTGGTTCACTTTTTAATCTCTCTGACTAACTTGTGTTGAAGGCCAACCCTAGGCCAGGCACTGTGCTGAGGTTTGCTGATAAGGATTACCAAAACTCAGTCACATCCCTCTAGGGATTTGCTGGGCAGAAGGGACACATAAGCAAATAACAGCACCAATTTGTTAAGTACTTAGGACTGGAATTGTAGTCTAGTCTTCAGAGACCTGAAGAATGGTGTTGCTTTATCCAATTTGGCTTTTTTATTACACACTCTTCCAGTTTTCTTTTTCTAGCTGCTTCATCTCTCCTTTCTTTCCCTTCATTTTATTATTTGTGCAGCCAGCTCCAGATGTGTGTGTGTGTGTGTGTGTGTGTGTGTGTGTGTGTGTGTGTGTGTGTACTTTGTACAATTTCAGTTCAAGCTCCAACTACTGGAATCTGGATTTAATCCTCCCCATCATCAGCCCTGGCCCCACCTGATGAATGCTCTCAGGGAACAGGGATTAGCTGTAACATGCGTCTGAGAAAGCTGAATCACACCATCATCGTTCTTCACCACTCCCTACTCCCCTGCTTTCCATACAATTTAGACTTGCTTCCAAAGCCACATCAGGAATAGTTTGTTGGTGTTGTTTGTAATTTTAATTTTCGGAATCCTCTGCCCCACCTCTCCTGGCATAGATATTGCAAAATAGATGTCTTTTGACTCCTTCCCTACTGTTGCTGGCTTTGTGGAATGCTGTTTTGAAATTCTTCTTTGGGAGAAGTCTTCTTCTTGTTTCTTTTTTTAAATCAGAATTTACCTCCCCAATGCCTATCATACTGCCTGGGACATGGGATGTGTCCAGTAGGTAAATGTGGAATTAAATTCTAAGTGAAGAGAGAGGGAGGTGGGGCATCAGTACATCTTGTGTGTGTGAGCAATCGGGCCACATTTGTATTTGCGAGTTCAGTTCCTGTGTCATGTGGTCCTCATGACAAGTGACTATGCCTGTACTTCTTTGTACCTCCTTCTACGCCATGCACGGAGCAGAGGCATAATCCATACTGACTGAATAAAGAAGGAATGACTAATAGAAGCTCACCAAATATCTGTGGTTGACGCGGATGAAGATTTCTGTGAATAATGTGACCACTGGAAGCATTTTCTGGAACAATGCATAGATAGCTTAGAGAAACAAACGGTAAATTCTATCAGCCCAATATCTATACATTAAGCTAACTCTTGCCCTCGGAGCCCATGTCTTAAAGTGGGTCTGCCTGCCTGTTTTAGTCTCCTTTGTGCATGAAATGGGAGTAGAAAAGTGGCCGTGGGATTTTTTGTTAATGTAGTCATTTCCTTCCAAACACTGGAAAAAATACTGCTCGTTTATAATTCCATTCTATTGCCATTGCCTCTGTGCTTTCACATTGAAATTCTATAAACCGTCCAGTTAATGTGGACATGCATAATAAGTGGGCCCAGATCTTATTCTAAATGGAAGCCAGAGCGAGCGTCCAGACACAGGAAAGCATAATTACCCAGAGAGTGGAGTTGTACTTTCTGGGAGGGCTTTTATCAGTGTCTGTGGAGCTCCAGATGCGTGCTTCAGCACTAGAAAAGGAGAAAGATTTATGAAACACTTTTCTCTCTCTCTCTCTTTTTCCTGGGGAAAAAGAATAATCTTCCCCTTGGCAAAAAGACTTGGTGTGTGAGTACATCCCAACCCTTCAGGGAAAAGAAGAAAATTATATCGGAAATCTAGACATGCTAAAATAATACTCGCCCCAAATGGGGAATGATTGATTCTTCCCATATGCTCTTATCCTATTTCCATTGAAATTAATTTTGCAGGAGTCATTAGCCATCCCTGCAAAACGTGGCTGCGACACACCTGCGTCAGAGAGTGGCTGTCTGGCTCATCTGCAGGAACCAAAATTCATGCCACCGCCACCGCCAAACGGTGCTCAGGAGTCCCTGCGCCTATGTCTGGTTAGCCTCCCCCAGGAGCAGAAAACAGGGGCTGACAAGGTTGAAAGAAATGTTTGAAAGGATTTTCCCCACCCCCACGTTCAATCTTTTTTTCCCTTTCTTCTTTAAAAAAAATTTTTGCAGGTGCAAAAACTTCCATTTGTCCTTTTTTAATTCCAAGGGCAGTGGGTGTCTGGGTGTCTCAGAACTCAGGACAAGTCAGCAGCTGGGACACGAGATTGTGCTTGCGAGTCATGGCAGGTGCAGAAGGAGGGCAAGCAGTTAGAAGTTTGGTCTGTCTGTCTGTCTGTCTCCCTCTCTGTACTTCCTTTTCCTCTGCTAGACGGGGGTACACTTACATGAGCTGAATCCATTATCTCCCAAAGCTGAGCCGTTGTACTTCCAGGAAAAGGACTGGATGACTCAGCCCATGTTTCCAGGAGCCTTATGTGGGTTCTTTGTGCGGCCGAAGAAAAATTGCTGAGCCCACCCTCTGTTTGTTTTGCGATTTGCCTGCCGGGCACATGACTTGCTATCTACCCCTGTTTCAGGGGATGGTCTTTCCACCGCGCTTTCCGCGTGTCTATATTTAGAAAACCATGCCGGATGTATAAGATGGACAAATTAGGGGAAAGCCAAGGGCCTGGAGGAAAGGAGAGGGGGCTGGAGACATCAGGGAGCCTCTCCAATGGCCGCAGCCTCCCCTGACACGCGGGCTTGTGTTCTCTCTGACCTTTCCAAAGCTTTCACTGTGCGCTGTGGAATTCGTCAGTGTGGAGAGGAGGAAAGGGACGGGAGCCAAGGAAAACATGGCTCCAGTCATCTGTGGCATCCGAGGCGGGAGCTCGGCCAGGCCGTATCCAGACACTGTGTGAGAATCCGGGAGGGACAGGCTGCACACGGCAGGCCCACTGGCTAGCTGGCCACGTGGAATCCCCTTTGTTGGAGCTTTTTCAGCATCAGGGCTGCTGGTGAGGCCAAGGATGCCTTCCTGACCAGGAGTGGTGCGTGTGGCTTTCCTGCAAGCGGAGGGCTGGGGATTCCTAAGGTGGCTGTAACCAGAAAACAAGCTCGAGTTTGTCGCCGCTCCAATGTGAATGCTTTGAAAAGGGCGACAGGCAAGACTCAGAGATACAAATCAAATGGGAAAGAAAAGAACGAGGGTAGAGAGCCTGAAAGTGGGAAAATAATGACGGTGACATGACTGGGACCTGTACCCACAGGGTTATGGAAACGTCATTATCCGTTAGCTGGGCAGACCAGTGTACGTGGGCCTACGTGTGGTTGGTCTCCTGAAAGCTGTATGGTGTACTGAAAAGTTGCAGTTATTTATTACTTACTTACTTGCTGGCTCACTTTGCATGAGACTTAGCATAGGAATACACCCTGTTGGGTACTTAACAGTTAGATCATTGAAGTTGCCATAGCTACTAACTTACAGTAACAGTAGGTTATGCATAGCCATTTTCCTTGGTATTAAAAATAAAACGAAGGAAGGAAAAAAATCTACTTAGCAAGGAATAAATGAAAATAAACAAAACATTTGGGTAACCTTAAGCTACTTCATTTGTGGTCAAACAAATATCTTCTCTCAAAAGCTCAAGGTCTGCTCGCGGCCAGATGCAGTTATACAATTAGGACACAAACAGTGGTGTGATGAAGCAGGTCCTGTCAGAGCACAGCTGCCTGGTTAGACTTTTGCCATGAGGCTAGCTCTATGTCAGAACATCAGATTGTGGCAGTATGTATGCAAAGGGAACCCCAAAATGGCTACCCATTTAGTGGGGGCTGCCTATGTATTTGCCAGCCCTGGGTTCCCTTCTGATTTCTTGAAGAAGGTCTCAGATGCAACGCTTCCGTAAGTGTTTTGCTTCAAGCCAGGGGCCTGGGCTTTCTCGGGGAGGGAGAGTGAACTGTAGCATCTCTTCCTCCTGGCCTCCAGGCAGAGGAGTGCAAACAGCATTGCCTTAGTCATGGTCCTCTGGACCAACAGAATCAACAGGCTATATGTGTGGAAAGAGGTTTATTTTAAGGAGTTGGCTCACGTGGTTATGGGAGCTGCCAGGTCCAAAATCCTCCAGGCAGGCTGGAACTCCAGCAGTCTTGAGTACAAAATCTTTACAGAAGCTGGCAGGCTGAAGCCTAGGCAGGATTTCTCTGTCTTGAAGCAGAATTTCTTCTTCTCCTGGAAATCTGTTTTTGTTTTGTATTTTCCCTCTTAAACCCTTCAACTGATTGGATGAGGCCCACCCATATTACCTTTCTCACTGCTATCAAGTGAATTCTGACTCTTAGAGATGTGGTAGGACAGAGTAGAACTGCCCCTAAGGGTTCCCAAGACTACCTCTTTACAAGAGTAGAAAACCTCATCTTTCTATATTGGAGCTGCTGGCGGTTTTGAATGGCTGACCTTGCACTTAGCAGCCCAATGCACAACCACTCTACCACCAAATTATCTAAACTAATCTCCTTTAAATCAAACAGACTATAAATGTTAATCCTGTCTACAAAATACTGTCACAGCAACGTCTAGACTAGTGTTTGACCAAGGAAACTGGGCACCATAATGTAGCCAAACTGACGCATAAAATTAACCATCACAAGCATTCTATTAGGAATCCAGAATCTGGAATTCAAGTCCTGGCCCCAATACTTTTTTAAAAAAAATCATTTTATTGGGGGCTTGTACAACTCTTAATCACAATCCATACATACATCAATTGTGTAGAGCACATTTGTACATTTGTTGCCATCATCATTCTCAAAATATTTTCTTTCTACTTGAGCCCTTGGTATCAGCTTCTCATTTCTTCCCCTCCCTCCCCAAACCGTTGATTATTTATAAAAAATTTTTATTTTTCACAAGTCTTACACTGACCGATGTTTCCCTTCACCCACTTTTCTGTTGTCCGTTCCCCTGGGAGGGGATTATATGTAGATCATTGTGATCGGTTCTCCCTTTATCCCCCTACATTCCCCTTGTCCTCCTGGTATCAATACTCTCAATACTGGTCCTTGGGGGTTTATCTGTCCTGGATTCCCTGTGTTTCCAGCTCTTATCTGTACCCGTGTACATGCTCTGGTCTAGCCAGATTTGTAAGGTAGAATTGGGGTCATGATAGTGAGGGGGAGGAAGCATTATCTTCAGCGATTGTGCCAGGAAGGTGGGCATCATGGAATTCTAGATTATTAGAACAAAGTGTTCTTGGGTTGAGAGAGTACTTGAGTAGAGGCCCAATGTCCATCTGCTATCTTAATACTTAATTTCTAAATATATGTACATAGATCTATTTCCCTATTGTCATATATAAATATATTTACATATGTACATGCCTGTCTTTAGACCTCTATAAATGCCCTTTGCCTGCTGGTTCTTTCCTTTATTTCTTTTTACTTTACTCTTGTGCCACTATCATGTTCAGCCTTCATTTGGATTTCTGTGATTCCTCCTGGTTACATTGCCCTTGATCAAGCCCCTCCAGACCTCCTACACACTCCTCACCATTGATTTTAGATCACTTGTTGTTCCCTTGTCCTTGGATTTATTAACACCCACTTCCTTTCCCCTGCCTCCCCCTCGCCCACATTCCTCCGGAACGGCCAGTCCCGTTGTTTTCTCCTCCAGACTGTTTATCCCGCCTCTTATCTAGATAGACCAGCAGAGCCAATAACTGGCACAAAAACAAGACATAGCAAAGCAAAGCAACAAGAGAAAAGAAAACAACTAAAAAAGAAAAGCCTATAAATAGTTCAAGGTCTGTGTCTTGACCTTTATGAGTGTTTTCCAGTCCAGTCTTCTGGGGTGCCACACCCTGGCCCCACAGTCTATTTTTCGTATTCCCCAAGGACTCCATTGCTGTGTTCCCCTTGCTGTTCTGTTGCACAACCTTAGTGTTTCACCTCAGTGTGTGGGGTCAGATCAGGCACAATCCCCGCACTGTGTCTCCAGTGTTGTCCCGTTAGTGCTATGGGTCAGTGAGGGACATCGTGTCTTGTAGTGGGGCCAGCTCTATGGTCCTCTCTGTGCATTGGCTGCTCTGAGCAGGAAGAGTGTCCTGGGTGGGTCAGAATGTGCTCTCTCTCCCTCCCCCTTTGATTGTTCCTGTGTGCTCTGATCAAACATGCCCTTCTCCCTGAGCTGTAGCTTCAGTGCTGTCCTCTGAAGTGAAATCTGGAGGGAGCGGGATCCACCACTTTTATCAGCTTCATCTCCCTGGACTACAGTTCTTCAGGGCTATCAAGAGGTAAACTAGGGTAGGGAGGGAGGGAAAAAAAGAGGAGCTGATACCAAGGGCTCAATAGAAAGTAAATATCTAGAAAAGAATGAAGGCACCATATATACAAATTCTCTTGATCCAAGCGATGTATGGATTGTGGTAAGAGTTGTAAGAGTCCCCAATAAAATGATCTTTTAAGTTTTGTTTTTTTGAAGAGGTGAACTACTTCCTCACGGCTCTTCAAAAGACAACCATTGGGCGAAGTGGCCAGGGAAGTCATGGGAATAACAGAGACAGGCTTTAGAATCAGATGCACGTGGTCCGTTCTTCCGCAAATTCCCATTTGACATCTACCATAGGCCAGGCACTGTTCACGTGCTAGAGATGAGGCTCACCCGTTCTTCCACAAATGCTCATTTAACATCTGCCGTGGGCCACGCACTGTTAATGTGCTAGAAATGAAGCTCACATTTTAAAGGAAGGCCATACAAATTGGCCTTGAGCAAATCATTCAGCTCCTCAAGTTACTGCTTTTGTGTTGTTGTTTTTTCCTCATTTTTATATAAAACTATAATAATGTTTCAAGATTTATTGTCAGGATTAGAGACAACAGTATTTAAACAATCTGCTATACAGTGGGGGTTCCATTAATGTTATACAGAAAATATTGTATAATATGGGAAATGCTCTTACAATCATATAATGCTCTCCAGATAAGTGACTTACTGTTCTTGCATCTTTAAAACCACCTATCATCACAAAATGATGCTGAAAAGTTCACCTTTTGTTCTTCCACGTATTTCCTGGAAAACAGCTTCCTTTATTAAAGGAATGCTTTTCTGAGTATCAACCATGCATTAAGTCTTAGACTGGCAGTGTGAGTATGGAAATAAATTCTCTAGGCTCATAACAGCAAATACCTACATGTCACTAGGGTTCTTACTTTATGAGAGCTTATTCTTCTGGAGTTTATTTGGTTACCAACTGCTTAAGAAGAAAGAAAGCAAGCAAGCTAGGCAAACAGCCCTCTCCTTGGCAACTGGGTTAAGCTCAAGTGTTACTACTCGCCCAACTCACTGACCTCGAGTCAACGCGGACTCACAGCAACTCCCTGTGGGTTTCCGAGACTGTAACTGTTTATGGGAATAGAAAGCCCAGTCCTTCTGCTGGTGGTGGGTTTGAACTGCCGACCATGCCGATGGCAGCCCAACTCATAACCTCTACACCAGCAAGGCTCCCCTTAAGTTTTAGTAGAGAAACCTAAAGCTCTGTCTATAGGATCCCTGGCAATCACACTCTAACCCCAGATGAAACAGACACTAGAACACATGTATTCTATGGCTGCCCAAGAAGTAAATGTTGAACCTATCAATATCCTCTCCACACGAGAAAATCAATCCGGTTATTTACTGTATCCTGCCCTGTGGCCAGCATTAGTCCAAATATTTCAGAGGATGGAAGTGACTTCAAGAAGATACCCACAAAGGATGCGGAGCAGTGTAGGCTATGATTCCTGCCCTCCAGGTAAGGGGACGTGGACACATTCACGACAAATCTGCTTAGTCATTGCAACCGCTGAGTGATTGCCTCTGTGCGGGGCCGATTCCATCGGAGAACCAGCAAAGGGATAGAACGAGCATTTATGAAGCATCGCTGATGTGCCAGACACTCTTCATTTACGTCATCTCAGTTAATTCTTCTACCAACCCTAACAGAAGGCTATAATCTTTGACCTCAAGAAGCTCAGGGCCCCGAGAACAACAATCCAAAGGGCACGAGTAATGCTATGAAGAAACAAGCCCCGAACAGGTGCGCATTGCAGAGGATTGAGTAGTGCGTTGTCGGGGCATGTGGCCTAACACAGCCCCATTTGCCATGGAGTTAATGTCCACTCATAGCCACCCCAGGTGTGTCAGAGTACACCTGTGCTCCGTTGGGCTTTCAAAGACTGGGTGTTCAGAAATAGCTCACCAGACCTTTCCTCTGAGGCACTTTTAGGCAAACTCAAATCACAACCTTCTTATTGGCAGCTGAATAGGTAAATAATTTTCACTGCTCAAGGACCCCCAGATTTCATAGGGGCAGTGGTATGCCCCTTCTAAAGCAGGAGCAATGTGTGTGAAAGAGTTCATCACACACAGGTAAGGATTCATAGCCCAGACTTCAAGGAGTGCAGGAACTAGCCGAATCCCAGGCTTTCCAACCACAAAGTTGGTCCCTCAACTGTGAAGATTGGCTTCTGAAATAATGGCAATGGGATTGCAATTTTTTAGCCCAATTCCTGGTGCACGTGGGGAGTCTTTTTTAACTTGTCTGTTTTATTACGAAAGTGGGTCTTTTCTGCCCTCTGCCCCTATAAAACCAGGAGCTGATCTTTGGGCTGATACCATGCTGCATCTTGATTTGTTTTCTCCTGATTTGGGGTTGGGAAATGGGAAGCAAGTTGGTCTTTTTCATAGCCCATGATTGGACTTGGAGAGGCACGTGACCTTCTGAAAGCTCATCGCTTCACACGGGAAAGGTATGACAAGACATTGGTTAAGCATAAAAGTGAAGAACCCAGCCAGTTTAAGTTCAAATTGCAGATCTGTGCTTTTTCAGCTGGTGGCCCTGATCTTTTCACCTATGGATCATGGGATTGAACCAAACACTGAGAGGCAGGGATATAGTTATCAAAGTAGAGGCCATCCAGGAAAAATTCAGAGAGGGCTTCTTTGCCTCTCTGCTCATAAAGCCAAAACCCAAAACTAAATTCACTGCCATTGAGTAAATGCTAACTCACAGTGACAGAATAGAACTGCCCCATGTGAGCTCATAAGACTGTAACTCTTCATGAGAGTTGAAAACCCTGTCTTTCTCCCTTGGAGTGGCTAATGGTTTTGAACTGCTATCCTTGTGGTTAGTAGCCCAACATGTAACATAACCCGTTAAGGCACTAGGGCTCCTCATAGAACAAATAGGTATAGCTCCACAGGCAACCTTGCAGGGTGAAGGCCATGTAGCGAGAGGAGAGTTAGAAGCAGGCTGCTTCTCTAGTTTGCTCGCTATTGCCTGACTCAGCCATCTAAATAGGGAGTCATTGAGAAAATTGCTATTGTTGTTTTCTCCCTAATAAATATTATATACAGGTCCCACTAACTCTTGGAGATCTGTGATTATAACCAGAAAATAGCCTTTATTGACATCACAGAACTTATAAATGGGTAGGAGGCTAGAACCTGAACCAAGAATAATATCATAATAGTAATAAATACTGGGGATGGTTACTGTATGCTAGATACTGTGTTAAGCTCTGTATTGTGAATTATTTACAATTCTCTTCAACTATCTTGTGAGGTCGTTGCCAGCATTATCTTCATTTTAAGTTAAGGAAATCGAGACACAGAGAGGGATGATGACTTGTTGGCCAGGCCAAGATTTACACCCGAGTCATCTGCTTCAGAGCTTGTGTCACCGACCATTTTTATAAGCTGGTTTCTTTAAAAATAATTATAACACTAACACTGTGAGATCTAATTATAAAAGTAAGCCATGGTAGGATTATTTTTTAGGTAGAGAAACAAAAATTATTCATACTTTTTATCACCTAGGGATAACTTTTATGAATATTTGGGTCTATTGCCTTCTAGAGATTAAGTTCCATATGTAATTCTCTGTTTAAATAATATAACACTGTATGTGACTTAGAAACTTTATTATTAAAATTTAAGCATCTTCCCTGTTATTAAATATTCTACTAAACTACAGATTTTAATGGCTGCAAATATTCCAATTATCTGGGAGCACCCTAATTTACTTTAAACCCCCATAATGTTGGACCACTAGGTTAGTCCCTGTGTTCCTCAGACTTCTGCTTTGATTTCTTGGAGATTATTCAACCTGATCCTTTCATGAGTCTCCTGAGCTGCTTGAAAACAGGCTGACCTTCTACCAAAGGGACCGCACATTTAGCCCTGCCCCACACTCCCCAGGTATAAAACATCCCTAATCCAGTAAGGAAGGTGAGAACTTTGAAAAGTGTCCCAAGTGTGAAAATTCTCACTCAGGTTCTTGAATCTCATTCAGTTTTTTAAGCTTATATACAAATTTTCTAGTTTTATAAGTAAAATTTACTTCTTATAAGGAAAGTAGAACATACAGATAAAAGCCCAAAAGATCAAACTCATTGTCACCAAGTCAGTTCTGACTCGTAGAGTCTTACAGAGTCTAGACTGACCCTGGGAACCTTTACAGGAGCAGAAAGCTTCATGTTCCTCCCGCAGAGCAATTGGTGGGTCACAGCTGCTGACCTCGTGGTTAGCCGCCCACCAAGTACATCACCCATTCTCCTCCTTCTTTCTCTTCTTTTCTTAAGAATGTGGGTCTTGCAATCTGGGGTGCCAAACCCCGAGGGCAACATACCGGCATGAAGCAGAGGACTAACAGAAAGGTCTGCAGGGCCGGCCCAGTCCCAACTACATTGAACCCCTTCCCAGAAGAATGCACTACACAGGGCAGCTCTGAAGATACATTCCCGGGAGAGTGTCGGGTCCGCCCATACCACACAGGAGCAAACTAAGAGAGAGAGAGAACCACATTCTGGCTCACCAACCCTCCAGGAAGACATCCCTGCTCAGAGCAGCCAATGCACAGAGAGGACCGTGGGGCTGGCCCCACCACGAGACACTACCCCCCTGCACTGACCCACAGGACAAGGGAACAGCACTGGAGACAAGGTACAGGTATTGTACCTGGTCTGACCTCACCACACACACCAGAGCTAAACATGAAGAGAGCACAACAGAGCAGCAAGGAGAGCGAGGCCATGAAGTCCCCGAGGAATCCTGAAAGTAGACTTCACAGTCGGAGGGCAGGGTGTGGCACTTCCCCAGACTGATTGAGAAACAATCGGAAAGAGCAGCAGACAGACCTGGAAGTATTTATAGGCTGCTTTTTGTGTGTGTGTCTTTTTCCTTTTTCTGATGTGTATCCATATAAGATAGGCAGGATAACCAATCCTGACGAGAAAATAACAGGGCCTACGACTCCAGCGGGACATGGGAGAGGAGGAGGTGGGAGAAAGGGAGGGAGGAGCCAACAAACCCAGAGACCAGGGAACAATAAAAGATCTAAAATTAATGGCAAGGATGATGTAAATGCCTGGTGGGGTCCCATCAAGTGCAATGTAGCCAAGAGAAAGTCAAATGAAAGTGGATCATGATAGTGGGACAGGAGGAAAGTAAAAAGAAATAGTGGGGAAAACTGGGAGACCCACTCAAAGCCCATCTGTAGACAGTTTGACAACCCCTCACATAAGGGTCACATGGAAGGAATGAGTCAGCCAGGGTACAGCAGGGCACCAACGAAACATACAACCTTTCTCTAGTTCTTTAATCCTTCCTCCCCACCCACTATCATGACCCCAGTTCTACCTTACAAATCTGGCTAGACCGGAGTATGAATATCTTATTGTATGAGCCCCTAATAAAATGATTAAAATTAAAAAAAAAGAAAACCTTAATTATTAGCACAAGAAGATATTCACAATATATTGGTAAGTAAAACAAGCAGATAATAAGATATTATCAAGTATGGGAAGATACTTGTTTGTCGGTTTCTCTTACTGTGGTGGTTTGCTATTGCTGTAATGTTGGAAGCTATGTCACCACTATTTCAAGTGCCAGCAGGGTCACTCAAGGTGAACAGGTTTCAGCAAAGCTTCTAGACTAAGACAGACTACAAAGAAGGCATAGGCTGTCCACTTCCGAGTGTTAGCCTCTAGAAGCCTTGTGAATGGCAGCAGAACACTGCCTAATACAATGCTGGAAGATGAGCCCCTCCAGTTGGAAGGCACTAAAAATACAACTGAAGCAGAACTGCCTTCTCAAAGTGGAGTCGGTCACCATGGATGTGGGTGGACTAAAGCCGTCAGAGCCTTCATTTGCTGATGGAGCATGATTGACAATGACAAGAAACAGCTGCAGACAGCTATTATTTACTGGTACCTGGAATATATGAAGAATGAATCTAGGAAAGTTGGAAGTCATCAAAAATGAGATGGAACTCATAAAGATCAATATCCTTGGTATTAGCTGAAATCGGTGGTTATTGATCATTTTTAATAAGATCATCACATGATTTACTATAGCAGGAATAAAAAATTCAAGGTGAATATCATTACCCTAATCATCAAAAGGAGCATTTCTAGATGTATCTTGAAGTACAATGCTCTTTGCGATAAGGCAATATCTGTATGAATACAAGGAAATCCAGTTAATACAACTAATATTCAAATTTGCACACTACCCACTAAATCCAATGAAGAAGAAACTGGCAAAGCTTATCAACGTAGATGCACTGATGGTGGCTGGTGATTGGAATGGGAAAGCAAGAACCCAGAGGAAGAAATAGTTGTTGGAAAATACGGTCTTGGTGATAGAAATGAAGCTGGAGATTTTGTGATAGAATTTTACACGACCAATGACTTCATTGCAAATACCTTTTATCAACAGCATAAACAATGACTACAGACATAGGCAGCACCAGATAGAGTACAAAGAAACTAAATTGCCTACATCTGTGGGACGAGACAATGGAGAAGCTCAATACCAGCAACCAAAACAAGGTCAGGCTGATTTGGAATAGTTTCAATTACTCACATGTTAAGTCCCGGTTCAAGTTGAAGAAAATGAAAACAAGCCTGCAGGTGCCAAAACGAGACCTTGAGTAGATTCTACCTGAACAATGTTCCAAGAACATCTCAGGAGTCACTATGAACCACTAAACACTAGTTACGTTAGACCTGATGGCCTGTAGGATGACATCAATACAACATACGTGAAGAAAGCAAAATGGAAAGAAAGAAAAACGAATGTCAGAAGAGACTCTGAAACTTGCTATTAATTGTTTTAGAGCTATTATTTTAGAGCAGCTAAAACAAATGGAAGAAATGGTGCAATAAAAGAGGTGAACAGAAATGCCAAAGAGCCTCTCTAGAACACAAAGTAAACTTTAATAATGAAATATACAAAGACCTAGAGTTAGAACACCAAAAAGAAGCAACATGCAAACACAACATATCTATCAAACTGAAAGGACTGAAGGAAGTACTCAAGTCTCTTGCAATACTGAAAGATTGTATGGGCAAAATATTGAATGATGCAAAAAGCATCAAAAGAAGCTGGAAGAAATACATAGTCACTGTGTCAAAAAGAACCGGGTGACGTTCTGTGAGTTCAAGAGGTAGCAGCATATCATCAAGAACCCATGAGACCGGAGGAAGAAGTTCAAACTGCACCGAAGGCATTAGCGAAAAACAAGGCCCCAAGAGAATACCAACTGAAATGTTTCAGCGGGATGATGAGACATTGGAAAACCCACTGATCTATGCCAAGAAATCTAGAAGTCAGCTCCTGGCCAACTGACTCAAAGAGATCTATATTTGTACCCATTCCAAAAAAAGGTAGCCCATACTGGAGATCCCTTGCAGAGGGGTCTCAGGGAGGAGATGAGCCAGTCAGGGTGTGATGTAACAAT
The DNA here is from genome assembly GCF_000313985.2 of Echinops telfairi. Classification (NCBI taxonomy): domain Eukaryota; kingdom Metazoa; phylum Chordata; class Mammalia; order Afrosoricida; family Tenrecidae; genus Echinops; species Echinops telfairi. Next base: position 3,199,830 of record NW_022103900.1, read on the forward strand.
GATGAAAAATACAACTTTCCTCTAGTTCCTAAATGTCTCCTCCCCACTCCCACTACCATGACTCAAATTCAACCTTGCAAGTCTGGCTAGACCAGAGGATGTACACTGGTACAGATAGGAACTGAAAATACAGGGAATCCAGCGCAGATGAGCCCTGCAGGACCAGTGGTGTGAGTGGCAAAACAGGGAGGGTAAGAGGGAGAGTGGGTAGGAAAGAGGGAACCGGTTACAAGGAACTATATGTGACCTCCTCCCTGGGGGACGACAACAGAAAAGTGTATGAAGGGAGATGTCGGACAGGGCAAGATATGACAAAATAACAATTTATAAACTATCAAGGGCTCATGAGGGAGGGGGGAGCAGGGAGGGAGGGGAAAAATGAGGACCTAATGCCGGGGGTTTAAGTGGAAAATGTTTTGAGAATGATGAGGGCAACGAAGGTACAAATGCGCTTTACACAATTGATGTGTGTATGGATTGTGATAAGAGTTGTATGAGCCCCTAATAAAATGATTTAAAAATAATAATTAAATTAAATTAAAAATTAAAAAAAGAAAGGTAGCCCAAAAGGATGTAAAAATTACTGAACAATATCATTAGTAACACATGCAAGTGAAAGTTTGCTGAAGATCACTCAACTATGCTTGCAGCATTACATTGACAGGGAGTTGCCAGAAATTCAATCTCGATTCAGAATAGAATGTGTAACAAGGGATATCATTGTTGTCAAAAGGTTCTTGGCTCAGAGCAGAGAATACCAGAAAGTGGTTTGCTTGTGTTTTACTGACCATGCAAAAGCATTTAACTATGTGAAGCATAACAAACGATGGATGGAAATGAGAAGAATGGGAATTCCAGAGCACTTCATTGTGCTCCTGTGGAAACTATATATGGTCCAAGAGGCAGTTGTTCATAGAGAAAAAGGGAATACTGCACAGTATAAAACCGGGAAAGGTGTGAGTGAAGGTTGTATCTTTTCACCATACTTTTAAAATTTGTATGCTGAGCAAATAATCTGAGAAATTGGACTATCTGAAGGAGATGCAGCATTAGGGTTGGAGGAAAGCTGCAATACTCAGATGGCACAACCTTGTTTGCCACAAGCAAGGAGGACTTGAAGCACGTGCCGATGAAGATCCAGGACTGCAGTCTCAGTGTGGACTGCAATTCAAGTAAAGAAAACCAAAACCTTCACAACTGGGTCAATAGACAACTTCATGATAAACGGAGTACAGATCTATGCTGTCAAGGATTTCATCTTGCTTGGATCTACCTACAGTCAGTGCTCATGGAAACAGCAGTCAAGAGGTCAGTGTATTCTATTGGGAAAATCTGCTCCACGAGACTTTTCCCCAAAAAAACCCCCTTTTTATTGGGAGGTAATACGGATAGCATGTCATTCTATACTTCAGTTACATCAAGCAGTGTTGTGTAATTGCTATACACAATCAATTTCAAGCCTTTCTCTTTCTTCTTGAACTCCTTGATATCATCTCCCTTTTACCCCCCACCCTTCCCTACTGTATCACCCAGGGACCCTTATTCTACTTGCTGCTTGTATAGATAGGTTCATCAGTCCTGAGTTTTATATACCGGGAAACAGAAAAACATAACAAAAATTCAAGAGGGCTACCCCAATGACAAAAAATACATCAGAGCTAAACCCCAGTATGCAGAAGGAGGAGGAAAAAACTAAAACAGAAAATTTTGAAAACCAGATCAGGCCCCATGTGTATGGAGGGGATCAACTGACATAGTTTTAACTGTTCAAGTCAGGCTTATCATTTTGATCTCCCGTGGTCATCTCTCCAATGTACTGTTTGGTAACCAGTTCATTTCCTTCCCTCCTTTATGGATAGAAGGAAATCACTGGTGATTTACTTCCTGAATAGATCTCACAAATGTATCTTGGGCTGCCACTGTCACCCATGGCTTTCTGCAAACCAGAATCTCACAAGTTGGGCTCTGATACTATGTCTTCTTCAACGTTGGATTATATGATTTGAAATCCTTTGGTCACTGATGTTGGAGTGCTTCTTCCATGTAGACTTAGTTGACAACCTAGTTAGATGGCTACTTGTTTGGAAATTTAAAAAGCCAGGGAGAATCATTCCCTGGGACAGAAAGAAAAGAGCGGGTGTATTAGTAATGTGACAGAGTCCACCTGCATTTACTGATCCTGTGAACGTACCCGCCGAACTCTTGAGTAAAGGAGTATAAAAAGACACTATTCAAGGTGTGATGTATTGTTGGCACATCCTGTGAAGTGAAATGACTACAAAAATACAGAAGATCTTAAATCTAAAAAAAAAAAAAAGATCCTAGATGCTATTTTATCTGATAACTGGGCATCATCTAATTTCCTCACCACACTTTGCTATAGCATTCATTCTCTTTTGTGCTTCCTTCCAGGAGACTTCTTAAAGTATTAAACAGCAAGAATGTCACTTTGAATGTTAGTGTCACCTGACCCAAGCCATGGTATTTTCAATTGCCTTATATGCGGGGGGGGAAATTGGCTATTGAATAAGAATGATTGATTAGGACTCAATGCAATTGAATTATGTTGCTGGTGAGAATATGAATCAGAATCAACTTGATGGTGCCTAGTGGGTTACACATTCAGTTGCTAGCTGCACACGCAGCAATTCAAGATCACTAGCTGCTACATCGGAGAAAGATGAGGCTTTCTACTCCGGTAGAGAGTTACAGTCTCGGAAATGCACAAGGACAGTTCTACTCTGCCCTGTAGGGTCCTGGCTATGAGTCAGAGCCGACTCGATGACAGTGAGTTTTAACAGCATGTGAAAAGAAACATAATAGCTGAAAAGTGGTGAGAACTTTGCTTGCTTATTGGCATGCTGACGTTCACGAGGAAGAGAGGACAGGAAACAGAAGAAGACACATGAAAGGTCCTGTCTGGACATCCTTATCTGACCTTTTCCTAGAGCACTCTGCTCTCCTATAACCATTACATTGCTCTAAGGTGAATTCATACCCACTGTGGGGGTGGGGCATTACTTCACTCTGAACATAATTTACATGGAAATTATCCCATGATTCTTCTAGAATTGATTTTGAATGTGTGGATGCTTTGGAGTAAAACATCCAAATAATCTTAGTTTAGTGGCCTCTTGACATTGATCCTGTGGTTACATCAAAGCTACATCAAACAACTCTAATTTGTTTAAGTAGCCCCACAGATAACATCATGGGGAAAGATTCAAAGCGTTTCCCCTAATACAAGGATGCCTGCTTTCCATACTAGTATTCAACATAATACTGGAAGTTCTAGCAATTATGAGATAAAAAGAAATAAAGCATACCCAAACAGAAAAGAATAATCTCTCTTAACACAAATGACGTGACCCTATACTGGCAGCCCCAACTCACAACAGGGTTTCATTTGGGTATTTCCATCATATATCATTTCTGACAGAAATCAGATATCTCTGCCCCCCTTTAGTTTTCATCATCATTGCCTTTAAAATCAGTAAATATGATTAATATATGCATTAATCATTTTACTGGGGGCTCATAACTCTTATAACAATCCATACATCCATTGTGTCTAGCACATTTGTATATATGTTGCCATCATCATTTTCAAAACATTTTCTTTCTACCTGAACCCTTGGTATCAGTTCCTCAATTTTTTCCTCCCTCCCTCATGAACCTTTGATAATTTATAAATTATTATTTTAATATCTTAGACCAACCGCTGTCTCCCTTCACCCACGTTTCTGTTGTTCATCAGCCTTTGGGGTGGGAGGTGATGGTTATATGTTGATCATTGTGATCTGTTCCCCCCACCTTCCCCTTACCCTCACGGTATCACTACTCCCATTATTGTTCCTGAGGGGTTTATCTGTCCTGGATTCCCTGTTTCCAGCTCTTATCTGTACATGCCCTGGTCTAGCCAGATTTGTAAAATAGAATTGGTGTCATGATAGTAGGGGGGAGAAAGCATTAAAGAAATAGAGGACTATTGTATGTTCCATCGGTGCTATGTTGCACCTAACTGGCTTGTCCCTTCCTTGTGACCCTTCTGTGAGAGGATCTCCAATTGCCTACAGATGGACTTTGGGTCTCTACTCTGCCCAACTGCTCCCACCACCCTTGTTTGCATTGACATCAGTATATATTTAAATCTACTCATTATTTGTCTTTAGGATGGGAAAATTTCATGTAAGCTTACAGATGTATTTTCATACATACATAGATGCATTAAAAATGTACACATCCCAATAATGTCTTCTGACGATGAAAAAGAGTTGGACAACATTGGCATTTTCCACTTATGGAAACTTCTGGATCATCTGGATGATCCTCGGGAATGGAGTTGGCATTCTAGTCAGAAAATCAATGTGTATTGTCTGTACGGTCCTTTTCTTTTCTTTGTGTATTTCGCAGCAACATTTCACTGCTTCTCAAATCTACCTGTCAGCTCAGCAAAGCACTCAGCACATGGTCTCAGGTTTTCAAGCAACTGAAGCTTTGGATTTAGTTTAGAACACTGAACCTAGACAGCAGGATTCTGAACAGTAAATAATGAAACTGAACATCTGAGAATAATAACACTAAGCAAAGTACATGCTGCAACATTATGTAGTACATAGTATTAATGATAAGATGGGGGGGGGAGCAAAAACAAATGGTCATAAGTCCATTTTGTCAGATGTGGTAAGTCAGAGGCAATCTGTGTATATATTGTGAAAGTTCACAAGAAACTACCAGAGCTAATAAATAAATTTAGCAAAGTTTCAGGATACAAGAATAACACAAAAATCAGTGAAGTTAACCGATTACAAGAATCTATGTATAGGCTCCTCCCTGGAAGATGAACAGCAGAGAAGAGGGTGGGGGGAGACGTCGGACAGTGTAACATATGGCAAAATAATAATAATTTATGAATTATGAAGGGTTCATGAGGGAGGGAGAGTGGAGGAGGGAGGGGGGAAATGAGCAGCTGATATTAAGGGCTCAAGTAGAAGGCAAATGTTCTGAGAATGATGATGGCAACAAATGTACATATGTGCTTGATACAATGGATGGATGTATGGATTGTGATAAGAATTGTATGAGGCCCCAATAAAGTGATTTAAAAAAAATCAGTGAGGTTAACATGCATGAGCAATGAACGCATGGAAGATTAAGGGGGGAAATTCAATTTCTAATAGCATCAAAAAAATAAAATACCTAGAAATAAATTTAACCAGGGAAGTTAAAGCCTGGTACACACACTTAAAACTATGAACTATTACTGCAAGAAACTAAAGATACATAAATAAATGGAAAGACATCCTGTGTTTGTGGATTGGAAGGTTTAATATGATGAAAATAGATACTACCCAAAGCAAACTACAGAATCAGTACAATTTCTATCAAAAGTTCAACAGTCTTTCTTTTCTTTTCTTTTCTTTTTTTTTGAGAAAGGAAAAAGCCAGTCCTCAAATTCAAGTGGCCCTAAATAGCCAAACCATCTTAAAAAGAAGAACACAATAAGATGTACACTTCCTGAGTTCAAATATACTATAAAGCTAAAGTAATAAAAAAAAAGTGTGGTACTGGCATAAGGATAGATAAATAGACCAATGGATTAGAAGTAAGGGTCCAGAAATAAACCTATACACCTAATATAAGTAGAATTTGACCAAAGTGACAGTGCCATTTGATAGGGAAAGAATAGTCTCTTCCATAGATGATGCCAGGGCAACTAGTTTTCACAGGTAAAAGGATGAAGTTGGACTCATCCTCCACACTGTCTGTGGAAATTAACTCAAAATAGGTAAGTGGTAAATGTCAAAACTCAAGTCATAAAACTCTTAGAAGAAAACATAGGGGCAAAGGTATGGGTCTAGTTTTGACAACGGTTTCTTAGATATGACACCAAAAGTACAAACAACAAAAACAAAATAGATACATTGAACTTAATAAAAGTCAAAAACTTCTTTACATCAAAAGACTTTACCTGTGGGGGTTGCCAGCCCCCACAACTAATCACAGGTTCAGTAAGCACAATTGTACAGTTTAGATATATAAAGATTGTCATAAAGTCATAGAGAGTAAGAGCGATAGGAGAGAGTAAAATAAAGAAGTCAGACACATTTCATGGTTGCGTGCTCACTTCAGCTCCTCTTGGTGGTACAGGGCAGAAGAGAGAGTGATTTATTGCTAACCAAAGTTTATATATCTTTGGGGGCCGTGCAAGTCCCCTATTACAGGTAAAGACCTATGTCACAGGAAAGGATTGAATTATAGGTATTACAGCAATGGGAAGGAGACAATCTAGGGGTCTACATGCAATAGGAAGGGGAGGGATTGGGGGTACACATGTGACAAGATGGGCAGATCCTAGATTCAGGATGGCAGCCTAACTCTGGATGTCACTGAGCAGGTTTGACCTGTTCTCTGGCTCTCCATGGAAACAATTATCAGTAGGATGTGACCCCCACCTACAGTGGGCCAGACAGCAGTCCGATGGCTGAATGTCTTCAGTGAGAATATCTCTAAGCATCTGACTTCCCACCATGTGCTGGCAAACAGCCTCCAATGTTTGGATTATCTTTGGGGGAGACAAAGCTGGGAAAAGTCTTTTATATCCCACATTTACCAAGAAAGTAAAAAGGTCCCACCAAGCCCTGAGGACGATATTCCTGCTCAGAGCAGCCAACACACAGAGAGGACCCCACTATGAGACACAGCGTCCCTCACTGAC
>NW_022103900.1:3207320-3212488 GCF_000313985.2 Echinops telfairi
AAGTAGCCTCTACTCAAGTGCTCCCTCAATACAAAAACACTTTGTTCTATTAAACTGGCATTCCATGATATGCTCACCTTCCTGACATGATCGCCGAAGACAAAGCAGGTGCATAAGCAAATGTGAATAAAGCTGATGGTGCCCAGCTGTCAAAAGATATAGCATCTGGGGTCTTAAAGGCATGAAGATAAACAAGCAACCATCTAGCTGAGAAGCAACAAAGCCCACATGGAAGAAGCACAGCAGCCTGTGTGATCATGAGGTGTTGATAGGATCAGGTATCAGGCATCAAAGAACAAAAAATCCCATCATTCACAATGGGAAGTGCAGAGTGGAGACCCAAAGCCCATCTGTAGGCAACTGGACATCCCTTCATAGAAGGGTCATGGGGAGATGAGCTAATCAGAGTGCAGTTATCGCAACGATGGAACATACAACTTTCCTCTAGTTTTTAAATGCTTTCTCCCCACCACTATCATGATCCCAATTCTACCTTACAAATCTGGCTACACCAGAGCCTGTACACTGGTACAGATAAGAGCTGGAAACACAGGGAATCCAGGACAAATAAATCCCTCAGGACCAATAATCAGAGTAGTGATACCAGGAGGGTAAGGAGAAGGTGGGGGAGAAAAAGTATGTAGATCACAAGGATCTACATATAACTCCCTCCCTGAGGGACAGACAACAGAAAAGTGGGTGAAGGGAGACATCGGACAGTGTAAGACATGTAAAAAAAAGTTTATAAATTATCAGGGGTTCATGAGGGAGGAAGGGAGGGGGGAAAATGAGGAGCTGATACCAAGGGTTCAAATAGAAAATGTTTGAGAATGATGATGGCAACAAACGTACAAACGTGCTTGACACAATGGATGGATGGATGGATTGTGATAAGAGTTGTACGAGCCCCCAATAAAATTATTTAAAGAAAAAAAAATACTTAGTGTCCATAGGTCTGATATTTTTCTCCCACTCAGTAGGCTGTCGCTTTACTTCCCATCAGATAAGGAACCCTGGTGTGGCTGCTGAATAAGCGTTGGACTCGAATTGCTCCATGGGAAATAGTTGAGGCTATTTGTTCCCATAAAGATTTACATACAGCTGGAAAACCCCTTTACAGAGGCATTGTGAGTTGTAATCAGCTGGATGACAGTGGGCTTGGGTTGGTATATATCCGATAAAGGTTTAATAACCAGAATATATAAAGAACTCATACAACAAAACAACCCAATAACAAAATAGGCTAAGGATTTGAATAGACATTTCTCCAAAAACTCTATATAAACTACCAAATAAGCACATGAAAAGATGTTCAATGTAATTGATTATTAGGGAAATGTAAATCAAAACTATGATAAAATACCACTTCACTTCCACTAGAATGTTTATTGACAGGAAAAAAAATGGGATTTAACAAGTGTTGGTAAAGATGTGTACAAATTAACACTGGCGCTCTTGTGAATGCAGAATGGCTAGCCACGATAGGAAACAGTTTCTCAAAAAGTTAAACACTGAATTTCCATTTGACCCAGAAATTCCACTCCTAGGTAATCTGAAAAATACCTGAAAGCAGGGACTTAAACAAAAACTTGTACACTGAGGTTCATGCTCAACCATCCAAAGGTAGAACTAGCCCAACTGTTGATCAACGGATGAATAAATAAACAAAGGTGGCACAGACATCAATGGAATATTATTTTGCCATAAAGGAAATGGAAGTTTGATTCAGGCCATGGCATGGATGAAACTTGAAGACATTATGCTGAATCAAGTTTGTCAAGTACAAAAAGATAAATATTATATGAGCCCACAAATAGACAAATGCATAGATTAAATGTGTAGTTTTTACCAGAGGTTGCAGGGGAGGGAGGAGGAAAAGGGGAAGTTTAGCTTAAGGGTACTGAATTTCTTCCTAGGATGATGAAAAACATTTGGAAATAGATAGTGGTGATGGTTGCTTAACATGGTGGGTCTAATTAATGTACACTCAAAACTACTAGCATGGTAAAGTGTTTCTTGTAAATATTTTACCATAAATAAATATATATATATAGTTAATTTGATCAGTCACACTTTTGGAGATAAATAAAACAGTGCATCAGAAGTCCTCAAATTTTTAGCTAAATCATTTTGGGGGAGAAAATATTTTCAAAACTATCTCTGATAAAGGGCTTATATCCAGAAAAGTTAAAAAGAATTCTTAAACCTTAATAAAAAGAAGGTAAACAACCCAACTCCGGCAAAAAGAGAATGTAGCAAATAAGCACATAAAAGGTTGTTCAACATCATTAGTCATTTGTGGTCATTAACTGCTGTTGCATTGTGGAATTCAACTCCTGGCCCCCTTCTGCATCACAGAACAAAAGGTGGCTCACTCTTGCCTCATCCCCAACATCAGAGCCTGTGTGAGTCCATGTGCCTGTCATGCTGATCCAACCCTCTGAGTGTCTAGCTCGCTCTTGCTGGCCCTGCACTTCCCCAAGCGGGATGATCTCCTCCAGCAATTGGCCCCTCCCGATGATGGCTGCAAAGCCAGTGCAGTGGACAGTGTTCTGTGGTAAACCCTGTTTCCTTTGGCTGATTGTCAAAAATGGGTCACAAGGCACTTGTTCCTAGTCTGTCTAGTCTGAAAGCTCCACTGAAACCTGTCTAAGCATGGGCGACCCTGCTGGCACTCGGGACACCAGGGAAATTGCTTCCAGCCTCCTCACAGCAGGCGAGCCACCACAGTATGACAAACTGGCAGACAGGGGGTGGCACTCGTCATTAGGTGAATGAAAATGACAATACCAATAGCATACTACTACACCTAGTAGAATGGCAAAAATGTAAGAGATCAACAAACAATCCCAAGTGTTGACAAGGGTATAGAGTGAGCACCCACGATGGTCAGACATGGCTGATGGGCATGCAAAGCAGGAACATCTACTCTGGAAACTAGTGTGGTGGTTTCTGACGCAATGAAACACACTGCCCATCAGCCTCAGCAATTCCACTCCTGAGGATTCACCAAGGGAATGAAACTGTAGAGTCACGCCAAGATGGATGTTCAAACGCTAATAACGGTTTTATTCACAATCGCAAAAAAAGAAACACACAATGTCCATCAATTGGTAAATGAACAAACAATTTGCACTATACCTGTATAATGGGCAACAACTCAGCAATAAACGGGAACATACTCTTGATACACACATCAACATGAATGAATTTCAAGAGCATTGTGCTGAGTGGAAGAAGCAGAGGTCAGAGACTACAACATTCTACAAAGGCAGAACTAGCGACAGAAAACAGACCAGTGGTTGCTGGGGACCAAGGAAAAAAGGAGTGAATTTGTATTACAAAGAGGCAGGAAGGAACTTTCTAGGATGGTCTATGTTCTATGTCATGACAGAAATGAAAAGTCACTGATTGTCATTTATTTGAATCGCTGATTTAAGTCACACTTAAAATTTGTGGATTTTGTTGTATATATACATTATCCTTCCATAATGCTGATTTAATGTATTTTAAAATGAAGTCATTCCTTTGTAATTGCCCCAGTATTTGTATTCCAGTGACTGCTAATGGTAGTAAATCGTAGCACCCACCACTGCTGTCAAGTCATTTCCGACTCCTAGGGACCCCGTAGGACAGAGTAGAACTGCTCCCTAGGGCGTCCGAGGCTGAAATTCTTCACTGGAGCGGACAGCCTCAGCGTTCTCCCCCAATAACTAACAAACAACATCAGTTAGTAGATGTTTAACAGGGGGTATTTAGAATGGCCTAAGTCTCCTCCTTCACTTTTGTCAGCATACATTAAAAATAAGAAAGAGGGGGTGGGGGTGGCTTAACATAACTGAGCTTGCTTCACCCCAGGAAGCCCCGGTGGATGGTTTGATCTGAAATGGAAAGGGGACAAATGTCGGGATGATTTTAGCTCAGATGTATCCACTCTCCTTTTATTATTCCAGAGCAAATATTAGTGGGTTGAATGAATCTCAAGCTGTAGACATTTCTCAGGTCTATTTTTAAACTCAACCTGGCTCTCTCCCAGAAAGATGAGAAACAAATATCTACTGGCAGTAAAGCCTTTACCTTTTTCTCATGGAATTTTCTGAGGAGATTTATAAAAAATTTTTAAAAAGCCTCTGAAAAATCAGAACAGATGGAAGATTATGAGGAGAACTGCGAAACAGGATACTTTTTAGGGTGCTGAGGAGAAAAGAAAATACACCAAAGACCTGGGTTCTGAGGGGTGGGGGGTGAGATTTGTGTGTGTGGTTGTTGTTTTGCATCAGTTGACTAGAGACGAGATATCAGATGTAGTAAATATTTGCCTTCTTTGAAAGAACTGAAAGCAATAAAAGCCCAGTCACATGAAATTGTTCTCAAGGTTGGTTTATAAGGCATCTGTCCAGAGAATTTTCGTCTTAAACGAATCTTTAGAATTCTTCTAGGCAATAAGAGTTTAGAGATTTGAGGAATATTGAGAGAAATGATTTAAAAAATATATTGCTCATTAACATCTGCTCTCTTTTCTCCTGATCATCCTTTAGAAAACAACAACAAAAAATTCAACTAAATCTCTCTAAGGGGGAAGAGGTGAAAGAGAAAATTCCAGCTATCGCTGCCATGTTTTGTCCACATAAAGCCTTCACAATGCGTCCTCACACACCGATGAATCATACTGGAGTGCCTGTCTCTTCAACAGGTGAGCCACGTGGGGGTCCTGGGCTAACCTCTCGAGGGAGAGAGTGGAGGGATCTGAGTTTGGCCTCCACTTCCCAGTTCGCCATGACTCATTCATCCCAGATTTGTTACCCAACCATTGGGAATGAGGCCGTGAGGGAACACGTTGCAAAGCCTTAAAATAGACAGGAACATTGCCGGTCCCAGAAAAAGTGCTGGGATAAAAGTGGAAAATACAGCGGTGACTTGTTGCCGTATAGATACAGGTGGTTCGTGGTCCTTTTTGTTTTCCTACTTGATACATCCTTCCTGAATTTCAATGGGATGAAACAAATAAAATCATACTGCGTTATCAATAAAGATAGCAGGTTGTATGCCGGCGCGGAGTAGGGAATCAGTGGAGAGGTCTAGGGGGCTGGTCCTAGCCCCAAATACTAAGTAGATGCCTGCCCCTCCCCTGAGAAGAATGTATCTCAAAGGATGGCACTGAATCTGCA
>NW_022103900.1:3214397-3221827 GCF_000313985.2 Echinops telfairi
TACAAATGCGCTTTACACAATTGATGTGTGTATGGATTGTGATAAGAGTTGTATGAGCCCCTAATAAAATGTTAAAAATAATAATAATAATAATAAATATGTATACTGTGAACTGTAAAAAAAAAAAAAAAAAGATAGCAGGTTGTAAAGGACTTAAAGACCATCTTAAGAATACACACAGGAAGGGCAAGCTATCTTTGGGTAAGAAAAAAAATCCAAAAGAAGAGCAGTGGAAAACAATACCTGCAAAGATCTTCATTCAAGGGAGGTGAGAGCATCTTTCCTTGGCTGAAGACGCTGGGTGAATGAAAGGGGGAAAATACCATCCTGACAAAGCCAAAGGCAACAATAAGCCAACCTTCAGGCCAGATGAGATTGTCGGAAGGTCTTGAGGCTGGTGGTTTGGAGCACTGGTGTTTCCACCCCTGCGGCTATTTACCAAGCTTAAAGGACCTGGCAAAAGTCTCCAAACACTCCAACATCCTATCGGTGTGATTTTCTACAGTTTGAGAAAGGCCAATCCATGCCTAGATCTCTTGGACAAAGGGAACCAAAAAGCATATGTGCAGTGTTTCAAGGAGTCCAAAATGTGTGGCAACCATTATGTCTCTGTCTTTGAATGTTTCCAACTTGAGGGTTTGTGCTGACAAGATGAAGATCTAAACAAGAATGGCCAGGCCTGGCTGCAAATGACTGCTTGAACGAACAAGAGCATCCTGGGAAACCCATCATGGGCTCCTGTGGGCTTGCCTATGTCATTCCCTCTAAGAGAGTACAACTGTCCTCTTGCTTTGATCATTTGACAAATACACCTTCTCCAGGGACACAGTGTGAGCTAAGATACTAGGTCCATTTCAGGTCTGATGTCAGAAACTAGGCAGTGGACTTAGATTCTCAAGGGGAAAGGTTTGTTAAGGAAATTCTTTTCCTTCCTGACTAAAGAAACATTGCAAAAAAAAAACCAAACATAAAAATTTTTTTTTAATTTTAAAAAAAGAAAGAAACATTGCATCAGATAAATCTGCAGCACAAGACCTCATTAAAGTGTTGAAAAGCAAGGATATGACTTTGAGGACTGAGGTGTACCTGACCCAAGCCCTGGTATTGTCAATCATCTCATATGCATGTGAACATTGGACATTGAATGAGGAAGACCAAAGAAGAATCGATGCATTTGAATGATGCTGCTGGAGAAGAATATTGAAAGTACCATGCACTGCCCAAAGAACCAGCAAAGCTGTCTTAGAAGTATTACAGCCAGAATTCTCGTTAGAGGCAAGGATGGCAAGACCTTGTGTCACATGCTTTGGACATGTTGTCAGGTGAGGCCAGTCCCTGGAAAAGGGCATGATGCTTGGTCAAGTAGCAGGACAACAAAAAGAGGAATGTCCTCAACAAGATAAATTGACTCAGTGGCTGCAACGATGGGCTTGAACATGCCAATAATTGCACCAGATCAGGAACCAATTGGGGGTACGCAGGGTCACTATGAGTCAGACAGAATCAAGAGCACCTAACGACAACCAAGTGGCACTAAGAAGTCTCTCTTCTTTTACTGCTATTGGATCATCACACTCATTGATTTACTTGACAGATATTTTCTTAGTATGGACTAGGTGTGAGGCACTGTAGTACATACTAGGTATACAATGGCAATGAGACCTTCATGGGGTTGATATTCTAATCGGGGTGTGCCACAGTAGAAAAGTCAACAATGTAAAATGAACTCTGAAGAAACTAGCCAGAAAGTGGTCAGGTTATGTAGCCAAGACTTGAGCCAGGTAGGCTAGAAAGAGTCAGCCATATTAAAAACAAACAAACAAACCAGGAAAGGCTGCTTCAAACAGAGGGATCAGCAAGTACAAAGCCCATGAAGTATCAAAGAATGTGGCATGCTCTAGTGTGGCTGGTGCGTGGTAAGGCAAGAGAAGAATGAGATGAAGGTGAAGGGACAAGAAATTAGAGTTTTATTCTGAGTACACTCGAGTTTTAGTGTGTTAGGCAGGATTCTCTAGAGAAACAAAACCAGGACACTGTGATTATATATATAGGTTTATACAGCATGAAGGAATATAACAGCTAATTAGTCCACACAGCAGTACAGATGGCTCAGCTCAACTGACTTCCATGGAACAGTTAATGTACTGGAAGTGCTTCCATATATGAGTGCTGCAGGGGCCACGGTCAAGGAAACAGACAGCTGAGTCTTCCCTTGGGCAATGCAGGCAGAGTCTGCCCACAGGCAGCAAACAGCAGGGTGGGTCCCCAACAGTGAACAGCTTAGGAACTTAGCGAAGCAGGCTGTGATAGGATATCAGGCCCTGATGGGATATTGAACTCAAGCAATGCAAGGTGACAGGATCCACCACCATCAAGCTCAAGCGATGTACGCACCAGCAGTGTGGTGAAGCAGGTCTCAAAGGAGCCTCAAGCTCTAGCTGCATGATCCATGGGTTGGCTTGTCCCACAGGTAGTGTAGCTCACAAGTTGAGGCAGAGAACCAGCTAAAGCAGCCATAGGCTGGTCTGATTGCCAGAGAGCAAGAGAGAGGGGGGTGGGCTGTGCAGAGTCATTTATCTCTTTGCCCTCCAATCATACTGTGACCTGATTAATCCCATATGTTCCTATTGGCCAGGTTGGCACAATAAACTTATCGGTCACACTTAGTAAGATTATATTGACTGTCAATATGGGAAATGTATTGGAAGGGGACCAAAGTGGAAGCAATGAGACCCCTTAGAAGGTGTAAAGTGACAGTTGATTTGTAGTATGGAGACATATTTATCCCAATGAAAAGTGGGATGTATATACTTACATCTTGAGCCTGGATGGCCTCCGAACTGCTTCCCCCAATGAAGTACAGTGGAAATGAACCAGGGATTTCTGAAGAGACACCATAAAAAGGCCATGCAATTTCTACCTTGTCTACAAAGATGCTTGATTTGGGAGCTCAGATTCTACCACGTGAGAAGACCACCTTCTTGCACTGTTTTTCATATATCTCCTCAGCCACGTGGCCAAGCCTCAGTTTTACTGTGATAAAGCAGGAGCCACCATGTCCCGGGAACCTGGAAAGGGAAAGTATGTTTCTCCCACCTGCATAATTGAGGCCAAAGCAGGGAAACTTTCAGGAGGAAGGTCTGCAGTCCTTGTGAGGATTCCCTTCACACACTCCACTTGTGCAGAAGACTAGACATTTCAATGGTCAGAATCATTGGAGGGGAACTTTGGGCGGGGACCCTTTGGGCACATCACACTGAAAGGAGCCTGCCTCTTGGCCAACTGGGATGGAGGCCTGGACCAAAAGAGGCAGCTGAGGAGTAAAACAGAGTTCTTCTGGGGAAAAGTAGGGCACCCCTTCTTGCAAATGTATTTTCCACAAACTCAGTAAAGAAGAAATGGAGAAAGACAGCTCTCAAGTTGGGCCCATGTACCCTTTTGTGCCTTACTATTTCTTCTAACAATTGTTCTGCTCCGTTCACCAAAAGCCTCAGGAAAGTGATGACATCTGGTGGATGGTGTTCTTGGTGGAATAATTTGGATGACTTCCATTTCTTGCCTATAGTAACCACACCATTATGACCAGAGATGCAACCATGGAACTTCCACCACCGACAACCAAATACCTTGACTTCTCACCATGCCTCATATTCATTTAATGAGATAAAGCATTTTCTTCCACAATGATGGCTTACTGCCCTAGTAGAGCATACTGGTTTAAATACGCTGGATGGTTATTATGAGATTCCCTTAGTAAAATCCCCTCCGGGACACCTAAGGACTCTCTGACACCACATTATGTCAAACAAAATCTTCTCATGGAAAGCAGATGAACTTAGCAGGCTGTGACGTCTGTCTATTGTTCTTGAGGAGGGCACATACACTCTCTTTGTCCTTTACATTTGCATCAAGGGAGGGGAACATCTGCAGATCCCCTACTTTGCTTAGCAATCATACTCTTTGTTTCTACAAACAAAACTGAAGAAACCTGCCTTACAGTAACTCAAATGAGATAAGAGAATTGGAATTTAAAGCCCCTCAAAGGCCTTTGATTTCTGCCTTAAACAAAGGATTACCACACTGTGACCCCTACCCCTTCCCACTCATTGGAAATAGCCACATAGCACTGGTTGTAAGGGAATAAACCCTCTGCCTGCTTCCAAACTGCAAGCAAGAGCTGCCAGTTCCTGGGCCCAGACCTTGCAGAGGACTGCAGAATCGCACCTTTAGGAAACAGGCTAGACACAGTGTGGTTAATTCCTACCATTAAAATAATCATAATAATAATGAACATTTTAACAATTTTATTGATGTATAACAGGCACATAGTAAGCAGTGTACAAATGTATATCATGATACATTCTGTGAAGGAGGACATAATATGATTTGGATGTTGTGCAAGTGAGGCGTCAACTAAGTCCACATGGAAGAAGCACACCAGCCTGTGTGTCTAAAGGATAATAAAATCCAAATCCGAAGGAGGGAATGATATCAGAGCTTAAATTCTGAACACCCAGTTTGCCGAAGGCTGTGGATGACAGTAGAAGCCCAAAATCCATTTGTAGTATTCCCACCAGAATTAAGCCTCTGGTAAATCCCTTCTGAATATGGTCTGGGGACGTGAAGAGCCTTGCTATCAGATGGAGAGCACTGCAAAGTCACTTATGTCAGATGTAGTTAGGATCAAATGTTCATTTGATCTCCCTTTTGACCCATTTAAAGTTGTTTCCATTTTTACTATTTTCTACTTTATGCCTGATTGAGTTTTCTATGTTTTGTCTAGTCACTGCTGTTGTTTTGTTTGTTTGCTTCCATTTGGCGTTTTGTGTGATTTCCTGTATCTGAAATCCAGCATCGGTAGACCGATAGAGACAGTAACTGGATTCATAACTGCTTAGGGCATGGCAGGTAAAGATGTAGGGAAATGAGGAGCTGGCAACAATGAGTAAGAGAAGAAAATGTTCTGAAATTGATGGTGGGGATGATTGCAGAACTCTTACTACGATTGAACAATTAAATTGTATGCTATGTGAAATATATGCCGATAAAAGGAAGACATAACACAATCTGTGAGACTCTGATTCCAGTCGCCCTCAACACCATTGATGCTGTTGCTGCCACTGCTCGACCTGGAGGCTAGAGATCTTGTGGCGGCAGCACCAGCAGAAACAGAACAAGAAGAGGAGGGAAGGAAGAGCAGGGTGGGCCCAGCTGCCGCCTGCCCAGCACTCAAAGTCAGAGCCATGTCCTCGGCCACACCTGCCTGTATACCACCAGGGCCTAATGCTGTCAGAGAATGGGTTTGGAGCCTTAAACCCAGTAGGGAAGCAATAATAAAGAAAAGGAGATCTGCTTCAGTCGATCTCACTGCAGTTGACTTGATCCTGACTCATAGCGATCTGATAGCACCGACTAGAGCGGTCCCTGTGGGTTCCTGAGACTGTAACTCTTTCTAGGATAGACAGCCTTATCTTTCTCCCATGGAATAGCTGGTAGTTTTGAACTACTGACCTTGTGGTTAGCCCAACTAGTAACCAACGAAGCTACTCGTTTAATCTGTGAGACCCCAGACATGCATGCAGTTGAATGTTGTCTGAATGGACATTAAGTAAAAATACCTGTGTAGTTGACATTTACTGTTTTACAGCTTTTGACCCGTGTGTGTATATACACCTATGAAGCCATCGTCACGGCCACCAGTGAACATATCCAAAAGGTTACTCCTGTCCATTTTATACTCTTTCTCTCCTGTACGATCTCATCTTCCTCGCTCAGCATGGCACCAGTAGTCTGCTTCCTGTCATTTTGTATTAGATTGAATGATAACATTTTCTAAAATGTTATATAGATGAACTTACACAGCACATGCTCTCTTTTTGGTGTGTCTACTGAAGAGTAGTATTCTTTTGCAAATGGACATTTGGGTTATTGATGATTTGGAACTTTTGCAAATGAAGATGCTGGGGGCATTCATGGACAAATCAGTGGGTGTATGCTCTCTTTGCTCTGAGATAAATATCTAGGAGTGAGTGGCTATATCATGGGGTAGGTGTACATTAACTTTTAAAAAAACTGACAAACTATTTTCCAAAGTGGTGGTGTACCATCTTCCCACCAGCATATATGAAAGTTCTAGCTCCTCTATCTGCACAGTGACGTTTGATAATAGCAGTCTTTTGAATTTTAGGCATTATAATATGTATGTGGAGTTTTTAGCTGGTGCAAACCTGGCCAGAACTTCATCAATTTTATTGACTTCCTCAAGAATCAGCTTTTTGGTTTCTTTGATTTTCTTAACTGGCTTTCTATTTATATTTTGCTGGTTTCTATTATTATATTTATTATATCCTTTCTTCTGTTCTCTTCGGGGTTTGCTTGCACTTGCTAGTTTCTCAAAGTGGAAAATGAAGTCATTTATTTGACATCTTCTTTTCTTACATAGGAATTTAGTGCCATAAAATTTCACCTAAGTAATCTTAGCAGAATCCTACACATTTTATATGTTTTATTTTCGTTTGGGTCAAAATGCTTTCTAATTTATCTTTCATGCCTTCTTTTTTCTAACCTATAAGCTTCATATTTTAAAAATCCCACTCATAGTGATCTTATCTAAGGTTTTCAAGACTATAAATCTTTATGGGAGCATATAGCCTTATTGTTTTCCCATGGAACAGCTGGTAGATTTGAACCAACAACATTAGAGTGGGCAGCCCAATGTCTGTCTGCTCTTCTCAGAAAGCAAAAACTGACTGCCTTCGAGTAAATGCCGACTCATAGTGACCCTGCAGGATGGAGGAGAACTGCTCCTGTGGGTTTTCCAGACTGTAACTCTTTATGGGAGTCGAAAGCCTTGTTTTTCACCCACAGAGCAGCTGGTATCTTACACTAGGGACTTTGTGGTCAGCAGCCCCACATGTAACCACTAGGACACCAGGGTCCCTGTCTCTGCTCTTAGAAGTGTGTTATTTAGTTACCAAATATTTGGGAACTTCATGATTCGTAATATAAATCTATTGTCAAACATCATACTTTTTAATTATTAAATATATTTGGTTTGCTTTATAGCCCCAAAAGTAATCTCTCTTGATAACTATCTGTGTGCAATATAAGAGAGTGTTATTTTTCAGATGCTAGACCAGCTTTCTATAAATATTAAGTAGGTTAATTTGGCAATGTTGTTCAAATCTCATATTCTTAATATTAATGATTGAGACATATTGAAATTTCAATTTCTCCTGATGGAGCATCATTTTGAGGTTATGTTTTTAGGTGTATAACTCTTTAAAATGTTATATCTTGTCAATGAATTCTTTTTGTTAAATAATCATTTTATTAGGGGCTCATACAACTCATCACAATCTGTACATACGTCATCTGTGTCCAGCACTTTTGTACATATGTTGACTTCATCATTCTTATGACACCCACTT
>NW_022103900.1:3223220-3231587 GCF_000313985.2 Echinops telfairi
ATTTACATCTCTATGAGTACCCTTTGCCTCCTAGTTCTTTCCTCTGTTTCTTTGTACTTTCCTCTTGTCCCACTATCATGTTCTGCCTTCATTTGGGTTTTAGGGTCAATGAATTCTTGATCATGTGCAATTTCCTAATATGGTTGAACATCAACCAATTCTTTTTAGTCCAATATCTTTGTTTATTCCTTCTATCTTCTTTTGACATTTCCTGCATTATTCAAAATGTTTCCATAGAATCCTTCGATATTTCAGCTTGAGACTTGAATATTCCCTTAATTTCTGACAGCTTAAGAAATGCTGAATCTGAGGCACCCTCCTACTCCCACGAATTATGGATAGCATCACAAAGAACGTGAAACCGGAACAGTTCATTGTGCTCCTGTGGAACCTGAACACAGACCAAGAACCTGCCCGTTGACAAAGCAAGGGCATAGTGTGTTTTGTAATCAGAAAAGGTGTGTGTCAGGGTTGTTCACGCTAGTTATTCAACCTGTATACTGAGCAAATAATCCAGGGATCTGGACTATATTAAAAAATGGCATCTGGTTTGAAGGAAGACGCATTAACAATCTGTGCTATGCAGATGGCACTATGCTGCCTGCTGAAAGTGAAGAGGACTTGGAGCACTTACCTGATGAAGACTGAAGACTATGACCTTCAGTATGGATTATACCTCAACCTAAAGAAGATGAAGTCCTCACAATGGAGCTAAGAAGCAACATCATGATACATGGAGAAAGGAATTAAGATGTCAGGACTTCGTTTTACTTGGATCCATAATCAGTGCTTATGCAAGCAACAGTCAAGAAAGCAAATGATATAGTGTATTAAAGAAATCTATTCTTGACACAATGGATGTATGTATGTATGTGATGAGAGTTGTACAAGCCCCCAATAAAATGATTTTTTTTAAATAAAAGAAAATAGTGCCCCCCCCCAAAATGAAATCTGCTCATAAGACTACTTAATGTTTTAAAAAGCAAAGATGTCACTTAGAAGACTAAAGTGTGGCTGACCCAAAAAGCCGTAGTGTTTTAATTGCCTCATATACATTCAAAAACTGGACAATGACCAAAGAAGATGAAGAATAATTGATGTCTTTGTATTATGATGTTGACAAAGGATATTGAAAGTATTGTGCACTGCCAGAATGAAGAAATCTGGTTTTGGAAGAAGTACAGCTAGAATGCTCCATAGAAGGAAGGATGGTGACACTTTGTCTTATGTACTTTGGACACATTTCCAGTAGGGCCAGTGTCTGGAACATTTCCAGTAGGACCAGTGTCTGGAAAAGGACATCATACTTGGTAAATGTGGCAGTTATATAATCTCCTGTCAGTGTGAGCGAAGGGGTGGAATCTAGCCTGTCAATCAGGACGCAGCTTGATAACATCATTTGGAGGTGCCATGGAGCTAAGTAGCTCATTAGAGGCCAGAGCCAGTCTCTTTGCCTTCCCTTTCCTGCTGTTGAGACACTCAGAGAGCTGGTGGAGACCCGTGCCAGCGTTGAGATGCTTCCACTGCCGCTGGATCCACAAGATGGTCTATCCACTGGCCTCTGATCTTCCTGCATTTGTTATCATTGCATGTGCAGCATGAGTCTAAAGAGGAATTTATGGACGAGTATCGGACATATGCACTGATATTGGACTTATGGACTTGATCTGGACTGGGCTGGGATATTTTCTCCATATCCAATTGCTCTTTTTATATAAAGCTCTTTCTTATAGACATATGAGTGTCTATGAATTTGTTTCTCTAGTCAACCTGGACTAACACAGTAAAGTATAGGGTTAATGAAAAAGAGCAAGACCCTCAACAAGAAGGATTGACCATGTCTAAAACAGCGGACTCAAATATAGTAACAATTTTAAGGATGGTGCAGGGCTGAACCAGACAGTGTTTTGTTCTGTTGTAGGGTCAATATGAGTCAGAACAGGTTTGATGGAGCTTAACAACATTATTGATACAGTTAAATTTAAATATTTACTCTTGCTGTTTGTTTTCTACCTGACTTGTATGTTCTTGAATCACCCTTCCTCTTTTTTTTTCTACCTTCTTCTGGAATAATTATGCTTTGTGATTCTATTTTAATTCCTTTGTTCATTCTGTTATTTTAGTGGTTGTTTTAGGATGTGTAGTGTACATGTTTAATTTATCACAATCTACTTTCAAAGTCTACTACTTCACTGCCCCTATAAAACTCCAAAACCAAACTCATTACCGGCTAGCCCATCCTGATTCACGGAGACCCTATAGGTCAGTACAGAACTGCTGCTGTGGGTTTCTGAGATTGCAATTCTTTATGGGAGTAAAAAAACCTCATCTTTCCCCTAGAGAGTGGCTGGTGGTTTAGAACTGCTAATCTCAAGGTTAGCAGCCCTACACATAAGCACTATGCAACAAGGGCTCCTCATTTGTATCAGAAGAATCTTTGAATAGCATAGTTTCATTGCTCCCCTCTCAGCACTTATGATATTGTTATCATATTTTAACTTCCGATGTAACTCAGTGAGTAGCAATACAATGCTGTATTTGTTTAGGCTTTTAATTATCTTTTAAAGATATTGAGACTATGAGAAAAATCTTAAATATTTGCCTGTGTGGTTGACATTTCGTTTGCATTTCATTCCTTTATGGGTATTTATATTTCTGTCAAGGGTCCTTTTTATCTGTCTAAAGAGTTTTGTTTCTGGTTTTTTTTTTCCTTTAGTATTTCTGTTGGCCATGAATTCTTGCAGCTTTTGAATGTCTGAAAAAAATCTTAATATCCTAAGCATAGATTTCCGGGTGATAGTTTATTTTTCTTTCAAATGTTTAAAAATGTTGCGTCATTGTCTTATCAACTTGCATAGCTTCCCAGGCCTGAGAAATCTTCGCCACCTCGTCTCACGTTCTTTGGGCACGTTATCAGGAGGGCCCAGTCCCTGGAGAAAGACCCTGTCACTCTCCAGAACATACCTTTCTCCCTGGCTGCTTGGAGATTTTTTTAGTCGCTGATTTTGGGTCATTTGATTATGCGTTGTCTTAAGTGTGTCTGATCTCATCTTTCTTAGGCTCGGGGTCCATTGGGTTCCTTGAGCTTCTTGTATCTGTAGATTTCTAGTTTTCAAAATTGGAAAACTGACAGCTGTCATTTCTTCAAATCGTTTTTTTTCTGTCCCTCTCCTACTTTGGGTATGTTACACAACGTGAAGTTGTCTCCCAGGGCACTGGTACTCTTTTCGTTCTTTATCATCACTTTTTTTAATCCTCTTTTTTCTCTGTGCTTCATTTGGAGTCATTTCTATTTCTAGGTCTTCACGTTCATGTACCTTTCTTTCTTCCGTTACCCTGTCCAGTGGATGCTCCCTCTCCATTGGACGGCAGTCCTGGCTGGTGCAGTTCACACGCTGTTGCTCACCCCAAACTGGGAGGCTTGAGTCCATCCAGAGGCATTTGAGAATAAAGGCCAGTGACCTACTTCTGAAACCCCAGACATTGGAAACCCGGTCAAGTACAATTCTGTTCTGAAGCAGTGGATGGCCTGGAACAGAATCAACTTGAGGGCACCATTTTTTATGTGGGTATCTCTTCCACTGCTCTGCTTAACCTTTTCAACATCTGGAATGCAGTCATAATTAATCATTTTAACCTTCTTGACTCTAGTTCAAGGAGCCCTGGTGGTATAGTGGTTAAGCACTTGGCTGTTCACGAAAAGGTCAGCGGTTTGAACCCACCAGCTGCACCGCAGGAGAATGGTACAGCTTTCGTTAAAATGTACAGCTTTGGAAACCCACCCTACAGGGTGGCTCGACTCTCCCGTCTGGTTGTTACGTGCTGGAATTTGATTCTGTGGCAATAAGTCGTAGGTCTCTAATTCTAGCATCTCTGTCAGTTTTAATTGGCTGATTTTGCTCCTCATTATGGTTTATATTTTCCTGCTTCTTTGCATGCCTGGCAAGTTTTTACTGTATGCCAAACATTGTAAATTTTACCTTATTGGATGCTAGATGTTTTTGTATCCCTATAAATATTTTGAGCTTTGTTCTGGGATGCAGTTAAATTACTCGGAAACAGATCAATTATTTTGTATCTTGCTTCTAAGATTTGTTAGGTGGGCCCAGAACAGCATTTAGTGTAGAGATAATTATTCTCCACTGGTGAGGCAAGGTTCTGCTTAGTACTCCACTAACTGCCTATGAATTATGAGGTTTTCCAGTCTGGTTGGAGGAAACAGACAGGATTTCTGGCCCTGTGTTAGCACCGGGCACTATTCCTTGAATCCTCTAGGCTTGGGCTTCCTCCAGGCTGGCCCGTTTCCTTGTGTGCATGGACTGAGGAGTTCCCTGCCGGAGAGTTGAGCAGGAGTTCTGTGGAGCTCTTTTCCTCTCTATTTTGTGGAACATTCGCCTTCTTGGTCTCTCCAGACTCGCAGGTTGCCCTCAGTTCCGAGTCCCTTCTAGCGCTGCGAGCTAGAAACTCTCCCAAGACAGTGAGTTCTGTCAGCCAGAGGACTCTTTTTGTGAACGTCATTGCCTAATGGCCAATGATTGGATCCATTGTTTTATATTTGTATTAACCTTGGTTGTTACAGACAAGAAGACCAATCTGCTTCCTATTGTGCCATTTATTACTAGAAGATGCTGAAATGTAAAGAGAAGGTGAAACCCTTTCCTTTGTTGCTGTTAAATGCCATGGAAGAGGTGCCAACTACGTGCAACGGTAGGAAGTGCCGTGCCATCCACGCCGTCCTGTGTGAGCCCTTTCTTGCTGCCACTGGGTCGACCCGTCTTGCTGAAGGTCATCTTGTTGTTCACTGCTATACTCAGTATGATGTCCTTTTGCAAGCACTGGTCCCTCCTGATAGCATGTTCGAAGCAAGTGAGACGAAGTCTCCCATGTTCATTCGTAAGGAACATTCTGGCAGTACTTCTTCCAAGACAGAGTTTTCGTTTTGTTTTGGTTTGGTTCTCTAGCAGTTCACGGACCTTTCAATAATCTTCCCCAGCGCTATCGTTCAAATGTATCAATCCTTCTGTGGTCTTCCTATGCATTGTCCAGCTTCCACA
Organism: Echinops telfairi; assembly: GCF_000313985.2. Lineage (NCBI taxonomy): Eukaryota > Metazoa > Chordata > Mammalia > Afrosoricida > Tenrecidae > Echinops > Echinops telfairi. Next base: position 3,228,275 of record NW_022103900.1, read on the forward strand.
TGCCTGGGGGGGGGGGTAAAAAACCCCGTGGTTTTGGTGCTGTCCTTCCTCAGCACTTTAGAGAGGGCTTGTGCAGCAGATTTGCCCCGTGAACAGGGTGTTTGATTTCTTGACTGCTGCTTCTGTGTGCATGGGCTGTGGCTCCAGGTAAACTGAGAAACCTGACAACTCCAATCTTGTCTCCATTTATCACGATGTCGTCTTTGATGCTGTGGTGAGGACTGTGGCTTTCTTCACATTGAGATGCAATCCGCACTGAAGGCCGCAGTCTCTGATTCCCATCAGCAAGGTCAAGTCCTCCTCGCTTTCAGCAAGCAGAGTTGGACCATCTTCTCTCTAGTTTTGTCCCTAAACTTTCACAGCACTGTAGTCAACAATTTTAAGTAAATATCGACTCAGAGAGAGAAGGTAAATCCTAAAACCAAAGTGGGTTCATCTCTGGAGCAGACAATTCAACAAGGCTGGAAGGGAGATACCTAAGTGTGATATAAGAAAGTTCCTAAATTGTGGTACCCATTGTTTCAGTCACCTAGTGCTGCTGTAACAAAGAAAAAATCTCACAATGGGTGGCTTTCCAGAACAGAAATGATTTCCTCACAGGTTAGGAGGGTAGAAGTTCAAGTTCAGGGCGTGTCTCAAGGAAAACATCCATCCGTGTCTGTTTCAGCTCACAATAGCTGACACTCCCTGGAGTTCCTGGCTTGATGGATGCATGTGCCATGTGCTTCTTCATACGATGTGTCCCCCGTTGATCTGCGTCTGATCCATTCTTTGTATAAGACAAACATCATTGGGATCTGGGCCCACCCTACGCTGTTGATACGACCTCGTTAGCATAGCAAAAACATAATGCCAAACAAGGATTATATGTGTAAGTATGGGAGTTAACATTTCCACGCTTGGAGCCAATGCAATCCACAATACCCTCCCTCGTTTGCCCATTTCATATTCTTGTCCAGAACAGTCAAGGAAATCCAATTAAAGGGTGGCTTCTCACCGGGGTGTGCTTCCTCTAAAGCAGAGGAGCTCATTCCAGACACTTATGATATCACATCTCAGGGAAGCTGAGGAAAGCCAAACAAGCCAGGGACAATGCCTGTTAAGTTTGAAACTTGTTCTTACAGGATACCCAATCAGGAATTCGCCTGTGATGGGCGCCCACCCCGTTCCCCCCCACAAAGCAGAGACTCACTATGAGTCCCAGCCTCTTTTGCAGCTGTAGCATCCACATGTGATCTGGGATCCACCAATCACACCCATCCACCCCAAACTAGACTGATAGCGTGTGATGCACGCAGGAGACAACCGCTGAATCCATTTTGGTGAGGTGCGAAGGTGTGCGGTGAGGTTCTAGAGGCAGCAGCCCCGGGGTTCCCCCTGCAATCCTTGTCTGTTGTCTGGCCTTAGCTGTTGGCAGCACACCAGGACCTTGAACACCGAACCTCCCTGAACCAGTTCCCGGTGTGACTTCCTGGCTGTGTTGCCTCCGATCCCAGTTCCCTAGTTCCCTTAGCGTCCATGCCCGCCGTGTTGTTATTAAGTACAGGTTCGGTCCCTTTCCGCTAATTGTGGCCCGTGTGACAGAGCAGAGCCACGCCCAGGGTTTCTCAGCTGGGGCCTTTATCCGGGTCCCTCCCACAGAGCCACGGGGTGGGTTTGCAGCCCAGTGTTGAACTGCTGTGCCACCACTCTTTGAGAGCGTCCGAAGAGCCTTCAGAACAGGGATCGGCAGACAGTTCCCGTGAAGGGCTAGTTAATCACTGTTAGGCTTTGTGTGCCATCGCTGTCTTAGTGGCAGCTCCTCCGGTGTGTCCCCGTAGCAGGCAAGCAGATATAGATCGGATGTCAATAGATGGGGGCGGCCGTGCTCCAAGAACACTTCATTTATGGACCCTGAAATCTGAGTTTCATGCGACCCTCACAGGTCATGAAATATCAGTCTTCTTTTGTTTGTTTGGTTGAGTAATTGTTTTAAAAGGTTAAAAAAATCATTCTTAGATCATGCATCATGTAGAAAATAAGTGGTGGGTTAGGACCATCGTTTGCTGACCACTGCAAAAACAAAATAACACAAAACATTTCTTTTCTGCTCAAACAACCTACGGTTGGCTCCTGATTTGGGCGGATATAATTCATTTGTGCCTCTGTTCCACAGGATGCTTATTCTTAAGACATAGAGCTAGACAAATACCCATCTGCTTTTTTTTTTAATTGCCAGAAAAGAATCATTTACATAAACATCCACGGTCACCTGCTGCAATTTTTAGCAACCCACAGACTCCTTGCATAGTTCATATATTCCCAGAGTCTCCTGGCGAAGAAGGATTTTAAATAGACTTCCCCCCTCTGATATAGATCCCTCCGCTCCACAGAGCCCTTGCTCATCTGAGCGAGCTATTTGTTTTGTTGTCACCTGAGCACATGACTGTGGATAGACACAGCTCAGCGGCCATAGCTGTAGCTCAGCTTTCCCGTCGCTGACAGGAACAATGCATGAAATAAGACACACGGAGATGGCAATAAAACAAGTAGACTGCAAGACGAAGCAGCTGATTCCCTGGACTCGTTTTAAGGTTGAGATAGGAAACTACCACCGCACACGGAGAGCCTGCACTGACCAGCGTCGGCAGTGGCATTTTATTTTTTTTATTTTTTATTTTTTTAAATTTTTTTTCGGCAGTGGCATTTTAAAGTCTATTTCTTCCCATCCAGACACTTCACTGCAAGACCCAGCCTCCGTTTGCATTTTCAAATCGAGTGCCTTGCCTAATAAAAATATGATGCTTAGCAACAGAAATGAATTACAATGAAACTTTTTTTTTTTTAATTACAATGAAACTTAGCCAAACCAAAGCTGTATAAAAAAATCCTGCTGGACAGCAGGACTGACACAATTTGCAATTCCTCTTGTCCTTTGCTTACACTATCCCCTGGTTTATATTCTGGTGTGAAAAGAGTCTCATCAGACTGAGGTGATTAGACTTGCCAAGGGAACAACAAGCAGGTAGAGGCTTAACCTAGAAGGCCGCTGCCTTCTCCTCTGTGATGGGTTTTGAATGTAAAGGATTCCCACCTGAATTAGGGACTTGCTCCACTTTGAATATTTAATCCCCAATTTTACTTTTGAAATTATAATAATTAATTCAGCAGGAAAGATATCAAGCCAGTGTTATTCAGGGCCCTGGAAGATGGACCTAAGATTGAGATAAAACAGAAGACTTTCTATAGCGTCTGGGGCCTTAAAGGCTTGAAGGTAATCAAGCGGCCATCAAGCTCAGAAGCAACAAAGCCCACATGGAAGAAGCACACCAGC
>NW_022103900.1:3232334-3244050 GCF_000313985.2 Echinops telfairi
TAGCAACCAACAGTGACCAGCCATATTGATGGTATGTGCCCGTGATGTGATATGATAAGAAGGGAATTTTACCTCTGTGGTTCTTCTCAAAAGTTCCTAACTCCAGTCTAATCATGAGGACAAAATATCAGCTCACAATTAAAAGATAGTATAGGATCAATACTCCTCAAAACCATCAAGTTCATCAAAAAACAGGGCATTTGGGAAACTGTCACAACCAAGAGGGGTCCATGGAGACATGGTGACTAAATGCAAAGTGGTACCCTGTTTGGGACTCTGGAACAAAGAAGATTGAAAGACCCGAGGCGCTTCCAATAAACTACTGACGACTAATAATATGTCGAGATCGCTCCATTGTAGCAAATCAGTGGGGGGAACAAATGTAAACAAGGAAGGTTGGAGGGCGGGAGCGGGGCTGACCTCAGTTTTATAGGCATCGGCCGTGGGCAGCTGAAGCTGATGTCGCTGATCTTCCTTCTCCTGTGGGTAGCTGGAGGCGTCAGATGTGGCCGCCACGTTATTTCTTCAGATTGATGGACACAAAACCCACGGCGATGGATTCCAACAGCCCAGTGACCAGGAAGATGGCACAGGACTGGATGACGTTTCTGTCTGCTAGACAAGGCTGCCATGAGTCGAAGCCAACACTATGTCCACCAACTGGCCTGGCCTCAGTCATTGCAGCCAATGAACCAGAATGATCTAAAATAGGATCCTTAGGGAAAACTGGTATGGAAAAGTTCTCTGAACTAGTTTTACAATAATTCTGCAAATCACAAACTGTTCTACAATACAGCATTTTTTTAACATAGCCTTTCTCTTTGCTAGACTCATTGCCCTGCCCTTCACATACAGCCGAAGCCAGCAATCAGTCTACTGAGCTCAGTCTACAGACCATTACCTTGCTCTGTCTGCTAGACCCAAACCAAGCCGGCTGCACTCGAGTCCATTCTGACTCACAGCGACCCCATCGCACAGAGTAGAACTGCCCCTGGGGGCTTCCAAGACTAGAACTCTTTAGGGGGCAAGCAAGCCTTCTCTTTGTCCCATGGTTTCAAACTGCCGACCTTGCTGTTAGCAGGCCGGGGCCTAACCACTACACCACCAAGACAAAAAACGACAAGGAAAGCGGTGGATACAAAAGAATAACTTCCCGACACATTTTGTTATTTGTCTTCATGAATGGAACATAATCTGTGTGCAACTCAGAGATGGCACCTGACCTTTTATTTGTAACACAACAGCTGAACTCTCAGTGGTTGCCTGCAGTAACAACAATCCTGGCCTGTAGACAGCCCCTCTTCCAAATTAAAGGATGTTCCTTGAAGTTCTCACCCAATGCTCGTTACTCTTTACTGAGTCGAGTGCTTATATAAAGCCGAGGCAGTACCAGGGAACTGCACTGTGTTCTGCAGGGTAGGCTTCTTTTAAGTATGTTATTCAGTACAAATTCTTCCTCTGGGAATTTTATGAGAGAGAGCCTTTCTGATTATTCCTCCATGTCTGTGTTGTTAGCTGTAATTGCGCCTCTTAAGATAACCTTACAGAGGTCAGCCTTAAACAGAGGAAACTGAAGATTGATTCTCTTGTCATGCCCTGCGTAATTGGTCACAGTCTACGTTAGGCTGGAGACTGAAGGAGGACGCTCTGGGTTTGGCTTTTAGCAGTAAAGCAAGTTGACTGAGAACCTTCTGTCTGCAGCCTTGGGGTCTAGTCTCCGGAGTGGAGGGTCTGCTCTGACAGGAGTGGCTCTCCGGTCTTTTCGATGTTGTCCTTTGCCTTCTTGCTCTCGATCATGAACTGAGTTCCCACAGAGCACTCTTTGGGGCCACCTTTTTTGGTTTTGCTTTTATAATAAATATTTATGAAGAAAAGGTGAGAAAAACTATAGGACTAGATTTCAGCAAACTCAACCTCTTCCCAGCTTGGCCATTAAATGGGCATTGTACCTGGGCAAGGTATTGGCTCTCTGTGCCTCAGCTTCTTAAGCTGTAAAATTGAATTCATGAGACTCATCCCAATGATCTCAGTGTCATCATGGGAATCGATGCCCCTAATAGGTGCCGACATCTTTTTTCATATTCAAAAGACACTACAAAGTCCCACTTAAGCACTCAATAAGGAACTGCTCAGGATGCCAACGGCCCCTTCAAGTCCCCTAAGATGGCATCTCATTAGGACCAAAGTGTCAGAAGCTACAATTTGGTCACAGGTTTCACTCCACAGAAACAACTTCTGACTGATTTGGGGTTCTGTTTTTAAAGAAAAGTGAGAGAATAAAACTGTTTGGAGAGAATAGTGACTAACTCCCACAATAACCAGGAGGGTTGTAAACTGGGTTTGAAACCACGTTAAGAATAAGGGGGGCAGGTTGCCCCTGCTTCCCCCCTACCTATATCCCCACACACTGCTCCCCACTTGAGGTGGCTGCTGAGCTCCCTCCCCCATGCCTCCCGCCTCTTCGACAAAAAATTATTTGTGATCACTATGTCTTTGTGTCACTAGCTCTGAGTCACTGATTCAGAGTAAAGACACATGTCCGGTGGACTCTGCTAACATCATGTGTGAGCCCTGGCTGGGCACAGTGGCCAAGCGTTGGGCTGCAATGGGCATGGTCAGCAGTTGGAAACCACCAGCTGCTCTGTGGGAGAAAGACAGCGCTCCCTACTCCTTTAAGCAGTTACTGTCTCCAAAACCCATCGGGTGGTTGCTATGAGCCAGCATCTACCTGATGGCAGTGAGTGAGGACTATTATGTGGCCCAAGGTTTCCACAAAGGAGCTGACAAGGCAATCTAGCATTTTCTGCTTCTGAAGGAGGAGATGAGGGTGAGTGCTGGTTCCAACGATGACTAATAAAGCAGAATTCACCAAACATCGGAAGGAGGGTCAGCTGCTGAATACTGTAATTTCACACAGAGAGCACCTGCATTATATGTTGTGTTTTGTTTTGTTTGCACACCATGCAACCTCCTCACACATTCGTTTCCTGTGAGTAGTATGCACAGTGTAGGTGGGCGCACATCTCTCCATGCGCACATTGTGTTCAAAAGAAACTGGCAGGTCCCTTTACCCGATTCTACTTTGAAACACTAGGGTCACCATGAATAGGAATCAACTCAACAGCAACTGTCGTTTTATTATGGCCATTTAAAAACTGTCATTTTTGGCAAAATATGCACATCAAAGCATGCAGCGGTGGATGCAGAAGCCCCCTCGAGGGGGACGAACAACAGAACTGTGGGTGAAGGGATACATTGGACAGTGTAAGATATGGGGAAAATGTAATTTATTAAGGGGTCACAAGGGGGGTGGGGTGGCAGAGGGAGGGAATAAAGAGGAGCTGATATCAAGGGGCTCAAATAGAAAGAAAATGTTTTGGAACTGATGATGGTAGCATCTGTACAAGTGCGCTCGATGTAATTGACTTAGGGGTTGCTATCATATCTGTAAGGGGCGCCCTGGTGGCATAATGGTTATGTGCTAGGTTGCTAAACACAATATCTGTAAGAGCCCCCAATAAAAAAGATCAATTAAAAAACACCAAAGCATGCAAGACAGACTCCCACCGAACAGCTTCGCCACATCTTGTTCGGGGGCATCACTCACCTTTCCACCTCATGTCAGCACTCGCCTCCTTCTGCTCCAGGTGTTTCATTGCAGCCCCTCGCCCCTAACCTTCTCAGGGGGCTTTCACGCTACTGTCGCTTTCATGTGGGGATTTTAAGGGAGCGGAGACCTCCGGTTGGCAGGAACTGCAAACCTCCTTCTATCAGCGCTGGCCTCTCTCCTGGGAAGGGCTCCCTGACGCCAATGGGTACCGCTTCTCCTTCATGGAGCCTGCTCTCATTAGCCTTGCTTTCCTCAAACTTTAGCCCTGTTCATGCTCGCCAGTTCGATCCCCACTGCTAGTTTGCAACTAGGTCCTGACTCTCTCCCCTTGGGGCAAAGCCCCTAAATGAGGCACCGAGAGAAGGGGCAGGACAGACCACAAAAAGGGCCGCAGTGCACTTCAGACTCAGCTATCCTCCGTAACATCCACCAGAAAGTCCTGTGTCTTTACCTGGAAGAGAAGCGACCCACGTTGCTTGGGCGACGTATATCTTGGTACGAAATCAGCTCTCTTCGCGTTGCTCTGTCCAACGTTGGGCGCACTGGTCAGTGGTGAGATTTGAATAACTTAACAATCGGTTCACGGTTCTGATGACCGTTTTAAGTATTAAAAAAATGGTAGACTGAAAGGGAACTTATTATTTCATAGTTAATTCTTAAATAAGAGCAATAAAAGTTAAAAAAAAGAACATTAAAAGTGATACACAAAACTAGATTATAAGAGTTTAAAAACATTACCGAAAACATCTTAAATAATACCTGACAAAAAGCAATAAAACTGTTAGTTAAGATGATTTCCATGTTGCTTCTTGGTTGGTGTCCTTGCCTGCAATATGCCTCACTTGTATCGGAGTAGAAGCTGTGATTTACCCTCACCATCTCTTCACTTAGGAGTGGGGTCCCATTCCTCTGGAGGTGGGCCCATTGGACAATAGTCATTGTGTTTGATACATCAGAAACAGGTGACTTCTCTAAACAGAGCTGTTTGGCACTTTTTCTCTTTATGTGTTTGTTTTTCTGAAGTAGCAAATTCAAGGGAATAAAAATGTAGACTTTGATCAAAAGTATAACAAGCTTTATGAAATGAATAAATAAATACTACAAACATAATTCCATCTAAATGTTATACTTGTGGACGGAATGAACATTACTTTGGACCCTAAGAAGACGCTGTTTGCACAGATGAAAGTTCAAAAAGGGTTAAGATATTAAGTGGTGATTTCCACATCGGGCGGCTGCACAGCCACCCACCTGAGAGGGAACCAAAATTGCAAGTGCCATTTTAACAACCCATTCGATGAACTCAACAAAAAAACCTAGGTTCCACCCAGCTGAATCTCACCACTGCCACTGGTGCTTCCCGTTCTCAGCAATGTTCCCTCGGCAGCTATAAAGGAGTCTTCCAGAAGATGCCGATGCCTCCTTTGAAGGCTTCTTCTCATTGGATGACTACAGAACTGACGTCCGGATCAGAACACGGCCCTTCTCGGGCTGACGTGTTCCAAGAGCGCCCCGACCGATGAGGAGGCTGCATGGCCTGAGCCCTGCAGAATTGGGCCAGCAGGGAGGTTGCCGCCCTTCTTGGCACCCAGGCCTGTGCCAGCTTTCTCTTTGCTTTAGGCCTCGAGGAGAGACTCTGAAGTATGTGCTGCAGAAGTCATTTTCAGAGCTGTTAGGATTTAATCAGTTCACTGTTTTTAGCCAGAGGAAGCTTGGATTTCTTTTACTACATTGGAACAAATGTTTAAAAGGAGAGCACATTTCTCAGATGACTCAAAGTGCTTACTAATTGCTTCCCTGCCTGTTACCCTCACTGGCCTTTGGCAGGCAGCACGCAGATGAACTCTTGCTTACATCCTTCTGAAGCTCTGGGTAACTAGCTCTTTAGTACCGAGCTAGTGCTGGAAAAACCTTTTTTTGTTTTGATATAACTGTTTGCTATTGTGCCCATGGCAATCTCTGGTGATGTCATGTCTCGCCATGGGTTTTCAGTGGCTGATCTTTTTCAGCAGCACAGCATCAGGCTTGTCTTCAAGGCACCTCTGGCTGACTTATGCCTCCAACCTTTTGGTTAACAGTCCTTCGGTGGTGCCAAGGCTGCCCTGGAGGTAAGTGTGCTGCCAACCACAAGGTCAGCAGTTCAAAACCACCAGTCACTATGCTGGAGAAAGATGCAGCTTTCTACTCCCATAAAGAGATACCGTCTCAGAAACACACAGAGGCAGGTCTACTCTGTCCTATCGGGTTGCTACAAGTCAGAATTGACTCGATGGCAGTGTGTTTCTTGAGTTCTTATTGTTTGGGGGAGTGCAGATGGTTAACATGCTCAGATGCTTGTAGGACAGACAGGAAACAGGTGGTTCAAGGTGGCAGGGGATACCTTATGGCATTATCTGGCCAATTGGGAAGGAATGGATCCCACCCCACCTTGCTTAGCTCCATCACTATTAGTGTGATGTATAAAACTGGGAAGTTGCCGTGAAGCCAACTTTCCTGAACTCGATTCCCAAGGGGCCCTGGAGTTATCAAAGTATTCTTTAACGTTTTCTTCCCAGGAAGCTTTGACACAATCTCCTTTTGAAAGGATTTTCGGTCGTTTGGCCCCACGGTGTGATGATCTTTTCAGTTTTACTCTGCTCAAACAAGGCATATGTAAAAAAGCATAATTTAAAAGAAACTTCCTGAAGTTAGTTCAGATGTTGTCATCGTGTAAATGGAAAATATGTATAATGGATTACTGTTTCAATAACATAATTTTGGAGGATGATAGATAGGCGGGTCAGCCTTCCCAACCCCAAACCCACTACCGTGGCTTCGATTCCCCATTCATAGTGACCATCAAGGGCAGAGCAGAGTCATCTTCTAGGATTTCCAAGCCTGTGAACTTCATTGAAGCAGGTTGCTACCTCGTCCCCTGATGGAGGGGCTGATGGGCTTGAACCACTGACCTTTGTGTTAGCAGCCAAATGCTTTAACCATGGTGCCACCGTAGATCTTTTGTTCAACATTAGGCATATATAATTTATTGCTATTTTATATTTGTAAAACTTTTTTAAAACATGGAATCTCTTAGTCAGACACTTGCTTCTTTCAGGACAGCAAGTTGGCCCTGCCCCCATTTCTAGAGGCCTCCCCTTTCCCAGGCTCTTTCCCCCCATCCCACTGCTGGACTTCGTGGTCCATGAATAGAAGGAGGAGCCCCGTGGGGAGGGAATGTCTGAGCACATGACTGGAATTTTTATGTAGGGTCAGGATGGGAGGCATACTTTTAACTGACACAATGATGGTTCACTTGATCAATCACCCACCCATCTGAAAATCAAAACAGGGCCACTTTCTCTTCTCAGTCACCAAAGAGACTTAGAGAGGCCTCTGGCCGCTCACCGAAACTTCACTATAGAAATCAAAGAAGGTTGAGTTCTTTAGTCAAATAGGGCCGATTAGGAGCATGGGAAAAGAGGGCAGAAATGAGCCCCGTGGTTCCAGAGGAACTGGAAACGTCCGTCTCGGGCCTCTTCCCTCTCATGTCTCTCGTCCTTTCACTCACTGAAAAGAGGGCCTTTGATGGTGAAAAGTATCGAGATTTAGAGCACATGATGTTTTGGTTTTGCATATGTTTTAACCTTCTCTACCGTTTATAGCCTCTGGTGATTGTATTTTACATAAACTGCCATATGTATCAATCAGCTACCAAAAGATAGACTCTGTATGAAGCAACTTAACCCACTCAATCCTCAGAACAGTTAATCCTGGGAGATTAACTATTATTATCCTTAGTTTTGAGATGAAAGTAGTTGGAAGGGGAATTGTCACATATCTTATACAAAGTTGCATAGGTAGTAAGAGACCAAATGAAGCTTCAAACTCAGGCTGTCCAATCCCAGAACCGGGACACATGTCCATTATGTAGAATTTCCTTCCCAGCTGTTTTTAAACCTAACAAAGTTACCAAATAATTATGCAGGGGATAAGCTATCCAACTTGAGCTTCGCTGTGGCAAAATCTTCCACTGGCATGCCGCTTGCTATCGAACTGATAGCAATGATGCTGCATGGCCCTAAGTCTACTTTTTTTTTTTCTTTGATGAAAGTTGTTTGAGGAATAGTCATCCTGAAATAACATTCCTTAAGTTCTGCATTTCTTCCAGGTCAAGAAAGGCCAACTTTATTGTTGGGCCTCTGACTCTGGACATATGACATTCTTAGGACATTCCGGTCCACGTGCCTTTGCCAGTTCTCATCAGAGTGCAGACCAGCTCCAAAGTCACTCTTCATTGCCTGCTGTGTGAGAGTGGAGCTGGGCTCTGTAAGTACATTTTCCTCTGTGCAGAAAACACAACGTGAAGCTTTGTCAGTAGGGTGTGCTGGAGGGACCCTGTAGGGGGGGAGGAAGTTTTCCTTCTAGGACCCTGTAGGTCCTGGGGGAGGCACCTGAAGGGTGGGAGGCTTCTCCGGTGACCAGGTTAAGCAATGGTGTGATGTGATTCTCTAGCACTGGACTCCCACCAGACAGGGTGGTCAGCTGCAGCCACCAAACAGGAATGTCGCTTGGCACCCCTAACTAGCAGTTTTGTGTTGGAATGCTAGTGAGACACCTCCCGTTTAACAGCATTTCCTGGCAGGGTGAATTTCCAGCAATTCCTACTATCATGGCACCACAGGGACTTCTCTGCCATTCAGTGACTCATAGTCACACCCTCCCAAAGAGGTCTGATTCTCAGCCTAGACTTCCTGGGTGCTCTATTTCAGCCTTAGGGACACTGGCTACTCCTCAAATCTGGTAATCCTAAATTATTTTCAAGTTCTCCATACCTCTCACTAGCCATGGTCTCGTGACGCCAGTCCTCTGCTGTGATTAGTAATGTGTTTCCTTGTTTGAATTACTAGATAATTCCTGTCTCCTGATCGGAATTTGACTGATCTGGTGCCTCTGTAGTACAATTTAGGAGTTCTGGTCACATAGTGAATGCATGTTGGGCTGCAGTCTGCATGGTCAGCATTTTGAAACTACCATCTGCCCCACTGCCACTCACAGAACAACAGACTTTCTACTCCTGTAAACAGTTACAGTCTTGGAAACTCACAGGGGCAGTTCTACCTGCTCCATAGCGTGTCGATGAACCAAAATTGACTTGAAGGCAGTCAGTTTTGTTTTCGTGTTTGTTTGTTTATTTGTTTGTTTGTTTTGGTGGCATAGTGGTTACAAGTTGGGCTTGCTGCTAACTACAAAGTCAGCAGTTTGAAACTACCAGCCTCTCCATAGGAAAAAGATGAGACTTTCTTCTACTCCCATAAATAGTTACAGTCTCAGAAACTGACGGGCAATTCCACCCTGTCTATAGGGTCACTGAGTCAGCATTGACTCAATGATAGAATGAGATGGCACAATTTGAATATTGGTCCTCTTTAGCTATATGGTTCAGATTATGAAACAATTCTGTTGGATTAGGATTCTTCTGCTATGAGGAGCAATCTAATTCAAATTACTTAGATAAGTAAGTAATCCATTGGTTTAAAACAACACCATAGCCCAGAGAGGGCCGGGATCCTGGGCTCAGGGACTCAAGCGCTGTCAGAGCACTTCTGTTCTTTCTCTGGCTCGACACGCTGTTGTTGCTTCTGTTTCCTCCTGTGTGTGGCCCCCCAATCTGGGGCCAGCATGTAGCTAGACCCTTAGAAACATTTTTGCTTATGCTTCTTAATTCTATTTGGGAGCAAGAACTCCAATCATTGTTAAAGGGGGCAGGCGGGGGACGGGGTTTTTTTCTCTTTAATCTTTAGTTAAGACAATCTTGCCAAAAACCTCTTCTCTTGGCTTGGGTCATGTGCCCTTTAATGGACCAATCACTATGGCCATCAAGTAGGATGTGATTGGCCTGTTCTGGGCCACATGCTCTGCTCTGTGGCTAGAAGAATGGAGATTGGCAAAACCCAAAAGATTCATGTGTTTGAAGTGTTGAAAAGTTCAGTTTTAATTTAAAAAAAGGGAAGAAGATTATTCTGGGAAGACATTATAGTAATTGAAGATGTAGACTCCAGTTTCAGGAACTGAAAAAATTGTGTCCCTGATTTTAAAAAGCAAGATAGATATATATACACATTTGTAAATAGATATACATATATGTGTATGTATGTGCGCATACGTATACATACACACACATATATGCCTACTTTGATGGTTTAAAAATGGTAGTAGCGCCTCCTTCTTCAGCTAGTTGACCATGGTAAGAGTTGCCTGCACATTCCCCAGTGCAACTGAATATGTGTGACAGATATCAATGACAGTCCCTCCCATATTCTTTTCCAGTAGGATGCTGGCCATAAACTCAGCAAAGGAGCTCTTCCTTATCCCTGACGCCAAAGTGTTTTATTGTAGTAATCCCGTCTCCTGCTGTTGGCTATCTAGGAATGGTCCACACATTGGTGAGGGTCAGCTGGTTTGCACAGACTCAGTAGAACTGATATTTAATTTTCTGGGGAGTTTAGTGAACTGGTTGTTAAAATGGCACTTATAAACCGGGTTCTTTCTAAGGCAGCTGGGCAGATGCCAATGTGGAAGTCACACATTTATATTTCTCACTCTTTTAGCATTTTCTAAGCACCCGCAACAATGTTCATTCTATCCATAGGTATAAAAATCAGATGGAACTTTGCTTGTAATATTTAATAATTTCATAAAACTAGTTATATTTTTGGTGAAATACTACATTTTTATTCCCTTGTGTTTGTTTCTTCAGAAAACAAACATACAACGTAAGGAGAAAAGGGGCCAAACAACCAGAGGGCGACGCATTGTCATTCATTTCAGCTTTGTGTTATGCCCCATATTCCCACAAGATATTATGAGTGAATAAGGTAATTCCTGCAAGTGTTCAAAGAGCTAAAAATATTGTCAGAACAATTGATGTAAGTTCAGAGGACAGGCGTGGAAAGGGTTTTTTCAAAGATGAACATAATATGCTCAGAGAAGGGAAATCCCCTGTTTCTACTGTATCAAACAGCGACTATTGTCCAAGGGCCCACCTGTAAAGGGATGGGATCCTACACCTACAGTGAAAAGATGGTAAAAGATGAATCACACTGCCGATGAGACTCAGATAAAAGCAAATAATATTGCAAGTGAGGACGCCAATTAAGAAGCAAGAGGGAAGTATCTTGACAGTTTTGTTAATTTTGTCAGGTATTGTTTAATATTCTTTCATTAATGTTTTAAAACTCTTATAATCTACTTTTGTGCATTTGTTTTCGTTTTCTGATTTAAGTGTTAATTGTATGAAATAATAAACTACCTTTCGGTATATTATTTTTTATACTTAAAATGGTTATGAGGGCAGCAATTGTTAAATTATTTTACTCCAACCACAGGATATATGGTACAATTCTGGCAAATAAGTCTCATGGAAGAGTTTCCTGGTGTTAGTGGTGCCTTCTGGGAAAGGTTTCCTTCCAGATGGGGAGAGGAACTGGCCTTTTAAGCTGTCTTTACCTTGCTGGGAGAGAGAGAAGGTACCTACAGGTGTGGCCGCCATGTTGGAAGCATGATGAGACAAGCATGGGGACAAAAACCGAAATAATAAGAACACAGAAAAAGCCAGAGTTCCTCATTGACACAATTGAGCTGCTAGTCAATTCTGTCCCTTTTAAAGACACTTTTAGTTAAAATTAAAATTCAAGACCTCACTTATCAACAGGTTTACACTAAGAAATAGCATATTCACTTGGAAAAGCAGATATGTTGTCTTAAGAGAAAATAGGCATGATAACAGTAAGTGGTAATACCTCTAACCTCAGAATCTTTCGGTGTAATTGAGTCAACTGCTGCACATAATCGGACACCTACACACATGTAGCTATAGCCAACAAAGACAGGTGTGCGTCACTTTATACAGGGAGGCGGTCTTGAAAAGGCCAGCGGGTGGAAAGACTACCTTTGCAAAGCAGTGTCACTTGCCAGGGAGACACAGGCGGTTGATTTCCATTATAACATTCACAGCCCATGTAGGCAGCGCTCACTTGGCATGTCATCTGCTGGGCTTTTCCAAAACTACAATCGACAGGTCATTCTACCTGTGAGCAATGCCTTACATGCAGCTATTTGGTTTCTCTC
>NW_022103900.1:3246114-3247474 GCF_000313985.2 Echinops telfairi
ATTGGGCCTCCACTCAAGTACTCCCTCAACACAAGAATACTTTCTTCTAGTAAATTGGCATTCTATGATGCTCACCTTCCCGGGAACTCCCTTTTTAACTAATTGACTGCTCACGTTGGAGCACCAAATGGAGGATAATTACATTATACCTGACAAAGCCCTGAGAATCAACCATGGTGACACATACTCTTAGCCATCACAGTTATTTTCTTAATTCTGAATTTATTTAATTTACTCAATTTCTGAAGCTCAGTTCCTCTCCTAATAAATGCAGATCATGATATGTCCTTTCACTCTAGCATCACTCTTCCTTTTCACAAATCACTTTATTGGGGGCTCTTACAGATCTTATAACAACCCATCATTCAATTGCATTGAGCACACTTGTACGTATGTTGCCATCATCGTATCACTCCTTTTTATAAGCATTATTTACCTACAAGTTATCACATTTTTAATTGCACTGACTGTGTTAGTCTGGGTAGGCTAGAGAAAGAAATCCAGGGAGACTCATATGTGTATAAGAGAGAGCTTTATATACAAGAGCAATTGAATATTGAGAGAACATCCCCGCCCAGTCCAGATCAAGTCCATAAGTCAGATATTAGCCCATATGTCCAATACCAGTCTATAATTTCCTCTTCAGACTCATTAAACACATGAAATGATGCCAAATGCAGGAAGATCACAGGTCAGTGAGTGGAAAGTCTTGTGGATCCAGTGGCAGTGGAAGCATCTTAGCAGTGGCACAGGTGTCCATGTGGCTCCTCCATCTCCAGAGCTCTGGTTCCATCAGGGGTCTCCATATGGTTTGACAGCTGGAAGACAAGCAGAGAGTGACTCCCACCTCCAGCAAGGTATATAGAAGTTCCCAGAATCCTCAGGAGAAGGCCATGCCCACACAGAGGCCTCATTGGCTGTGACCTGATTGACAGGTTAGACTCCACCCCTTTGCAAATGGACAGATTATGTAACTGCCACACTGACCTTAAGTTCTATAGGAATTTTAGCAGGAACAGAATATTATTCTTTTTCTTTTTTAAAAATTTATTATTATTTTTAAATCATTTTATTGGGGCTCATACAATTCATCACAATACACAGAATATGATTTCTTAATGCTTCTTAGTAAAAAGCAGTTGGCCCACTCCTTTTCATGATTCCACAGAAGAGTAAAGAGGTCCCAAGACCCTTTCATTCACCAGTATAGGGTCCAGTGAAGTGAAATAACTTGTTATGGCTTTTCTGATAGATATTATAATAATCCTTGAATAGTAGCAACCAGATGTGTAAAATGTATAAAAGGCTTCAAAAAGTTCATGGGAAAATGGAATATGAAAATAATGGAATTTGTCCACAT
>NW_022103900.1:3248102-3251191 GCF_000313985.2 Echinops telfairi
TCTTCCCGGTTCATGATGCCTGGGTTCACTCCAAACCCAACAGGTTGGCACACGCCCCAGCGGCCCGTGGATGGCACCGGCGATGCTATCTCAGCAACACAGGCTCCCAAAAGGAAAAGGCTCCGATGCTATCTCAGCAACACAGGCTCCCAAAAGGAAAAGGCTCCGGGCTTCGGAGGGGATCGGCTGGGTGCGTCCAAATCAAGGAAGAGAGCGAGCGAGCTCAAAGGTTAGGGTGTCTGCTCCTGAAAAAGATGTTCTCAAAGCACACGAGATGATCGCGGGGGGGCCCTTGGTAAGGAGCTGGAGAGCTCCTGGGGTGGGGTGGGGTGCTGAGAGTGTCTTAGCACCAGACTTCCTTCAAGAGGAGCAGGGGCAGTCCCAAGAGCGTTTCCCTGGGAAAGGTCCCCTCTTTCACCTACCAAGGACCTTGCCTCTTCAGACTGCTTATTGTCTGGGCTCGAGAACTCGAGGAATATTTTAAAGGAGCATGGTTTGAGTTCTTTGAGGATGCCCAAAGTGCCGTTTGGATGTGGCACAAATCCCAAACTGCAAAGTTCTTCTGCCTCCAGAAGTGTATGAACCTAGATGGATCATAGGTTGAGAAACAAGAGCTTCACACTTTAATATTTTGCTTAAGAGATGTTTCTCTGGGTTTTGTAATCATACCTTTGCCTTAGCCTCTTATTCTCATTCTTTTCTAGTCCACACGGAATTGTTCTAACACAAATGCTATACAAAGGGGGCTTCAAAAAGTTCATGGAAAAATGCTAATATCGTTCAATTCCATTTTCAAATAAACTTTTTGAAAGCCCCTTCATTAAGTCACAAAAGAAGATAAATATTATAGAAGTGATATAACTTTTTGCATAGAATAAAAAATTAGAAGTTATTAAAAGGATGGTCAATAAAACAGTGAATAAACCCCTCGTGTATCACCTGAAAACCACACTTTTAAATAATTAACCCTTCAAAGAAAAAAGGATTTACTTGATTTAAGTTCAGCAAAAACCAGATTGGCACACAAAATAAAGGATAATACTATGAGTAAAATAAAGGATAATACTATGAGTACAGTGCTTCATTTTTAAAAAGCAACATTTATAAAAAACAAAATGTCAGCCCTGACTCTAAAGCAGAGGGGAGAAGGTGAGGGGACAGGGAAAGCAGGCTCCTGGGGAGGGAACAACCAGAAAGAATTTGATTAAAATGTTGACACGTGTGAAAAGTGTGGCAAATGTCACAGAAGAAGTTGTGTACACATTGTCAAATGGGAGCTTAATTCCCTGTGTACACTTTTACGAAAAACACAATAAAATATTTTTTAGAGTGATTTCATGAGCTCCATTCAAGACGTTATAAAAACAAATAATGGTGGGAACTCAAATTCATGGAATAAAAATGAAGACACAATGTTGTTGTGAGCTGCCATGCCGGTGCGCCTATCTATGTAAAAGAGAATGAGGTCTTTCCTGGTTCCAGCCCATCGTCACAATCACTGCCCTGTCAGATTTCCGCCCGACAGTATTTTCTCCTGACTCATTGAGTTTTCCCTGACTTACATTTGGAAGTAAATTGTCAGGCCTTTCTCCCTAGTCTGTCTTATTCTGAACGCTCTGCCGAAGCCTGTTTACCATGGCTGACCCGGCTAGTATTTGAAACAGTGACAGCATAGCTCTGAGCATACAAGCCACCACAGTATGACAGTGTGATACACGGGTGACTGGAAGAAAGAGAGAAGTAACCTTTTCTTTGGAAAGACTCATAAGATAGATACATTTTTCAAGGACCAATCAAAAACACACAGAACTCAAAAGTAACCATATTAGGAACAAAAGGGATTCATAGTTACAGATACAGAAGGAAAACCTAAACCACAACACATTATTAGTAGAGTTCAGTGAAATGGCCCATATTCAACCGGTTAACCTTTCAAAACTGCAATTTCACTTCACTGTGAACAACCAAGGCAAAGGACAAGGCTTTCTACTCAGCTCAAGAGTTACAGCCTGCGAAACCCACAAGGCAGTTCTACCCTGTCCTAGAAGGTCACTGTGAGTCAGAATGGACTCGCTGGCAGTGAGTGGTTTTGGGGAGGGGGCGGAGGGGTTATGAGAACAACCATATGAACCACCATGAACTCAAACATTTGAATACATATATAGAATAATAATTATCTAGGTAAATCTCCATACTTATGTTTTAATATCTAATATGCTTATAGTTATTAAATTAAATTATTTCAAAGTATCCATTCCTGAAACAGAATAATATCCAATGTATAGCCTAGTGTTAGCAAAACTTCAAAAAACAACCGATAACCCTGCAACCAGGAGAACTAGATGGTGCCCAGTTGGCACAACTGAACATTCTGATCAGGGAGACAATAGATGGGTCCTGACTGAAAGGGAGAAAAAGGTGGAGCAAGACTTCAGATTCTTAATCCAGACCCCCTCAGCCCATTGGGGGGAAAGAGTATCATGACTAAGGCCCTGAGTTGCTCTTCAAACCTTGAGTTAAAATTATCCCTTGAAGTCACTTTTAAACTAAATAACAGTGTGTCACCCACGAGTATTGCATTCTTGGGCCAGGGTGGCAGGTGGATTGTATGAAACAAAAAAGGTTGACAGTTATTTTGAAGCATAGATGAAAAGGTTGGAAGGCAGAGAGTTTAAGTAATAAAAGCAAAAAAATTTTTAACAGCTAAATAAATTGAACAGAAATAACAAGAAAGTTGATACAGTAGGAAGGATGTAACCAATGTTACTGATCATTATGTTTAGAAAATTAAATGGAAGCAAGCATTGCTGTGTATATGTCCCCCAAATACATTAAACTGTTAATGTTTAAAAAAACAGATGACACTTGCATGTGTGTGTATGAGGATAAGGAGACACATCCTGAAACGACATGTCCACAATGTTCATAATACTCCAAATCGTTCATGAATACATAGGGGAATGGATAAATCAATTGTGGGAGAGTCATACTGTAGTCAAAATAAATAAATCAGAGCCACATGGTTCAGCATAGATTCATCTTAAAACATCAATGGCTATCTCAGCAACACAGGCTCCCAAAAGGAAAAG
>NW_022103900.1:3253734-3256742 GCF_000313985.2 Echinops telfairi
CACACACACACACACACACACACACACACATTAGTCAACTTTCTCTGCAGTTCACCTTGTCTGGGACCCAAGGTAGTGTAGAATACCTAGTGAGGTAGCACTTTTAAAACGTTGGTCAAAATAATAACTAAGCCCGGAGAAGATTTTAATCAGGAAAGGAAGGGATCCTTCGCAAGGCTTTCCTTTGTTTTGCAACTATGCGATCCGATCCGTTGGCACCCTTTCTCCTAAGGAAAGAGCTTCCTGTGACACAAGAACAGAGGCTCCTCTCACTTCTCCTGAGCATTGAAGGTCAAGGCCCTGAGCACTCAGTTGCTAGCTGAAAGGTTGGAGGTTGGAACCGACCAACAAGCTCCATAAGAGAAACGCCTGCAAATGTGCTCCCATCGCGCCTACTGCTAAAAAAAAAAAAGCCCTGTGGGACACTTCTACTCCGACAAATGAGGTTTCTGAGTCAAAATCCACTTGACAGCACCTATCAATTGTCATCAAGAAGCCCTGGTGGTGCAGTAGTGACTTGTTGGCCTGCTATCCGCAAGGTCTGCAGTTCAAAACCACTATGAATCATCATTCACCTGATGCCAGTGAGCTTGGTTTATTTTATTTTATTTTTTTGGAATAATAGTAGTCAGGGTCAGCCAACATGATCCTGTTCTCGCACGGTTGCCAAAGGATGAGTTTCAACTGAGGATCTGTAGTAAATCACGCTTCCCCAAACTGGATTCTCTCCCAGCTTTGTATTGAATAAGTGAAAGCAAGTCAGTGTATTCGAGCTGAAATTCTGAGCACTATGTTTGTGGAAGACTGTCAACTACAGAGAGAACCCTAAATCCGTTTTGAGTCTCCACATCTCTTCAGCCTCCATGGAGGGCTTTCTGACCTTGGACTAGCAATGTAGAAAAGCTCTGCCCTGGGGAAAATGAGCTTACTGCAATTTCCTTGACCAGTCCTGGGTCAGGCAACCTTGCCCTCCAGAACTCACCTAGGCACACACTCGATGAAGCTGGAAGTATTAGGGTCACCTGGTTATGACTCATACCCTAACCAAGTTAGTCAGACAGCTCTGAACCAATCTTTTGGAAGTTTTTCTAATCTGCAATATTTCATAATTTTTTCTAATCTACCTTTTCCAATCATGGTTCTTCTCCCACTTGGTAGCCCCACGTGTGACTGTGATGTGTGTGTGTCGTGGCGGTTTTATGACGGTTTCCTTTGTGTCCAATGTCCTATTTAAGTTGCCTCGTGACTGTGACTAACGAACGAATTGGATTTCCAGTTCTTTCTTTTTGAGGTTTGACAGCGCTAGTCCCTTTGTGCCAAGAAAGCCCCTGATGGTCTTGGACAATTCAGTGGGAAAGCCTAAATAGAGAGGCCCAGGAGAGAGAGAGCAAATTATTGGAAAAATGAAAGTTATGACACCATATTGTTCCTTAAGCCAGAGAAGTGTCATGCAGGTCATATAAATGACCTTTCAGCTCACGACCTGCCAACTCCCTCCTGTGTTTCTCATGTAGATTCCCAATTGAGTGAATCTATTCACTTGCAAGGTTCAGATAGCCATTTCTGGTCCATTCCTTGGGACTTCAGGAGGAAGGGGGTCAATGGACAGGAGTAAGCAGGCACTGATAGAAATATCTGGTTTCCTGAGAGTGAGACAGAATATTTGCATTACAAAGTTAAACCACTAGCTTAAGAAAACATCGAGGTGGCTGGGTGTCCCAAACAGAGAGGTACTTGATTAGGACCTGAAAAGTGGGTGGTTCGAACCTGCTTATGGACACCTTGGAAAGGCCCAGTGCTCTGCTTCTGAAAGGTCACACACAGCCATGAAACTCCAGTGGAATTTCAGCTCTACACTCCGGAGTGGACATGAGTCAGAATCTCCCTAAGGCAACTAACAGCAGCAGCAAATTAAACATATCTCCAGAGTTCAAAATGCTCTCTTCATGGATTCAAACAAGTATCGTCTAATAATATAAACTCATGCCATCGAGTCCGTGCTGACTCACAGCGACCCTATAGAATAGCCCCTGTGGATGTTCACATCTATAAGTCTTTATGGGATCAGAAAACTTCATCTTTCTCCCACGGAGTGACTAGTGGGCTTGAACTGCTGACCTGGAGGTTAGCAGCCCAACTCACAACCCACTACACCACCAGGGCTCCTTGCCTAGTGACATAAGTAAAAAGACAGGTCATATTGCTTAAACGCATACGACTTTGGAGCCAGAAAGATGTAAGTTTAAACACAGGAACCATCACTTATAAACTGCATTACCACGAGAAAAGTGATCTCTCTGAGCCTCAACATGCACATTTGTCAAGGGGCCATGATGATACCTCTTTCATAAAAAAGAGTTGTGAATATTAAATAGGGTAACATCTATAAAATGCCTTGTGCAGTTCCTGGCACATTGCCTCTTCACAGGGAAAGGTCAGTGTTATGATTAACCCTACTGACAAAGCTGGCGCATTCCTCCGAGGCACCTACTAGGCCCTGGGGTATTGTGCTAGGGAGTCTGTAATGCTGTGAGACTTTTCCGTCAAATGTACTATATTAGAGAGAACATTTGTTTGTGTTGTGTTTCTGGTTCAATGACTAGCTCACAGAAATATGACTGGAAGAACTGTAATATTTCTCTGACTTCCTGACTGTCCTAAGGTAGTAAGTGAATTAGAACACTTTCCATTGCTAATGAAAGAAATCCAATTGGCTATAGCAGAAAATCCAAACAAAAATGATTAACTCGTGCAAATGGAAACGCCCAGGAGGGGCGTAGCTTCAACAGTATTTGGATCGAGGAACACAAAATCTACACCCACAGGTGAATCTCTCTGCTCAGCTTTCCTCTCTCTCGGCTGGATTGTCAGAGAAGTCCTCACGAAGGTGTAGCACAGATTAGAAGCAGAAACACTGTGGGGTCCTGCACCATCCCCCTTACCACTGTTGTTATGTTTGAGCCCGTTGTTGCAGCCACTGTGTCAATCCATCTCGTCGAGGGGCTTCC
>NW_022103900.1:3257729-3259375 GCF_000313985.2 Echinops telfairi
AACACTGTTTTAAATTCTAAAGCTCTTCTTGCTACTTATAGTAAAATGCCTATTCATTCTCAGCCCAGTGCTTTGTGTAGAATTCACTGTAACAGTCAGGATAGGTTAGATTATGTGGTTGTAATAAATGGTCTCCAATTTATAATCACAAAGCTTATTTCTCATTCTCACTACATGCTCCACCATTTCCCACAGATTATTACACGCCTCGTTTCCTTGGGCCCAGTACATGGGTGCCAGAATTTGAGAGTAGGACCACAGTGACAGTGAACTTGATTGGAGTGATCTATGAGAATATGTGAAATCCAGGCATATTATATGGAGTAACTAAAAAGCCACCTCTTAGATCTACTAATAGAAAAATCACCCATAGGGTCTAGAAACAATGGCAGTGCAATAGCATCAGCGTGCCTAGTGTCCAGATCCTGAATCCTAAATTCC
Organism: Echinops telfairi; assembly: GCF_000313985.2. Classification (NCBI taxonomy): domain Eukaryota; kingdom Metazoa; phylum Chordata; class Mammalia; order Afrosoricida; family Tenrecidae; genus Echinops; species Echinops telfairi. The sequence goes on from NW_022103900.1 coordinate 3,258,171, forward strand.
ATTTTCCAAAGATGAAAGACTGTCTTCCTTCCTGTAGCTTTGTAGGAACTTCCGAAATCAAGAAATGGTCATACTCCAATGATATTCTTTTCCCTTTTCCCAAGATTGTTTTGCTATTCTGGATCTCTGCATTTCCACATACACCTTCACATCAGCTCGTCAAACTCGACACCAACAACAAAATCCAACTAGGATTTTGATAGGAAGTTTTTGATGCTTTAGGTCAATTTTGGTAGTATTGGTATATAAAAATATTCCATTTTAGCTGATACCAAGGGCTTAAGTAGAAAGCAAATGTTTTGAGAATGATGAGGGCAACAAAAATACAAATGTGCTCAACATACAATGGCTGTATGTATGGATTGTGATAGAGTTGTATGCGCCCCCAATAAAATGATTTTTTAAATTCCATTTTAAGATTCATGAACGTGGAATATCTTTCCATGTATGTAGGTTACTTTCTTTCAACTATATTTCTCATATTTTCAAGTATTTTTTCCTAAGTATTTTATTCTTTGGGAAGCTGTTGTAAATGAAATCATTTTCTTAATTTCACTTTCAGAATAATAATTTTTAATCACAAATACTTAGGGACCCCCAGCTCAGCAGCTACCTTGCTGCAGCCTGGTGATTTTCATGTTGCCATAATGCTGGATGCTGTGCCACTGGCATTTCAAATGCCAGCGGGATCTCCCAAAGTCACCAGGTTTCAGCAGAGCTTCCAGACGAAGAGCAGCCTAAAGTGAAGGAATAGGCCATCCACTTCCGAGAGATTAGCCAGTAGCAACCTTATCGCTAACAGTGGAACATTGTCAGATGTAGTGCTAAAAGATGACACCCTCAGATTGGAGGGGACTCAAGACAGACTTGAAGAACTGCCTTCTCAAAGTAGAGTAGACCATAATGCTGTGAACGCAGTGAAGTTTGGAGACCTTCATTTGCTGATGGGACACAACTCAAAATGAGAAGAAATAGCTGCAAATGTCCATTATAAACAAAGCACGAACTCTGCAAAGTACGACTCTAAGAAAATAGGAGGTTGTCAGAATGAACTGGAACACACAAATATTGATATCCTAAGCATTCATGAGCTGAAATGGATTGATTTGGGTCATTTAGCATCAGACAATTATCTGGTTTTCTATACTGGGAATGACAAATTTTAAAGAATTGGCATCGCATTCATCATAAAAGATAACATCTCA
>NW_022103900.1:3259738-3288942 GCF_000313985.2 Echinops telfairi
CTACATTTATGCAAAGAGACAATGGAGAAGCTCAATATCAGCAGCTAAAACAAGACCAGGGGATAACTGTGGAATAGACCATTGATTGATCATATGTAAGTTCAAGTTGAAGCAGAAGAAAATTGAAACAAGTCTACAAGAGCCAAAATAGGACTTTGAGTATATCCCACCTGAATTCCAAGAACATAAAGGACACATTGCATTGGGTAAATCTACTGCACAAGTCCTTTTAAAGTGTTGAAAAGCAAGGATGTTGCTTTGAGGTCGAAGGTGTGCCTGATCCGAGCCAAGGTTCAATTGCCTCATATGTTTGTGAAAGTTGGATATTGAATAAGAAAGACTGAAGACGAATAGATGCATTTGACTTATGGTGCTGGCGAAAAATACTGAAAGTACCATGAACGGCCAAAAGAAAAACAAATCTGTCTTGGAGGGAGTACATCCAGAATGCTCCTTATGTCATGCATGCTGAACATGTTGTCAGGAGAGACCAGTCCCTGGAAAATGACATCATGCTTGGTAAAGTAAAAGATTAGAGGAAATGAGAATGACCTTCAAATAGAAAAACGGACATGATGCCTGTAACAATGGGCTCAAATGTAACAATCGCGAGGCTGGTCTCAGAGCCAGCCTGCAACAATTGCAGGAAAGAGTCTCCGAAACCCACAGGAGCAGTCCTACCCTGTCCTATGGCGTTGCTATGAGTCAGAATTGGTTCCTTGGCAGTGAGTATTTTTTGTTTATATATGTGTAATTTCCTTTTCTCCACAGTATTTTAAATTCGATACCATTAACTAGGCTGATAATATTATTATTATAAATACCAAATTTCCCATGGAGGTTATTTATATTATTTCCTAAGATACTGATAATACTGCCTCTAAAGTGGCCCAGGAATGTACATAAACTTTAAATGTATGAGTGGATTTTGAGCTTAAACTTAATCATCAGCCTTAATTTTAAAACAGTTCTTATGATTGGCCCTCCCTGATGCTTGCCCTCATGAAGTGATCACTGATGATATGGGTGCTATAGGCAAGTGTGGTGAAGAAACAGATCATGCCTGCTATCAGTAAGAATGCTGTCTGGGGTCAAAGATCTGTCTTAAAATAAGCAACCGTCTAAGTGAGGTCGCAGCAAAGTCATCAGGGAAGGAGCACACCAACCCCAGCAATTTAAGAATGTTGTTGTCAAATCAGTTCAGACCCCAAAGGCATCCATTCTTTGACCTTCCTTATTCACCATCCAGTTTTCACATGCATGTGAGGTGATAGAAAATGCCACGCCTGCTCCTGCATCAGCTACGCCTTAGCTCTCAAAGTGACCTCTTTACTTTTGACACTTGCGAAAGGTCTATTGCAGCAGATCTCCCCAATGCAATACATCGTTGGATTTCTTGGCTGCTACTTCTGTGAAGGGTGGTTGTGGATTCAAATAAAATGAAATCCTTGACAACTCAATGTTTTCTCTACTTATCATGATGTTGTTTATTGGCCACTTTCTGAGGATTTTTGTTTTCTTTATAAATTGTAAGCTATATTGAAGGCTGTATTCATTGATCTTTATTAGTAAGAGTTTCAAGTCCTCTATTTTCAGCAATAAAGTTGTGTAATCTGCATGTGGCAAGTAGTGAATTAGTCTTCCTCTAATCTTGATAGCATGCTGTTCTTCATATAGTACAGCTTCCTGGATATTTGCTCAGCATATAGATTGAATAGTTCTGGAAAAAGATATCACTCTGACACATACCTTTCCTGATTTTCAATCTCTTGTCTTATTTGAATGAGTCATAGGTTTTTCTTTTCTTTGGTTTTGAGTTTTTTGTTGTTGTTTGTTTGTTTTGTTTTTGATGCGTACATTGTTTCAAATTTGACCAGTGGGAGCCCCTTCAGACTGTGTCTTGGTTATCTCTTGCTGCTCTAACAAAAAGACCAGAAGTAGATGCCTTTAGCAAACAGAAATTTAGGAGGTGATCATCTGAATTCAGGGCACCCGCACTAGGGAAAGACTTTCTCTCTTTGTGGGTCTACGAGAAAGTTCTTGTTTCCTTTCAGTCTCTGTGGGCTTCATTCCTTGGAGTCCCCTGGGTCCTGGCCTCCCCGGTGTCCAGGAGCATCTTTGTGCAGGGACCGGGGTCTACAGAATGCACTCTTCTCTTGGCTCTTTCGTAGAGGTAGAAGGTCCTCTTCTCTGTCTACTTCCCTCTCCTTTCTTAACTTTTAAGACAAAAAGTGTCCCCAGACCACACCCTAAGGAAATTCTCCTTACATTGGATCAGGGCTATCCCCTAAGTAAGGGTGTTGTATCCTACCCTAATTCTCTTACCATTGATTGGCTAGTCACAACAGATCCCATCATGGAAGTGCTTAACATCAGCGGTTCTCAACCTGTGGGTCCCAACCAATTTGAGGGTCAAACGACCCTTTCACAGGGGTCGCCTAAGACCATTGGAAGACACATATTTCCAATGGTCTTAGGAACGGAGACACTGCTCCTCTATCTGTCTCAAGGCAGGTCTGCCCACATACAGATACGCCCACATGTGAGTACCCAGCGTGAAGATATTTACATTGGTCTTAGGAACGGAGACACTGCTCCTCTATCTGTCTCCAGGCAGGTCTGCCCACATGCAGACACGCTCACATAAGACTACCCTGCGTGAAGACTGTGACCCACGCTACACCATGCTTCAAGACATTTTATTTATTTGTCATTAGAAATAAATATTTCACAATATATAATGACACATTGTTTTTCTGATTAATCACTATGCTTTAATTATGTTCAATTTGTAACAATGAAAATACGTCCTGCATATCAGATAGTTACATTATGATTCATAACAGTAGCAAAATGACAGTGATGAAGTAGCAACGAAAATAATTTTATGGTTGGGGGCTCATCACAACACGAGGAACTGTATTCAAGGGTTGTGGCATTAGGAAGGTTGAGAACCACTGGTTTACATAATTACACACCTGCTGAATTGCATCATTACATACGGTAGTTGCCCATTGGGAACCACAGGCCAGCCAAATGGACACTATTTCTGGAGAACACAATTCAATCTGATCCCTATACCTTTATTCCTAGGGCCACGTCAGTGAGAATGCAGAGTAAGGCCGTTTAAAAATCCTCTCCCTCATAAAAGAAATGACGACCCTGCCCAAAATGATCAAAATAATTTTGAAAACTCTGAAAATTTACCCCAAACTGGCCACAATCTGAGGAATATTAATCAGTAAACATGGCTGAATCTTGATAAGGGCGACAAGCTTTGTGGGGTTTTCAACTTGCCCTACACAGGGGAATTGTGTTGGATCACAGCTGTCCAGCTTTGTGGTTGCCTTCAAAACCAGCAAGCCGAATCATGGTGAAACCCAGCAATCTAGCAGCCACTGCAGCAGGCAAGTGGGTTGGCACTCCCTAAAGGCAGCATTAATAGAGAATTGCAGCATTTGACCCGTTTGACAGTTCCCTGGAAACCCTAACTCAAAAATGCATGTCTGTATTTGATCTGATCAGAGTGCGCCCAATTTGAATAGCCTTTTCCCCAGGGTATTTGTTGGAAACAATCTCTAAACAGCAGCAAGGAGTGGACCTCGCAGGGCCCTGGGCTTGCAGTAATAGGGCAAACAAGAAGCTGATTTTAAAAAGAAGAATCTTTAAAAGAGAGGGAAGCTGAGGGAATAAAAAGTCCGTGGGGGCTTGTGCAAAGTGCTGACACGTCCCTGAGAATCTAGAAGGCCGTTCATCTGCATCGGACTGCACACGTGCCCAGCAAAGACCTCAGAGGCCCTCAGAGCTCACCTCTGTTTGACTTTGCGTTCTGGTGAAGATGGATTTGTGAACTGCCTCACCAAGGGCTGAAGCCACGCCCCAACACATTCGCAGAATTCCTCAGCAAAGGCTCGGAGCCTCATTTGGTCCATACACTTACGGAACTCTCCGTCCAATCATTATCTTAGCACTAAGTTAACCAAGCAGAGACCTCGCTAGCCACGCATGACAAAACCATTCACTCAGGAAACTCACTAAACAAACAAATGGCATAAAACCACCACTCCCACCAGAACGCACAGCACCAATAGACACGAGGAGTTGAAGAAAGGAATACGGTTCCCAGAATCGTTATATTAGTTTAAATGTCTAGTTTTAAAAAGAGAGAGATGCTGAGAAACAGGAAAGCATGGTCCATACCCATGGGGGGAAGGGGGGAGGACTCGATAGAGAAAAACACGCAGAAATCAACACTGAAAAAAACACAACACAAAAAAAGCAAGAGGAAAAAAAAGCACAACAGAAATAACAAAAAAAATCAGCTATTTTAAAATATGTTCAAAGAACGAAAGTGAACCATACCTAAAGTGTTAAAGTATAAGAATAATATCTCACCAAATCCATGTACCTCCACCACACCACCAGCAAGTGGTTGCTAGTGGACTCTGAACCGGTGGTGGTCCGTGTGTGTTAGAGGAGAACTGGGCTCCTCAGGGTTCAGAGTGGAGAGCCAGGCCTTCCTTTTGAGGCATGTCTGGGTAAAAGGGAACCTCCAGTCTTCCATTTGGCAGCTGAGCGTGTTAACCACTTGCACTTTGGGGACTGAAGTGTGCCTGACCCAAGCCATGATACTTTCAATGTCTTCTTGTGCAAGTCAAAGCTGGACAATGAATAAAGGAGACTGCAGAAGCACTTATACTCGAATTATGGTGTTGGTAAAGAACACTGAATATACCATCGGTCTTAGAAGAAGTACCACCAGAATGCTCCAAGGATAAGCAAAATTTTGTCTCACTAATTTTGGACATATTATCAGAGGGAACAGTTTCTGGAGAAGGACACCACACTTGCTAAAGCAGGAAGTCAACAACAGCAACAACAAAAAAGGGAGAATGATCATCTGTGAGATGGATGGACACAATGACTACAACAATGGGCTAAAACATAAAAATAATTGTGAGGATGGTGCAGGACCAGGCAGTGTTTCATTCTGTACAGTCGCCAGAAGTCAGACCCAACCCAACAACAACGTGTGTGATTATGATACATTGGTGGCTGGAATCTATGAATCTCTACAGGAGCTGTCAGAAATTGGGTAGAGTGGAGGGTTGCATGAGAAAGATATTCTTTTAAAATGATACTATCTAATTGTGTCGTGTATATATAGGAGAATATATTTACTAGGAGAAATATGCTGAAGTAATTAGGGATGAAGTTTTCAGGATATTCTCAAATGGTGCAAGAAAGTATATAGATGACTATTTAGATGAATGGATAGATAGATCAGTAGATGGACATTTGAACTCTATGCATTGGTTATAATTGTTCTTTAATTTTCAAACAAAAAAGTATGTCTTGACATCTTTCCAAAGCAGTATAGTATATAGATTTGCTTCATTGTATAAAATATCTGTCAACTATTATTGCACTGCTATTGCGAGATTTACAATAGAAATAGAAACTCTCACACATAGGTGATAGCAACTGTGAATCTGTACAATCAATTTGAACTGCCCCTTGTAATATGTAGTGAAGCTGAAATGCTCACAAATTCTGCCACTAACAGCTATATGGGTGGAAGATGGCAAAAGAACCAGGAACAACAAGGCAGTGGTTAAGTGAGAGAACACTTGGTTACATTATTTTTTGTACAAACAACAACATTTTTGTACAAACTTGCTACAGACAACCTTTTTTAAAAATAATCATTTGTATAAAGCACATTTGTACATTTGTTACCCTCATCCTCAAAACATTTGCTCTCCATGTAAGCCCCTGGCATCAGCTCCTCATTTTTCCCCTCCCTCATGAGCACTTAATAATTTACAAATTATTATTTTGTCATATCTTACACTGTCCAACATCTTCCTTTACCCACTTTTCTGTTGTCCATCCCCCAGGGAGGAGGTTATATGTAGATTCCTGTAATCGGTTCCCCCTCTCTACCCTACTCTCCCTCGGCCCTCCCAGTATCACCACTCTCACCACTGGTCCTGAAGGGATCATCTGTCCTGGATTCCCTGTGTTTCCAGTTCCAGTGTACCAGTGTACTAGTGTACATCCTCTGGTCTAGCCAGATTTGTAAGGTAGAATTGGGATCATGATAGTGGTGGGGGGAGGAAGCATTTAGGAACTAGAGGAAAGTTGTATGTTTCATTGTTGCTACACTGCACCCTGACTGGCTCGTCTCCTCCCTGCAACCTTTCCATAAGGGGATGTACAGTTGCCTATAGATGGGTTTTGGGTCCCCACTCTGCACTCCCCCTCATTCACAATGATATGATTCTTTTTTTTTTTTGGATATGATTCTTTTGTTCTTTGATGCCTGATACTTTATCTCTTCGACATCTCATGGTCACACCGGCTGGTCTGCTTCTTCCATGTTGTTGCTTCTGAGCTAGATGGCCACTTGTTTACCTTCAAGCCTTTAAAACTCCAGACACTATATCTTTTGATAGCCGGGCACCATCAGCTTTCTTCACCACATTTGCTATGTACCTGCTTTGTCTTCAGTGATCATATAGGGAGGTGAGCACACAATGATATGATTTTTTGTTCTTTGATGCCTGATGACTGATCCCTTCAGCACCTCATGATCACACAGGCTGGTGTGCTTCTTCCATGTGGGCTTTGTTACTTGTGAGCTAGATGGCTGCTTGTTTACCTTCAACCCTTTAAGGCCCCAGATGCTATATCTTTTGATAGCTGGGCACCATCAGCTTTCTTCACCACATTTGTTTATGCACCCATTTCAGACAAACCTATTTTTATAATTCTATGCTTCAGTTTTATTTTCTATAAGATGGTGATAAGAAGCTAGTTAGGAAGAAAAGAAGGATGAAAAATAGACAAAGAATGAGACCAAGAGAAAAAGCGGTCAATTGTCTGATGTATTGTCCAATGTATTATCCAATTCAATCCATCATTTGATCTTTTAACTTCTGCTTTCCTGAGTGTTAATTGTAGATCCAAGTAAAATGAAATCCTTGACAACTTCAATCTTTTCTTCATTTACACGAGGTTGCTTATTGGTTCATAATGGGTATTTTTGTTTTCTATACATTGAGTTGTAAACCATATTGAAGGCTGTAGTCTTTTGATAGTCATCATTAAGAGCTTTAAGTCCTATTTGGCTTCAGCAAGCAAGGTTGGGTCATTTGCATATGACAAATTGTCAATTACCCTTCCTCCAATCACAATACTATGTTTGTCTTCATATAGTAGAACTTCTTAGATTTTTTGCTCAGCATATAGATGGAATAATAATGGTAAAAGAATGCAACCCTGACACACCTTTCCTGATTTCTGTCTGTGTTAGTCCGCATGGACTAGAGAAACAAATTCATAGATACTCATGTGTGTACAAGAAAGAGCTATATAAAAGAGTAATCGTATATTGAGAAAATATCCCAGCCCAGTCCAGGTCAAATCCTTAAATCCAATATTAGCCCATATGTCCAGTACCAGTGTATAAATTCTTCTTCAGACTCACCCAGAACATGCAATGAAACCGAATGCAGGAAGAAAGATCACAGGCCCATGGGTGGAAAGTCTTGTGGATCCAGTAGCAGTGGAAGCCTCTCAGCACTGGCTCCACTTGGCTCCTCCAGTTCCAGGGCTCTGGCTCCATCAGCATAGCACATTGGGCCTGTCAGCAGGAATGTCTCACAGGGGATGTATCTGTACCTGGCCTCCAGTGAGCTAATGTTCTCCTTGGCGACTCCAAATGAGGTCATCAAGCTGCCACCGGATAGACAGGCTTGACTCCACTCCTTTGCAAGTTGACACCAGATTATGTAACTACCACACTGTTCATTCAGTACCTCCTTGTTTTCTTCAAACAACTGCCTCTTGCTCTCTCTGTGTACAGGGTTCTCCAGGAGCACAATAAAGTGTTCTGGAATTCCCATTCTCCACAATGGTATCTGTGTTAGTCCGGGTAAACTAGAGAAACAAATCCATAGAAACTCATATGTGTATAAGAACGAGCTTTGTATACAAGAGCAGTTGAATATTGAGAAAACATCCCAGCCTAATCCAGATCAAGTCCATGATTCCGATATTAGTCCATATGTCTGATACCAATATATAAAGTCCTCTTCAGACTCACAAAACACATGCAATGACATTGAGTGAAGGATGATCACAGGCCAGTGGGGAGAAAGTCTTTGGATCCAATGGCATTGTAAACATCTCACGCTGGCAGGGGTCTTCATGTGCCTCCTCCAGTTCACAGGGCAGCATCAGGGTAGGTCCATGGGGCTTCTCCTCAGGGATGTCTTGCAGGAAGTAAACAGAGAGCGAAAATGTCTCCCACCTCTGAGGAGAAAAATCAGGATTTCCCAGAATTCTCAGGAGAAGGTCATGCTCACACAGAGGCCTCTTTGGCTATCACCCAATTGACAGGCTAGACAATAAGCCTTCACTCTTAATCCTCTAAAGTCCCAAATTGATACCAGATTATGCAACCACCACGTTATCAATAATTTGTTACGCCCCACACAGTCCAGTGCCTTTGTACAATCAATAAATTGCAGGTACATATCTTTCTGGTATTGTCTGCTTTCAGCCAAGCTTCATCTGACATAGCAATGTTATCATTCATCCCATCTCCTCTTCTGAATCCAGCTTGCATTTCTGGAAAATTCCCTGTCATACTGCTGCAACCATTTAAAAACTTTCTTCAGCAAAAGTTGACTTGCATATGATAGTAATGATACTGTTAGATAAATTTTGCCTTCTATTGGGTCGCCTTTCTTTGAGATGGGCCCAGTTATGAGTCTTTTTAATAATCTTTTGCTTTCTTTAAGTATGATGTTCTTGATGGCATCACACAACTCCTCTGGTCTTCTCAGTTATTCAAGTTTAATGTATCAAATCTGTTCTTGGGATGGTCTCGGAATCTAAATGGGATATACTGAAGGTCATATTTTGTCTCTTAAGGACAGATAGATCACAGGAGAAAGATGAGGCTTTCTACTCCAATAAAGATTTACATACAGCCTCAGAAACCCATTGAGCAGTTTCTTCTGTTCTATAGGTTCTCATAGTGGTTATGTATTGGGCTGCATCCACATGGTTGTCAGTTCAAAACCACCAGCAGCTTCTTGGGAGAAAGATGGGGCTCTGTACTCCCGTTAACTGTTACAGTCTTGGAAACTCACAGGAGCAGTTCTACCCTGCCCTGTAAGGTTGCTATGAATCAGTATTAACTCAAGGGCAGTACGAGAATAGGATAGCTATTGGTTGGAATTGACTCAATGGCAGTGAGTGAGTGGAGTACACATAGAAGCTCTGGTAGCATTGTAGGTTACACATTGGGCTGCTAACCACCAGATCAGTGGTTCAAACCTAGGGGGAAAGATGAAGTTATTTACTTCATAAAGATTTACAGGCTCAGAACGCCTTTGTAGATTTGGTATGAGTCAGAATCTACTGTATGGCAGTGGGCTTAGCTGATTTGGCAGCTGCAAATAATAAGGGAGCTCACTGTATGTCAGAATGTTAAAACAATAATGAAATCAAAGTCTACATTTTACTATCATTTTACACTAACACTATGTAATATTTGTGATAAAATATCCATTTCCTCTTGAATAAACTACCTATAGATCAAGTATAAGCCAATTTCATTATCAGCCGAGGCACCTAATTTTACCACAAAAACTGCATTAAAAATGTGCCGAAAAAACTCGGCTTATCCTCCAGTATATATGGTCCTTCTATCGCCTACCCCCTATATTGGTTTGCTACTTTTTGATAATAAATCTTTTGATAACACTCAAATCCATTTCCAACTCAACCCATATGACCTTATGTGTTAATATGAATATGAATCTTGCTGAGATGTGTGAAGAGTACATATAAAACTAAAGTAGTTATTTTACTAATAACTCTAAAACAATTCCAGCAATGCTGCTAGAGGACCTTCAAAAGAGAACATCACAGGGATAATAGACAATCTCCACTACCTTCCATGTCCCATAATACAGTTGTGTTTCCTGAGTGTCTCAACGTATTGCTGCCAGTGCTGAATAAGAAAAAGCAGAGCAGCAATGAATCACAGAAGTACAGTTATTTTTTAGAATACCCAGAGAAGTTCCATATATGCTTTTTGTCACACACAAGCAGGAGTTGTATGTGCAAGTACAGTGATACCTCGGTTGTCGAATATCTCCAAGCTCCACCTTTCCTTCCACTACTCAAACAACAATATTTGGGGGAAAACATTTGCTCAGTGTTCATAACTTTGCTCAATAGTAGAACTAAAATTCCAACTTGATAAGTGGAGAGGAAGAGTGAGTCACAGGTCAAGTATCGCAGAGGACTCAACGGGGTGACACTTCATTCTAAGTGCCACTTTGCTCAGACAACATATAGTGCTTGTGTTAGTAATTAAGCATTTGTTATTCAGTCCCTCTCAGAAAGGGCACACTGAAGGGAAGATAAACCCAAGGAGCGGTATAGCATTGATGAGCCACATAACTATCCTCCAGTTATTTAATATTTCCTCCCCTTACTATTATGATTTTTATTTGTTTTACCTCATTAACCGTGTTAGATTTGTGAATGTTCATTTGCATATTTAAAATTGTTCGGTACATGAAAGTCAAGATAGATAACCCATCAGAAACAGTAACAGGAAATAATGAATGAGTTCCAGATGGCATGGGAAAGGGGGAAATGGGGAGCTGATAGCATTGATGACTGTATAACCCTACTCAATGGGATCGAACAACAGAATTGTATGTGAATAGATATATTGGATTGTGTAATGTATGGCCCCCCAAAAAAGGAATGAGTGTTCCTGGAGGGTATGGTGGGGGAGGGAAGGGATAAAGGGGAGCTAATATCAAGGAATTCAAGAAGAAAGAAAATGTTTTGAAACTGATTGTGGTAGCAATTGTACAACACTGCTTGATGTAATTGAACTATGGAATGTTATGATATTTGTAAGAGCTCCCAATAAAATTATTTTTTTAAATTGTCATTGTGCTTTTTTTTGCACTTTATTTGAATGAATATTGTAGGAAAACTGTGAGAGCCATGACATCGTTAAAGAAAGAAATCATTGTGAAGTTTGAATCAGGTCACCGCTTATCTGATTTGGCAGCTGGATACAGCATGATTCAGTTGATATTGTCAACATTTTGTGAGGGTGGGTGGGGAAGGGGGAGTCAGCTAAAGGACCCAATGTGTTGAAAAGCCTGAAACCATTATGCACAAAACAAAGAACATGGAAGAGGTTGGAAAGTTATTGTTAATTTGTATAAATAAGAAACAACTCAATGGTGATAGTGTATGCAAGACAGTGATATATGAAAATACAAAAAGAGAAGAAAAAAAAGCCTCCAGAGTGAATTTATAAGTGTAATTTTGGGGCCTTAGAACCAATTACTTGGTTTTCCATTATTTCTTATGGGAAAAATATGTTCAGCTCTGGAACTTTTTGATGTTCAAACATGAATTTAGAAAGAATTGACTTCAACAACTGAGGTATCCCTGTTCTATATGTTAGGATGCTTTCCATTATAATTAGCAGCAAACCTATAAGACACACATGGGGGCCACGTCTAACTCCCTCTAACTTCACAACAAGGGAGGAGGAGAGTCACCACCCACATCAGCCCTTGGCTGAATCTCATGAGGCAGAGGTCAGACACGTCTTCACCCTCCAACCTTCTTCTTTTCTTAATCATTTTATTGGGGGCTTATACAACTCTTATCACAATCCATACATACATCAAAAAACAAGGGACTTATCTTAAAGGCTGGTTACCATGATACTACTCCCGACATTAATGATGTGATGTGCATTCATCCATGGCAGACTGATCCTGGAAATCCTGGAGCCTGTAAATATCACCTTATATGAAAACATAGACAGGTAGTCCTTGAAAACACGCGTACCGGTTACACAGAGGAAGAGTTCAGGGATCTTCAGTCTCCCTGGCACCCAGTTCTTCCAAAATGACATGCAGACAGCAACACACCTCAACACTTTCAACAACAAAAACAAAATGCAACAGCGGAGGAAATTATAAACCTAACAATGCTCATAGAAGAACAAGACATTGATCTGCCAAAAAAAGAAATCTTCAAAATGCTGCTTGGAATAATACAGGATATGAGGGGGACAATGCAAAATAAGGATGCAATGACAGAGGAGATAAAGTCCACAAGAGAGGAAAATACAAGAATTAATGGATGAAGTAACAGAAGCAAAACACAAGATCACAGGCCTCACCAACAGACTAGAAGAGGTGGAGAATCATAACAGCAATCTCAAGGACAATCAGGCATGCAGACTTCAACAAATAAGAAAGACAGTCAAACAGGATAATCAAAGAGGCGGAAGAAAACCTGAGCTCAATGACAGATGCTATAATGAGGAACAATATTCAAATAATTGGTCTACCAGAACAAGACACAATGAAAAAGTCAACAGCTAAATTAGCAAGGGAATTCCTAGCAGCGAACGTCCTACCTTCATGAATGAGAATCAGACATTTATACTGAAAAAAATGAATCTTTACAGCTATGATTCAGTTAAAGATATTGAAATGTGAAGATCCTGAATTATTTGGTGGGCACTAAATATTATCACAAGTGTCCTTAAGAGAGACAAAGGGAGATTTTTTAAAAACCACTTTATTAGGGGCTCATACAATTCTTATCACAATCCATACATACATCCATTGTGTCAAGCACATTTGTACATTTGTTGCCATCATCATTCTCAAAACATTTGCTTTCCACTTGAGCCCTTGATATCAGCTCCTCATTTCCCCCCTCCCTCCCTACCCTCCTCCCTCATGAACCCTTGATAATTTATAAATTATTATTATTTAGTCAAACAAAGGGAGAATTGATGCAGAAGAGGAGAAGGTAATGTGACCATTAATAGAGTAGAGTAATACATCCACGGGCCAAGGAACATAGGCAGCCACTAGAATATGGAAAAGGAAAGGAACAGATTCTTCCCCAGAGTCTCCAGAGGAAGTGAGGTCATTCTTGATTTCAACCCAGTGAAGCTGGTTTTGGATTTCTGGTCTCCAGAATAGTGAAAGGATAAATTTTTCTGTTTTGAGGCATTACATTTTTGGTAACTTGTTACAACGGCCACAGAAAGCTAATACAGTATCCTTTCAAGTCTCTCTGCTTGTTAATACAAATTTAAACATATATAATTGTACACATGCGATTGTCCACACACATATACTTGTATGTACAGGGATTTTTGGCATTGTTTGTAAGTATAGGAATATATTACATATACTTTTCCTTAATTGCTCTTTGTACTCATGTGTTAATTGAATTGACATTTGGAATCATCATTTCATTTTTAAACTTTGGGCAAACTTTTATTTTCAAATACCTCTCTAAGCCTCCATGCAGTGTGGTCTAAAGAGGGTTCCAAGTGCCTTGCTCACAGCTAGATAGTGGCATTCTCTCACTTATCCAAACCCTTGTGATCAGGTTTGGGGATTGCACTTCTTCCCACTGTCTGCTTTTCAGACCTTTTTCCAGTCCTTAGACTCTCTGAGAGGCAGGTCAATAAAATGGAGAAGAAGTAACATTGCTCACAAATAGCTGGATAGAACAGGAGGGCCTTGAAACAGTCATTTTCACTTGTGTTCGTGGCTGCGGCAAGAGCATGGTGGCTCATCTTTGTCAAGTGATTTGTGGATTTGAGAAAGGGAATGTTACTGCCCATGCTTGCTTTTTAAAGGGGTTGCCCCACTTTTTGACAATCTTGGTTGAAAACAAAATTCTTTAGTAAACATTAGAAGATTGTATTCAATCAGTAAACATCTATCAAACACTTACAGTGTGCTTCATGCCAGGCTCTGGATAAATGAGCAACACAGGCCTTGTTTCTTGCCCTACCTGTATCACTGCTGTGCTATTGCTCTGCTATTGGATATTAGGAAGGAGCTGAGGGGAAAAAAAATAGAAAATAAGTGTTCGGATTTTAATTGCCACTGGTTTCTATGTTTGAGTTAGACATGGTACTTAATAAGAAATTGTTAATGAGTAATTACTAGAAAATTGCTCTCTGGTTATTTGTTGTTGTTGTTTTATAAATACAGCAGAGTATAATGGTTAACTGTAAGACTCAGGGGCAAGAGTTGGCCTGAACTCTATCTGTGCCTCTAACTTAATAAATTGGGTGACGTTGGTAAGCTAAGGAATTCTTTGTGTCTCCGTCTCCTGTCTGTAAAATGGACATAATAATAGCATTTTCTTCTAGGATTGTTGTCTAAGTATTGAATAAATTAATACAAAGAAAGTCCTTAGAACAATGGTTGGCATATAGGAAACCTTGATAGATGTTAACCCACCATTGCCATTGAGTCCATTCTGGCTCACAGTAACTCTGCTAATCTGGGTGTTCTAGCGGGGGTGGGGGGTGGGTTGGGGAAAGTGAATAAAGCGTATAACAAAAAAGTTTATAACAAGAATTAATTTTCTATCAAAAAGCCACCCCAGCCCAATCCATCTCAAGTCCACAAGTCCACTGCTAGCCAGGGGCCTCTTCAGACTCGCATAGCTGCAGGCCAGTACGCCACAGAAAGGTAGAGTGGGCTGCAGGGAGACCACTGGGGGGTAGAGAGCCACGTGGTTCCGAGGTTGGTGGAAATATGGCAGGATTCCAACAGCTGTCAGGGTCAGGAGTCCCACATGGGGCCACCCCTGGAGGCAGACACAGAGTCCTAGCAAGCAGGTGAAGGGGCAGAGAGAGAGAGAGAGAGAGGAGGGGTCTCCAGTGACTCTCTTACAAAAAGGCCATACCTCTTAGAAGCCATCATCAGGCTGTGACCTGATTGATAGGATTTCACTCCTACATTTTCATACAAATTCAAGTTGACATAAACTCTTTACAGGAATAGATAGCCTTATATTTCTCCCATGAAGCAGCTAATGGGTTTGAATCCCTGACCTTGTGGTTAGCAGTCTTACATATGTGTGTATGTGTGAATGTATACATATAACACACACGTATATGTATGTGCATATTGGATATCGTTGTTATTTTATTATTAAAATGAGTAGCCATGAGTTGACTGTTCTCACAATGAATACTAGAGTTTTTCTAAGGGAAGCTGGCCCAGGAGCATAGGGATAGCTGCCCATTGTACTTCTCTCTAACTCTATGCTGCTCAACTGCCTTTCCTGAATTCTCTCAGACCATAAAGTCAATAGATGCCAAAGCCCCTAGAGAAACAATTTCTTCTTTCTCTCGAAAGAAGCTTCTGAAAAGCAATGGATTAACATGTTTTCACAGGAAATACATTGCTATCTGAAAAGCCTGTCTCTATAATATAAATCTGCTTTGGTTCCTTTTGGGTTTCAACTTAAAATTACCTGTAGCCTTCACCAGAATCAGAGCAATACATCACTGCTGGTACTTATCTTCGACATGCTTAAAAGCAAATTGCAGGGTTTCCCCCGGCCTGAAATGCCCTTCCTCCGGTCTCAGAAAAGCCAGAATGCAGATTGTATCCCTTTAGAAAGATCACCCAGGAAAACAGAAGATTCTCATCACAACTGACAAGACTTAGAGAGGAGTACTCTGTCTTCCCTGCAGCCAGCCGAACTTTGTGTGCCATCTCTGTTTCACACGAAGTTGAGTCTTGGAGTCTCTTAGTCTGAGGAGTGGAAGAGGGTTGGGGGTACTGATAAAGAGTTGAATGTGAATATGACTTCAGAGGAAGTCATTCTTCAGTTGTTGATTCTGAACATGGCCTTGCCTTGATTAAATACCATAGAAGGTTAGAGCTGATGGCCTTTGTTGAGGCTTCAATAAATCAACTGCTGGATCAAGTATAGAAATTTACTATTAATAAGAGTGCAATTTGTGACTGGCAGATTAATTGATCAATAGCTAAATTAGCATGGATTCAAATTTTTTACCATGCAACATTTCTTATAGTCTGATCTTAGATCAGCAGCAACCCATTCTCCTAAGAATTTGTTAGAAATGCAAATTCTCCAGCTCCACCCAGGACATACACAAACTCAGGGCTGGGGCCCAGCTATCTGTGCTATAACCCGCCCTCCAGGTGAGAGTGATTCTGACACCTACTCCAGTTTGAGAACCACTGTAGAAATAACATCGGCAACGCAATGGGTTTCTCTTGTGTGGCCCTGCTGGCCTTGGTGTTGTAACCTACACAAAATGGATGGGACTATGCAAATAAGATGTGTAATAGCTCTTGCCAAGATTGGCTGGGATATGCAAATAAGTGTCTCACCAACGGGATTGGGCAGTTTTGCCACCGTGCTAGACTTAAAAAGAGCTAATCCCACCAGTTGACGGGGATCCTCATTACCGTCAGGTAGAAGAACTGAGAGCCGGAATCCCTCCACTGGGGGGACCCTTGGACCCAAGAGACAAATAGAGTTATAAAATAGCTTGGGGCTGGCAGACTAAACTCACAAGATAGTTGAGTACCTTTGATCAGGAGACCTCCTGGAAGTGTGGGGTGCCTCTGGACATGAATTGATGAAATTAAAAAGCTTGGTAACACTTACCCAAACAGAGCTGAGGCCAGACTGAGAGCCAGGGTCAAGGACCAAGGACCAAGAGAGAGACTTGCCTGCAGGCATGACCAAGGAGAAACTGTCCTGCTTAAAGAACTATGTCCTGAGTCATTGTGGTTACTTCCAAGTGGATCTTGTAACATGTCACTTCCCAAATAAGCCCCACAATCGTGAATACAGCTTGTGAGTTCTGTGTGTGCATTGCAATGGATTAGTGAACCCAGCACAGAAGTAGAGTGCCATGGGAGGGACAGCGGGTGTCAGAAGGAATAAAAAGTGGGTAGAGGGAGGTTTATCTGACCTCCATCTCATAGGAATAAGCTTTGGGCTGCCAGTCTTGATGTGTCTCCTGCTCCTTCTTGAAGTTAGTCAAGAAGATATGATGTCACACTACTTTTAAGTGTGCACTCAACTGACATGCAGAGGTGCTCAATCAACAATGAATAAATGCAGGGAAGTTGTGCATAAGTAGTGCCCAGGAATATGGCATGAATATTTCCCTTCTCAGGTGTCTCATTAGGATTAAAAGAAAAAAAGTGGCCAATTAGCTAGATGCCATGTTAAAGACCTAAAGTCTGAAATGCAGAAAGGGTGACTTATCCACATCACAGGGACACTGAAAGGCGGACAAACACTAAGTCCCAGTTCTCCCAGGGACCAGCTTTATCTACAACTCCTCACCAGACCCTGAAAGAAGATGATGGCTGCGAGATGGAATCCAAACCCCTTCTTGGGAGACTGAGAAGCCCCACCCAGACTTCCATCGTCTACTTGAGCCCCAACTTGGCTTTACACACCTAGCAAAATTTCCTAAAAAATCTTCTGGAGAGTCTTACAGGGCTATCAACTTTTTATTTGGGTGAGAAGTTCAATTTTACGAAGCACCATCTGTTGTTGTTGTTGCCGTAGTTCATTGCCACAGTATCAGCTCGGGACTCACGGCAACCTTATGTGAAACACAACAGAGCATTGCCCCCGCCCTGCACAGCCTTTATGGTCTTTGATGTGTGTGAGCACATTGTTGAAGTGATTGTAACATCTACCGTGGCCATAATTTCATCAAGGAAACGACCATGTTTATACCCACAAAATGCATATCCGGGAGCAGAAAGGACACTTTCTCTATTAAATAAAATAGCTTTATTAAAAATTTAAAAGGCAACTCTTTGTTGACGTGTTTTCCCATTCTTTCTCCACAGACCAGTAAGACTTTGTGAACAATAACATAATGCTCAACTGCTACACTGTAGACCCCTGATGAAGAAGGGGCCTGGCTGCCTGTCTTACCCTGCAAGGTACCGTCACCAGGTAAGCATTTGATAAATGTTCTCTGGTGATAAAAATGATGAGGACAAAATGGACTTCTAATATTTATTACAGTTGAGAAATGACATGCTAGAGGTACAGAGGACTTAAATTGCTTTTCCAAGGTCAGACAACCAGTTATAAAAGATGCTGGTGCTGGAATTGAAATCTTCTAGCTCCTGCCTCGGAATCCTTTTTCCCTTATACCAAAGCGACGACATTGGTTGATAAAGGAAGTCTAATAGGATGTCTCTTATTTGCTTAGGGGAACACGCTAACCTAACCTAGCCAGGCAAGAACGATATGGTGACATCCAGCAGCGGAGACTTACTATGAGATAGGAAGATAAAACCAGCACACTGAGATCTCAGAAAAGTTGAGGGGGTCAAGTTCAAGTGGCCAAAAAGCAACACAAGGGCCTATGGCGCTGGAGGGGAGGGAGTGCTTGGATGCTTTTCTTTGATGGAATGCCACTGCTTTGAGGGGGCTGCCTGCATGTATGCATACACTAATTAATTTTGAATTTCCAAACTGGGGAGACTTGCTCGACAGGCTTTAAGCAAGAGAAAACAGGGGCAGGAGGGCCCAGTTAACTCTGCCATCGCAGGGTAGATTTACAATGGAGACTGAAAAATGAAATGTGGGCATCCACATTAATGAATTACCTTTCTGTATTATAGTTTGGGTGCTTTATAGCACAGATAACCACATTATGGCACCCGAGGTGAGTGTAATGATGCAAGGAAAGGAAGAGGAAGTGAATTTGCCATAATACACGGTTTGAAATAACCTGTGATGCGAACCAAAAAGTGAGCTAATAAAAAATAGGTCATCCAGCCCTGTTTGTTTCAACGCTTGTCTCAGGGAAGCGTCCACAACGATGTCAAGTGGAGCAGAGGCACTGGCAACTGGGTGGGATTCAAGTTCTCTGAGTTGTAGAGCGTCAGTCTTCAAAGAGCTTTTCGGCTCCTCAGAACAAAACCAGGGGCAGGAAGTAGACAAATCAACCAGAGAAAGGTTTTCAGATGCCAAATGGACATCCCCACAAAGAACCTACCAGATAGTCAGAGGATCCAGATGCATGTAAGGACGTGTGCTTGGGGCTGGCCGCTCACAATTGCTGTCTTCAGAACCCTCGTTGCTGAGTGGAGTTATTCTCATCCTCCTGGAGATGCTGGTGTTGGCAGGTGCCATGGGGTCGGCCCTGACTCCCTCCGAGTGACCCCCTGTGCACCAGAATGGAACACCACCCAGTCCTGGGCCATCGTCGTCATGGCTGCTGTGCTTCAAGCCATCGCTGCAGCCACTGTGGCAGTCCACCTCTTCGAGGGCCTCCTTCTGTTTTGCTTTACCGAGCATGGTGTCCTCCAGAGACTGGTGTCTCTGGTAACGTCCAAAGGATGTGGGACAGCCCTGCTGTCTCCGCTTCTAAGGAGCAGTCTGGCTGGGTGTCTTCCAAGACAGATTTGCTAGTTTCCCTGGCAGTCCACAATGCTATCAATGTTCTTCACCAAAATCACCCTTCTCCACTCTTCCTTTCTCAGTGTGCAGCTTTCACGTGTGTATGCAGTACCTGAAAGTACCATAGCTCGGGCCAGGTGTACTTTAGTTCTTTGAGAGCCACCTTTGCTTTTTAACATTTTAAATAGGCTTTGTACAGCAGATAAGGGATGTTTGCCGGTGTGTCTTTTCATTTTGAATTGTGCTCCATCAGCAAATGAAGGTCCCAGGAAGCTTTGCTCCATCCGCATAACCATGGTTGACATTGAGGTGGCAGCTATTCCCCGGTTGTATTTTAATTGTGCCTTCCAACCTGTGGGGCTCATCTTCTGGCATGATATCAGCAAATGTTCCACTGCTGTTCATAAGATTTAATTGGCTAATTCTTCAGAAGTGGATCATCTTTCCTTCTTCCTGGTCTGTTCTGAGCCTAAAAGCTCAACTGAATCCTGTTCACCATGCATGACCCTACTGGTATTTGAAATATTGGTGGCATAGCTTCTCACATCACAACAACATACAACAAACTGACAAATGAATGGGAGATATATTCAGGCTCAACTGCAGCTTCCTTCCCCTTGAAGGTAACAGGCAGAGAAACCTGTTGCTGATGATCACTTCCTGGTTTCCCTCTTAATATTTTAAGACACTCTCAATGAATTAACCAATACATTAAATTGACAAGAAACTGCTGGAAAGTCAAGCCAGTTTGGAAAGAGGACATGGAACAAGGGATATCATTGCTGATGCCAGACAGATCTTGGCTGGAAGCAGAGACTACCAGAAAGATGCTTACCTGTGATTTATTGACCATACAAAGACATTTGACTGTGTGGGTTGTAATAAATTATGGATAACATTGTACATAATAGATATTCCAGAACACTTAATTGTGCTCAGGCAGAATCTGTACCTAGAAAAACAGACATTCCTTTGAACAGACCAGAGAGAGACTGTGGAGTTTAAAATCAGAAAAGGTGTGTGTCAGGGTTGTATTCTTTCAGCATACCCATTCAATCTGTACGCTGAAGAATAATGCAAGGAGCAGCCCTACATGAAGAGCATGCAGCAGGATTGGAGGAAGAGTCATTAACAACACAAGATGCACAAATAACACAACCTTGCTTGCTGAAAGCAAAGAGGAGTTGAACTATTTACTGAAGAAGATCAAAGAATACAGCCTTGCATAGGGTTTACAATTCAATGTAAAGGGGAAAAATCCTCACTGAAGAAAAGATTGACGTTGTCAAGGATTTCGTTTTACTTGGATCCACAATCAATGCCCATAGGAGCAGCAGTCAAGAGCTCAAACTGATGTGTCGCATTGGATAAGTCTGTTGCATCGGACCTCTTTCAAGGTTTGGAAGCAAAGCTGTCACTTTAAAGACACTGACCCAAGCCATAAGAGCTGGACAACGAATAAGGACGACTGAAGAAGAATTGATGCATTTGAAATATGGTGTTGGGAAAATAATAATAATTTATAAATTAGCAAGGGCTCATGAGGGAGGGAGGAGAAGGGAGGGGAAAAAATGAGGAGCTGATACCAAGGGCTCAAGTAGAAAGAAAATGTATCAAAAATGATGATGGCAACATGTACAAATGTGCTTGACACAATGGATGGATGGGTGGATTGTGATAAGAGCTGTACGAGCCACCAATAGAATGTTTTAAAAAATAAGTAATAAAATAAAATATGGTGTTGGTGAAGAATGTTTAATACGGACCATCAAAATAAGAAATAAATCTTGCTTTAGAAGTAAAGCTAGAATCCTCCTTAGAAGCAAAATTTCATCTCACTTACTTTGAATATGTCACCAAGAGGTCCCAGTCCCCGTCGATCATCCTGCTTGATAAAGCAGAGTCCGCAAGAGAGAGGAAGCCCCTCCATGAGGTGACCTGGCACAGTGTCTGGCACTGTGAACGCAAACATAACAATTGTGATCATGGCACGGGACCGTGACAAGTGCTTCATTCTTTTACACAGGGCAGCTCTGAGTCAGAGCTGACCTGATGTCATCTAACAACAATGACAACCATTTTTAAAAATCTTTTTTTAACCATTTATTATTAATTGGGTGAAGATTTGTAGATCGGATTAGCTTTCCGTTGAACAGTTCATACACATCATATTTCATGCCACTGATTACAACCCCAACAAAAGTTTTTCTGACCGCTCCCTTAGTGTATTGCATGGCCTTTCACCCAAGTCTGTGCATCTGCCTTCCAGTTAGGAAGTGCTCTTCCTTTGCCCTGCCACCCCGGTCATCAACAAAGAATGCTTCATTCTCTTTTCTCATACAATATTTGTCCTTTTGTGATTGACTTTTATCAGTCACCATGATGTCCTCCAGAGCCATCCATATTATAAGGTGTTTCCAAGCTTCATCATTGTTCTTTAACATTGTGTATCCCATTTTGCAACAACAAAAACATAATCAGCAGGCAAGTTCTCTCTTGTCAGGTATCCTACTTTAGTTACGAAATGATACAATGCAAAAACCTTGAGTGTGAGCTTTCCTAAACTCTAAGAGAGAGATTGCTTTTGGGGGCTGTTTTCCTTGTTTTGCTTGTGCTTAGAGAAGCTATTTGCTGTGGTGTTCAACCCATTCGATGTGCTAACTATGGTGATTCTTTTCTGATTATTTCTAGGATTGAAATACTTGCCATTCCCAAATAATTGCCAAGAGCTAATTTCATGGAGTGCTGGAAAGACAGAGTCTGAACGGTAGAGAGGAAGAATGGTTGGGAGCAGCCCCAGCCAGGTGTGTCATGACACAACTTAAGTTTGTGTCATGACCCTCATCCTACTTTAGGAGGTGCATTAGAATTCACGCCTCGGTCAGCACAGCCAACTCAGCTTTATTCTTTTATGAATAAGAAAGTGTTCACTGATCATAACCACATAAGGCTTTCGAATAATAATGCAACATTGTTAACATGGAAAAATAAAGAAATGCAAGATGAACCATATCATATTTTGATTTACCTAATTAGCTGGAGCTGTGGGTTAGGCAAAACTCAAGCCCACCTGCCACTCCACAGGAGTGAGATGGAGCTGTTTGCTCCTATGAATATTTATACTCAGAGATCCTATGGAACAGTGGTTCTCGACCTTCCTAATGCCACGACCCTTTAATACAGTTCCTCATGTGGTGGTGACCCCCAACCATAACATTATTTTGTTTGCTACTTCATAACTGTAATCTTGCTACTGTTATAATCAGGCGACCCCTGTGAAAAAGGTCGTTTGACCCAAAGGGATCAGGACCCACAGGTTAAGAACCACTGCTATATAGGGTCTCTATAATATGGAGTTAGGTCAATGGCAGTAGGTTGGGGTTTTGGGGGTTGGGGGTTGAATTAGCTAGTAATCAGTAACTAGTTGTCATCAAGTCAATTCCTACTCATGGTGACCCCATTGATGTGAGAATAGAACTGTGCTCAACCAGTTTCCAATGGCTGGTTTAGGGAAGGCTGATTGTCAGGACTTTTTTTCAAGGCATCTCTGGGTAGACTTGAACTGCCAACTTTTCAGTCAGTAGTCTAGCTGGTGAACTAGTTGCAGTACCTCCAGGATGCCAATTAGTTATTAGGAAGTTTTGTGTGATAGCTAAATTTTGTGTCAACATGACTGGGCCAGAATACTCAGTAGTTTGGCAGTAAGACCTCCCCCATCTTGTGACCTTGCATAATGTAGTATGCAATTATGAAAAAAGTAGAGTGGAATGCAACCCCTTACACAGTACAGCCTGATGATGTCTCCATGAGGATATGACTCAAAATAGATGCTGTGAAGAACTCCCTCTCTTTCTTCCTGATAGCCTGGATCTTGTATCTGCCTTCCTCAGACTGGCAGCCTACCATATTGCTTGCTAATCCTAGGAGCTGTCAGAGGCCAACCATGTTGACTGCTGACCTTGGATTCATTCGGCTCAACCTCCACCAGCCTGCTTCCTGGTTCTTTTTCCTGCTTCCTAATTCATTAACCCTGGCAGGTGTGTGAGTGGGGAAGGGCCTCCAGCTTAGCATCTGATCAATGGACGTAAGCCAGACCAGGTTTGTCTACTTTTGCAGCTATGTGAGCCACTGTCTCCTAATACAAATTTCTTTGTTATACATAAATAAGTATCACTGGTTTTGCTTCTCTAGAGAACCCAGAGATATAAAACAAGTAATCTCTCAATATATATTGAGAATCTCTACCAGTAGTTTTACCTTTTGAGTTGCATATAAAATTAATATATAGCTTATATATCTAATAAGCAAAACTTAGGAAACTCTAGTAAAAAAATAAATATAATTTCTCAAGTTGAGCCATACATATACTTTCTTATAGCCTGATTTTCTTACCTATTATACATATAAATTTTAAACAGTTTTATTGGCACATAATCCATGTATCATACAATTCAACAGTTCACCCTTATCAAGAAGAGTTGTATAATCATTATCTCAATAAATTTTATTACATATTTTAAATTTATATCCATGTATTTAAATAAATTCCTACATTAATTTTAATCACCATTTCATATTCAGACATGTTACTTATTTAACCATCCTATTTAATTTGATTTGATTTTTAAAAATAAGTAATTCTTACTATCCCACCCCTGTCTCTCATCAGTAACCCCTCTTAATAGTTTCTTGTGTATTATTTCAGTATTTTCTTATCCAAACGCAAACATATATTCTTATTTTCCCTACACTCTTACACAAAAAGAGAACATACTCTTAGGTTTTAGGATTAAACCACTTGACGTGAAGATTAAGAACCTTTGACTCAGGGAACATCAAGTAACAAAACACAATTCAAACAGTCGATATTCTATATCCCAGTCTGAAGAGTATGAGTCTTAAAAGCTTGTGAGGGACCAACTAAGAAGCAGCTATTGGTGCTTTCCCAGCTGGAGCACAGGAGTCTGAAGAAAAACAAAACCTCCAGGAAGCAATTAGTCCAAAAGACGAATGGCCCACACAAACCACAGCCTCCTCTAGCCTGAGACCAGAACTAGACAGTGCCCACTTGCTACAACTGATTACGCTGATCAAGAACACAATTGGCAGTCTTGGTTAGAATGGGTGTCCTTTTGTTTTTTTGTTTTTAAATGTAGAACAACACTCAAAGGGAAAAAGACCAAACTGAACCAGACAGAAAGACTAAAGGAACTCCCCAAGACTGTTGCCCTGAGAAAACCTTCTAACTTGAAACTGAAGACAACCCTGGGGGCCACCTTCCAGACAAATAAATGGACTACAAAACAAACAACATGATTCTCCAAGCAAACAACAAGAAGCCAACCGGATTACTTTTGCTCAAAACCAAAGATGAGGAGACAAGGGAGACAGAGAAACCTGATGAGGGAAAACAGGGAGCCCAGGAAGGAAACAGAATACAATCAATGGCACAAGACAATTTTTGTCTGAACTATTGATTGGGAAAACTAATATGCTCTGTAAGCTTTCGCCTAGTGTACAATGACTGTTTTTTTCAACTTTGATTTAATGAATAGTGGGAATAATTATCAGTTAGTAGTTAATTGTACAATGAAGTTTCATCATCTGAAATCATCATATGTTAAATAAAATAAGTTCAAAATTAGAAAATCTCTATATTTATCTATACATTTATTATGTTGGATGCTTTTTATTGCTTTGCAAAGAACAGGATTTCCATCTGGTAGCAATTTCTCTTTATCTAAGGAAATTTCTTATATGTTTTTATATAGTCTTTTTAAAATGGGATGGGGCCACTAGTAGTTGTAGAGGTTTTCACTATTAGGACAGCAGGAGTTTATTCATTCTTTCTTACAGACACAAAATATAGCATTGTGTGGGTGAGCCGTAATTTATTGAACCAGCGTATGTCTTTGGAAAGTTATTTCTGATCTTTTCTATTACAAAGGGAAAAGAATAATCACATATACATGTGTGTTAGTCCAGGTAAACAAGAGAAACTAATCCACAGAAACTCACATGTGTATAAGAGAGAGTTTTATATAAAGGGTAATTGTACATTAAGCATCTCAACCCTGTCCAGTCCAAGCCCACAAGTGCGGTATTAGCCTATATGTCTGATATCAATCTATAAAGTCCTCTTCAGATCACGAAACACATGTAATGACACCAAATGCAGGATGATCACAGGCCAGTGGGTAGAAAATCTTTGGATCCAGTGGTGGTGTAAGCATCTCAGCACTGGCAGGGGTCTCCACGTGGCTTCCCCAGTTCCTAGGGCACGGGGTCTATCAGCATAGTGCCATGTGTCTTGTAGAGCATCCTTCAGAGAGTGAGCAGAGAGAGAAAAGTGTCTCCCATCTCCAGGAGAACAAATACCGGATTTTCCAGAATTCTCAGTAGAAGGCCATGCCCACACAGAGGCCTCATTGGCTATGACCCGATTGAAAGACTAGACTCCACCCCTTCACTCATAATCCTCTCAAATTGACACCAGATTATGTAACTACCACAATATATCATTTCCTACAAGTACAGATATATTGCTAAGATTAAGTATTTGAAGTGGGATTTTTGAGTTGAAATGTATTGATGATTTCGATAGACTTTACTGAATTTCTTTCCATATAGGCTGTGTCATTTTTGCAGTCCCACCAACAGCTATTGTTGTTGTTGTTGTTGTTGTTGTTGTTGTTGTTGTTGTTAGGTACCATAGGTCCATAGTGACCCTATGAACAACAGAACAAAACACCGCCTGACCCTGCACAGTCCTCACAATTGGTTTTATGCTTGAGCCCATGGTTGCAGGCACTGCGTCCGTCCATCTTGTCGAGGGCCTTCCTCTCGTCCCTGCCCCTCTACATCACCACGCGTGAGGTCCTTCTCCAGGAACTGGTCTCCCCGACAACATGTCCAAAGTGTGTAAAACAAAGTCTTGTCATTCTTGCCTCTGAGGAACACTCTGGCCACACTTCTTACAAGACCCAGAAACGTTTTTCCTTTTAGCGTTCGTGGTGCTTTCAATAGTCTTTGTCAATTCAGATGCATCATGTCCAACTTTCACATGCATATGAGACAATGGAAAGTACCATTTTTGGGTCAGGCACACCTTAGTCCTCAGAGTAACATCATTGCTTTTCAGTACGCTAAAGAAGTCTTGTGCAGTAGGTTTACCCAATGCAACACATTTTTGGATCTCTTGATTGCTGCTTTCATGAGCATTGATTGTGGATCCAAGCAAGACACAAATTTCGACAACTTCACTCTTTTCTCCATGTATCATTTTTCTTCTATTGGTCCACTTTTAAGGATTTTGGTTTTCTTTACAATGAGTTACAATCCATATGACCAATAGACAGTAAGTAGTTCTTCAGAGCCTCCCTACTATAACAAGTTACAACCTTTTGAATGTTAATCAATATCCAACAGGATGAAAATTTTGGACATTTACCAATATCAAATAACTCACTTTTGAACATTTGAGCTGTTTCCACTTTTGCTATTAGCAACACTAATATTAATGTTCTTGTAGCTAAATCTTTGCTCATATGTTAATTATTTACTCAGGATAAATTACTTGTAGTTGATTGTGATTCCAAGACAACATGCATTGTTAGGGATTTTGATCTGCACTACCTATTTTGGGTATTCTTTAAAGCCCTGTTGACCTAGTGGTTTCTCGTTGGGCTGCGATCTGCGAGGTCAGCAATTCAAAACCACCAGCAACTATGCAGAAGAAAGATGGGGCTTTCTACTCCCATGAAGAGTTAGTCTTGGAAACTCACGAAGACAGTTCTGTCTTGTTCCATAGGGTCGCTATGAATCAGCATCAACTCTATGGCTGTGAATTTTTTTTATTTTTGAAAGCACTGGTGGCATAGTGGGTTATACTTTGGGCTGCTAACCACAAAGATGACAGTTCAAAACCACCAGCCACTCTATGGGAGAAAAATGAGGCTTTCTACTCCCATAAAGAATTACAATCTCGGAAACATACAGGGAATTTCTACCTTGTCAGATAGGGTTGCTATGAATAAGGATAGACTCGCTAGCAGTATGTTTTTTAGGTGCTGGTTAAAGTCTGAGGGCTTTTAATCATGGAGAAGCACACTGTCTATTCCTGTAATGTAATTAATGCTCTAAGCTTTTGGATAAGTAAAATAAACCCTAGAAAAACAGTTAAACATTTATTCAAAATGTTATTAATTAAATCCCTTCAACAGTTTAAAATTTAATTACAAATTTAATACACAGAATTATTTGCATTACTTCAAATGCATTAAACAGGAAAGTTGACAAAACTTACACTTATTATTCTAAAAATCAACCCAGAGTTCAATTTTTTTTAAATCATCTCTATACTTGGTCTAAGGAGTTGTGGTGGAGCTGTGGTTTAGGGGTTGGGCTGTTAACTGCAGGGCCAGCAATTCAAATCCACCAGTTGCTCCCTGAGAGAAAGATGAGACCGTCTAATGTCTGCTCCCATGAAAGTTTGTAGTTTGGGAAAACCAGATATAGGGTCAAAATAGACTTTCTGGCAGTGGGTAGAACTGAAATATAACCAATTTACATACTTTCCCAGGAGTATAGCAATTTTATCAGAACCAAAACTAAGAAGGAAAATTTAAAAGTAAAAAACAGCTTCAGAGCAGGTTAGAGAACTTGGATTGCTAATTAGGTTGACATGTAATTATGTCTTCCAAGGTGATGCAAACCCAAATCATTTGCTCATCAGACTTGGCCTCATTTTTTGTTTGTTTGTTCTTTTTTTTCTCTTATTGGCCTCATTTTTATAATCTAGTTAGACTTGCCTCATGTTCCCCACACTTTCACATAGACCTTCATTTTTTTGCAAGCTGGTCGCGTTCCCTGAAATTTTGTCTTCTTTTTGGTTTGCTTTGTCAATGTTCTATAAGCCAATGTTATATGCCTATTAATTAGTGATCTGGCCTGCTAGCATGTGTTAGTTTGGGTTGACTAGAGAAACAAATCCAGAGGCACTCATATGTGCGTAAGAAAGAGCTTTATATCAAAGAGCAATTGTATATTGAGAAAACATCCCAGCCCAGTCCAGATCAAGTCCACAATTAGGATATTAGCCCATATATCCAATACTAGTTCATAAATTCCTCCTTAGACTCCCACAGCACATGCAATGATGCCAAGTGCAGGAAGATCAAAAGTCAGTGGGTGCAAAGTCTTACGGATACAGTGGCGGTGGAAGCATCTCAGCACTGGTGGAAATCTCCACATGGCTCCCCCAGCTCCAGTGCTCTGGCTGCCTTCAGTGTGGCTCAATGGGGCTTGTCAACAGCAATGTGAAAGCAGAGAGCGGGTGTGTCTCGCCTCCAGAGAGGAAGAGAGTTCCCAGAATCCTCATGATTAGGCCATGCCCACAAGAAGACATCTTCAGGTTGTAACCTAACTGACAGTCTAGGTCCACCCCTTCATTCTTTTGTCAAGTTGACATGAAATGGTGTAACTACCATGTAGCATTATTGGAATCCTATGTAATAGTTTGAACAAAGGGATATTGAATGGTTTCAAGAGTATTCTTTTTCCATACTTATTCGATATGTATGACGAGCAAATGGAGAAGCTGGACTATATGAAGAAGAATGTGGCATCAGGACTGCAGAAAGGTTCGTTAACAACTTACAATATGAAGATGACCTTGTGTCCTGAAAGCAATAAACAGTTAATTAAATTATAAAGCAGTACAAATGGCTTAGTGCAACTCACTCCCATGAGACAGTTATGAAACACTGGCAGTCCTTCAAGTCTGAGGGCTGCCGGGTAGTCCTCTGTAGAGCAATTCAGGCTATTGGGGCACAGGCAGCAAACAGCAAGGCAGGTCACCAACAGTCAGCCAGATGACAGGATCCGACAGT
>NW_022103900.1:3296828-3300779 GCF_000313985.2 Echinops telfairi
CAAATGTTTTGAGAAAGATGAGGGCAATGAATGTACTAATGTGCTTTACACAATTGATGTATACATGGATTGTGATAAGAGTTGTATGTGCCCCTAATAAAACGATTTTTAAAAGGGGGCAGCCAATGTGCCAGGGAGATATTTTTTACTAGTTAAATGAAACTTTTATTTGGCTTTAAGAAGGCATCAGGGGATGGTTTTTGGTATTATCTTAGGTCGATAGTTTCAGGGTTCACAGAGCCTGCATGGTTTGAAAGCCCATGGGACTTTGAAGTTCTGTTGTGTGTTTTCTCCTTTTTTGATCCGGATTCTTGGATCGAATGCTTTATCAGAATATTTGGTCGCGGTAGCCGGCACTACCCAGCTCTTCATGCTTCGTGGCCAACAAGGCAGACAGCCATGCTCACACTGAGGATGTTCCAACAACCACCATCCTGTATCATAACTATGGATATTGCCACAGTTTCTCCAAGATATTTTATATAAATTTTACATTCTTATATTAAAAGGTGGGAATACCTATTTCTCCTAAAATTAAATGTTGTCGTGAAAAAAAATTAGCTTCATTTTTGGGGAGGTGGGGGTGCTTAAGCAAGTTGATTAGAATTAGCAACCCGTAGCTATTTTAGTAGATTTTGCAACAGAGAACTAAAAATCCGAAGAATGAATTCTTAATCTGGAGGCCCAGGGATATTCAAAGCTACTGATAGATTGCTAAATTCCACCCTACCTCCACCCTATGGAAAGAATTCATAGTTTAGGAATGCTCTAAAATTGAGGTGATAATGATTGTACAATTATCCTTCATATGATTGAATGATTGAAGTACTGAATTGTATGATATGTAAATTTTGTGCCAATAAAACTGTTACAAAAAAAGAACTCATAGCTTACATCAAATTCTCAATATTCTATGTGACTAAAGAAACTAAAACCCATTATTCTATAAAAATAGAATATTCTCTCTTCAAGCTGATTTTTGACAGTAAATCAATATTTTATCCAATACAAATACAAGAATGAAATTTGAATATGCCGTCATTAAGACTGAAAATAGCTTTAAAAGGTAGGAGGTGAGGGAGCAAGGGAACTGAATGTGATTACACAACTCATTTTAAAGGCAATTTAATCAGGAGGGAAAAATGTTCTAAAATTGATTGTGGTAATGATTGTACAACTCTTTTGGATATGATTGAATTATGTGATATGTGTATTATGTACCAATAAGGTGCATAAAAAAAGAAAATAACTTTAAACTACTAAATGACCAAATCTAACAATCCTACATATATATGTGGCTACTTGACCCTAGCTTTACATATAGTGTATATACTCGAATATTAGCTGCTTTTTTCAGCACATTTTAAATGCAGTTTTTGTGGTAAAATTAGGTGCCTCAGAAGATATTCTGGTTGGCTTATACTCGAGTTTATACGGTAAATTGCCTATGGTTCATTTTAGCTCTTGCTAAACATACAAATGCTTGAGCTCATTTCCTAAAGATTCTAAGTCAGTAAATCTGTTGCCAACCCAAATGTCTGTGTTTTTTCTTATGTTCAACAGTTTTTGTGGCTTTTTCTAATACATGACCAGAAATGTAGTTTTGAACAGCCTAAGTCTGGGTCCTTATTACCTTGTTTGGTAGCTAGGGAACCCTATTAGCATGAGATTATTTGTTTGTAAAAGGGGGATATAAGTGGGCCTACTTCAACATATTATTATGAGAAGGAATTGAGAAGGAATATAATAATAATAATAATAATAATAATAATTTATCAAATAAAATAGAGTTAGCAAGTAAAAATACAAGACTTTCAGTTAAATTTTAATTTTAATTAAACATCAAAAACATTTTTAGTATAAATATATCTCATGCAATATTTGAGACATATTTATTCAAAAATATCCTTATTTTTCTGAAATTCTAATTTAGCTGGATGTCCTGTAGTTTATCTGGAAACTGTGCATTAGGCATAAGAAGAACTCAAATACTAAAACTAAAACAAAATAAAAAACTCAATCACAGAGAATTCTGAAAAAGAAATTAGGAAAACAATTTAATTGTCACCCAAAATATAAAATACTTAGGAATGAATCTAACTAGAGAAACAAAAGACCCGTATAACAGAATTACAAGAAACCCAGAGACCTACATACATAGAAAAATATATCATGTACATGAATAGGAAAAGTTAACATTGTGAAAAATATCTGTCTAGAATATACTGTGTGATCCAAAGATGACAATAACAAAATGTAAAATGATGAAAGGAAAAGTATCAGAGCTAAAACTGTGCACACCCAACTTGTGGAACTCTCTGGAGGACAGTGGGGACCTTGTTGGAGGCAGAACCTGGATGAGAGTGCATGTAGACAAACTCTCAACATTTACACGTTAAGGAGTCCGGGAGGCCAAGGCTCCTATGGAGGAAACCTTCACATTCGTGAGTTGGAGATGGGTCCCACTCACATTCTCCTAAATAAAAGTTATTCCCCTGATGTCCCCCCATAGTAATGCCAATCTAAGGTGCTGTTTACAAACACATGGTCACTGACTATAAACTTGGGGTCAACTGCTTGGAGGTTATCTGCCTGAAGGTTGTCAGCCATCTAGGGCAATCAGACCCTATTGTCTGTCCCACCTAAGTAGGACCCACTCCCTTAAAGATAATGGATTGTTCCCCTGAGGGAGAGCTCAAAGACTCTTAAGGTCAAGCCAACTCAGGGACAACCAAGGTTAGGCTGCCTAGCCCACCCATCTTGTTTCATATATGCCTTCCTGTCACATATGTGCCCCCAGTGCCTCCCCTTCCTATTGAGTGTGCACTCCTAGGTTGTCCCCCTTCTGTTATGCCTATGCTTATTGTACAACCCCTTCCTGTTACATATGTGCTTACTGTGGCCTGCATGCCCCAGATTATATAAATTTGTGAAATTGCATTACACGTTCTCTCTGCGAGAACTTGGCTCCTGAAGTGATGGCGGTCCCAGAGTGAGCACTTGCTTGCTTTATCTTGTCTGATGTCTCTTTAATTTTCCCTTCAATACACAATCACCCCTTGGGCCCAATCGGTTGTGGGGGCCATCTAAGTGAGTCATCAACCAAGTCCATGTAGTAGAAGCACACCTGCCTGTGTGATCCAAATATTGCAATTAGTAAAATCCAAATCCAAAGACTGGAATGGGATCAGAGTTTAAATTCTGAGCACTTAGTTTGCAGAAGGCTATGGATGACAGTGGAAGCCCAAAATCCATTTGCATCATCCCCACATGGATTAATACTTTGGCGAATCCCCTCTGACCATAGTCAAGAGATAAGAATAGCCTTGCTATAAGACTGAGAGCATGATAAAGTTGATTGTGGCAGATGTGTTGTTGTTGTTGTTGTTGTTGTTAGTTTCAACCCTTTGAGACCCTGTGCACAACAGGATGAAACACTGCCTGGTCCTGCACCATCCTCACAATTCTTTCTATGCTTGAGCTCATTGTTGGAGCCCTGTGGCAGATGTAGTTTGGTTAAAATATAATACTTTATCATTTCATCTCCCTTTTGACCCATTTTAAAGTTGTTTCAGTTTTTAATACTTCATTTTTATTGTTTTTCTCTGTTTTGTTTTGTCATTGTTTTCATCTTTTTGTCTGTTGCCTTTTTGTTTGTGTTTTGTATAATTTTCTGTACATGAAATCCAGGATAGGTAAATCTATAGAGACAGTAGCTGGATTAAGAATTACCTAGGTGCATGGCAGGGGAGGTTGAGGGGAGATGGGGCATTAAAAACAATGAATAGGGAAAGAAAATGTTCTGAAATTGCTTCTAGTGATGATTGCATAAATCTTAATATGATTGAAAATTAAATTTATCATATGTGAATCATATGCCAATAAAACTATTAATAAATAAATGAATTTATTAGAGTCATTTTTTCTGATTATGCTGATTTTATTTTTTTT
>NW_022103900.1:3302495-3304892 GCF_000313985.2 Echinops telfairi
CAAGAAAGAAAAGCTTGTAGTTAGTTCAAGGATCGCTGGCCTTTAAAGAGTGTTTTCCAGTCCAGCCTGTTGGGGCACCACGCCCTGTCCCCAATGTCCACCCTCATCATTCCCTGGGGATCTTGCTGCTCCCCTCCCCTGTGGTTCTGCTGCCCCCCTCCTCCCCCCAGTGCTTTGCCTCAGTGTGGACGGATCAGATCAGGTGCAATTCCCACACTGTGTCTCTGGTGCTTTCCCCAGCAGGGCCATGAGTCAGTGAGGGGCATCATGTCTCATAGTGTGGCTGGCCATGTGGTCCTCTCTGTGGACTGGCTGCTCTAATTGGGGTCATCGTCCTCATATGCTGATTTTAAAGGCCATTTATGACCATTCCTCATTTCCACATGTTAGTCAATCAGTCTTGTTTTCGAATGAATCGTTGGATATCAGTGTGACGTCCTGTTGTTATCACTGCCAACCCCACCAGCAGTTCCAGCCCGTCAGCTGCTCTCACAACCTGCTAACTGAAGAATTTTCTTTTTTTCTGAATAGTTTTAATGGTCCTTTTGAACATCCTTCACAAGCCCACTTCAATCTTCTACTGTGGCACACTCGTTCCAGGACTTTTCCATTGTATTTTTAAACATGTTGATTTCTGTATTGAAAATAATTTTGCTTACCCATAAAATGCAAATCTCTTACATGATTTTTCCAGTTGAGGTATTGGAGCTATGTTGGTCCATTGCTATTTCTTACCTGGTGACTCTGAGCAGAAAAGTTTTGTGCTCTAATTAATTGTGCTGACATGTTTATAGCATACTAATTGAGCTTCGGCATTTATATCCCATGTTAAATATGCACATCAAATGCATTTATAATATATTTCCAGCTAGCCAGGGCACATCCTTGCCTTTCTTGATTTTTCTCACTACTTGTTTTCCCTAGTAACTATAGAACATAGAGGATTATTTTCCTTAGGTAAACACAAATAGTTATGTTATAATGAAAAGTAGAAAGGCTCACTCCCTTTCAGAGTTTCTAACATCAGCATATATGGAATGTCTGCTCTGAGCCAGACATCATGGCAGGTGCTGATGTCTGGAAATGAACATCTTCACGCTGTCCACAGAAGTTTATCTAGCACAGTGGTTCTCATAATTTCGAATGTCTAAGAGTTTTGTACCATATTAGTCTAAAATACAGATTCTGGAGCTCCCACCTATCTCACTTCTTCATTTAAAGCTTCAGGTTGGGCCCAGGAATCAGTGTGCTAGCACCTCCTCTATCTCGTTTTAATGCAAGTAGCCCATTGCTAACACTTTTAAAATACCACATTAAATACTAGTGAATGTTTTGATTTTTGCCAGTAATCCTATGCTGTGTGCTGTTATTGAAAGTTTTTAAAAAGAGAGAAAGCTATTTGAAAGAAAAAAAAATGCTGTTGAACCAGTTCCCTTTTTTCCATTATTGCTTTTTTCTCATCATTTAAAAGAAATTATCTCATGTCCAGAGATTACCAGTTAAGCATAAGAAATTTAAAGTATGAATATACTGATTTGCTACAAACCTAGAAACCTGTCATAAAGTTTCCTTTCTTTTTATATATATTGGCAACCATGGAGCCATATACCAAAACATTTTAGAATACTATTATGATAGTTTTATCACTTCATAAAAGTTTAGGTCTTAACATTTATTACCTTGAATCCTTTTTTCTCCCTCTCCCACAGATATATGTATTTTTCTTTCCTTCCCCCCCCTACTTCATACAGTTTCTTCTGCCATATAGGATTTCCTGCTTTTCAGAGGAAAGAAATAGTTAGGTTTTTTTCTAATCCAACTAAAGTCCCAAATTATTATTTACTTGAGATGCAACTTCTAACATACGCCCACTAATTTGAAAAAGACTACAAAAATCAGTTTAAACAAGGCAGAACATGAATTAATCTCACCCAGCAGGATTTCAGAGCCATATTCTGTAATTTGACACTTGACTCATTAATGCTTCTGCATGCTCCCTCAGCTTTAGTCTTAAACTTCCTGTGATAGGTTGGTTTATTTTGCCAACTTGGCCAATAGGAACATGTGGGATTAATCAGGTTGCAGTTTGATTGGAGGGCAAAGAGATAAATGGCTCTGCAAGGCCCACCCCCTTCTCTCTTGTGTTCTGGTGATAGGAGTGTGATGATGCTTTAGATGGTTCTCTGCCTCAACTTGTGAGCTACACTGCCTGTGGGACAAGCCAACCCATGGATAATGTTGCTAGAGCTTGAGGTTCCTTTGAGACCTGTTTCGCCACACTGCTGGTGTGTACATTGCTTGAGCTTGAGGTTGGTGGATCCTGTTATCTTGCATTGCATGAGTTCGATATCTCATCCAGGCCTGCTTTGCTAAGCTCCTGAGCTGTTGACTATTGGA
>NW_022103900.1:3305836-3310523 GCF_000313985.2 Echinops telfairi
GCAAAAACCGCGATAGAGTGAAGCCACGGAAGTCGAAGCGCGAAGTGGCAAAGGTTTACTGTATATTAATTTTTGAAAGCACACTAAAAAAAAAACAAAAACCGACCTGCTTAGAGGTAGAGGAAGGCTCTCTTTCTTTTCCTTCTCCCTCCCCTGCCTCTCCTCTCCTCCCCTCTCTTTCCCCCTTTCCTTCTGTGGCAGTTATATAATCTCCTATTAACTTGCGTAGGAGTGGAGTGTAGCCTGTCAATCAGGTCACAGCTTGTTGACCTCATTTTGGAGGTGCTCTGGAGACAAGTAGCTCACTGGAGGCCAGAGTCACACACTCTCTACTTAGTCTTCTGATGACTATGGAGCTATGCTGACAGAGGTGGAACCCTGGAGCAGGAGGAGTCGTCATGTGGAGACCCCTGCCAGTGCTGAGAAGCTTCCACTGCCACTGGATCCACAAGACTTTTCTCCCACTGGCCTGTGATCTTCATGGATTCGGTGTCATTGCATGTGTTGCATGAGTCTGAAAAGGAATTCATAGACTGGTATCGGATATATGGGCTAATATTGTACTTAAGGACTTGATCTGGACTGGGCTGCTATGTTTTCTTATACAATTACTCTTTATATAAAGCTCTTTCTTATACACATACGAATGTCTATGAATTTATTTCTCTGGTTAACCCAGACTAACCCACCCTCTCATCTCCTTCTTACCTCTCTCCCACCCTCTCACTCTCATCTTTAAAACAAACAAAAATCAAACCCATGAGCTTCATACTTTCTAATTAGCAAAAGGCAACAGTCTACATTCCATGTAAGAAAAAAACAAAATACTCCCAAAACGCTTCTAGAAGAGGTTACAATGCCTTTTAACCAAAGGGGAGCTCAACAGAAAAATCTCACACTAGTAATCATTTGTAGGTGTTTATCCATGTTTCAACCAAACAGTGATCTAAGAAGACAATATCTTACAAAATGAGCAATGTTGATTATTCAGGAATCACAATTTGAGGGACAAAAGATAAAGATGATTGCCCTTAGAAAAGGTTGTAAATATAGCTCCTACTCATAGTGTATTATGTTTTATGCAAGCACTGTTTTCTTCTTTGTGTTTGATAGTGTCTTGTGGGGGTGGGGGGAGGGGAAAGAAGGTGCCTGTTCATTTGCTTGTTTTCAGTTCTGAAGAGTGTTCCTTGTCTTTAATGTTGAGTGCTAGCAGAATTTTACTAGTTCATTTTCTACTAATAGTAATGATAAGAAAAATGCATCTCAGGGAAATTTTGCAACTGACTCCAGCTTGCCGGCCACAGACCTTCTACCTGTTGGACGGATTGAGGACAAGGATAGGCTGGAAAAGGGAGGACAGAAAGAGAGGCATGGAGATGCCTTGGAGCAGTGCCAAGACCCGCTCTTCAATCTCCCCTCTTCTCTTTTCATGTGGCAAGGATTTTTCATATAGCAATGAATTTTCCCCTCTGAGTGGAAAGGAACTACAATGGCTTTTACTTCGATTTTTTTATTCAACTGTATTTCCCTTACTTTTTCTCATCCTCCAAGTGTTAACTTTATTCTCAACTGAAAAATCCATAGCAAATGATCAACTTGGATTCATGTGTGGGAAAATGTTTTTCCATATATTATG
The DNA here is from genome assembly GCF_000313985.2 of Echinops telfairi. Taxonomy (NCBI): domain Eukaryota; kingdom Metazoa; phylum Chordata; class Mammalia; order Afrosoricida; family Tenrecidae; genus Echinops; species Echinops telfairi. The sequence goes on from NW_022103900.1 coordinate 3,307,473, forward strand.
ACATTCCTTTATACATTCCTCAGCCTATTTCTGCAAGCATGGGGGCAGTCTTCAAACACCCCACTGCAGATGACAGGACAGGATTGCTGGAATAGCTGTGCAGGTTGTACAGTCCACATCCTGCACCACCATATACGGCACCCTGGTTACAGAGTCTTATTTTCCTGCACTTCCTGGGGCTTTCACTGGAAGTTGAATATGAATAGGAACTAAAGATATACATTTCTTAGATGGAAAGTCCCAACCCTCCCCTCCACACACTGGCACATAAGCCACGTGCTTGCATGTCATTTGTATAAAAGGGGGAAAGAGCCATTATTAAAGGAATTATTAAAAGGAATAAATAAACAACAAAATGAAACTCCAGAATTATTAAAAGTCATAAGATGCATTCGATATGGTATGAGGCAAGCATTTGGGGGAGGCTAGGTAAGACTCGTAAGAGTGGAACCACATCCCCTAGAAGAGCCCTCTTCTTTATTCCTGAGATTGATATGTCTGAGTCTGGCTGCTGGCCACAAACACTTGATTTACTTTAGCATATGCTTGAGTTCACAGATTGCTTTCTTTTTCCAAATATATGGTTACTGATGCTGTTCAAGTTTATACCTGACAGAGGCTTTAAAAAGCATATTGAAACAAGACTCCTTATAGCAAATTAAACCGACTTTATGACCAACCAAGAATAATTAGCAGGCTTTTCATCTCAACCAGGAACCCCGGTGGCACCACACTTACCCGAAGGTGGACAGGGCAGACCCACCCAGCAGCATTTCAGGAGGAAGACCTGGCTTTGGACTCCAACAACATTACTGGGTTGTTGGGTGCTATCAAGTCAATTCCAACTTATTTGACAGTAGAACTCAATTCCAACTTATTTGATAACACCACTAGAATTGTGTTGGCTATAATCTTTGCACATCACCAAATGGGTTTGAACCGTAACCGTTGAGTCAGCAGCTCAGCACTTAGCCCTACCACCATGAGGGAAGATTACAATCTAGAAAACTTTATGAGCAGTTCTCAGTCACATGGGGCTGCTATGAGTCCAAAATTAACTCAAGAGCACCTAACAGCAGCCACCTTAAAATTCAGCAGCTAGTACAGCTAAAAACTCCAAACCAAGAAGCGTATGTGGTATCATTGACCTATCGGGCAACTAAATCCAAAGCTGATAATAATAGCACAGAAACATAATCAAATAATAAATAACAGCCGCTGAATTGCAACTCCCTCTTTCGTGCACAGGTTCAAGAACAGTCTTATGAATGACTGGAATAGCTATCTGGCTATCGGAATTTGAAGTATGTACAGATGGCCTCCACAATATTTTCTTAAACTCTCTCTAACCTTTTGAGCAAGACACTTTCAAGACCATTATAGATTTGTTTCTTTTGTTACCAAGAGCTTTTTAAAAGCCAAATGCCCCTTATAGTGACAATCATAATAAAAGGTCTGCACATCTATTTAGAGCAATCATTCTCAAAGTATTGTTCTGAGGTGAAAGTGATCCTGGGAGCTGTTGCCTCAAAGAGTACCTATTTCTAGACTTTTTGAAGTCTTGAGGATGCTAGTGGGCAGTGAGTATTTCTTGGAGATTTGTCAATTCCTTAGGGAAGTGTGCTGGCCTTGCTCAGTAAAGCCCTCCTTTTCTCATGATAGAGACTGTTGATAAGGGTCAATGGCAAAATGGAGTTCTCAAGGATGCAATGGGACTGTCATAAGGAGTTTAGTTTTCAGTAGGCAAAGCTGTTGTTGTTGTGGTTGTTGTTGTTGTTAGGTGCCATCCAGTCGGTTCTGACCTTTCTCTACAATTTTTTACATTTTACATTTTTCGCTGCCTGATTTTTATTGATTTGTCATATGAGGAACATTTTGAAATAACATTTTACAGGAAGATGATATACGCTTTTCCTGGCAAGTTTGTCTGAATTTTGTTTTGCCTTGTTTTTAATTAGTGATCATTTTTAACGTTTCAGTATCACAGTTTATTGGAAATGACATGTAAAATTTTAGTATTATCTTTAAATTCTGGAAAATATTCAGCAAGTCTCTCCTAGATATGAAATTCCAGAGCATTTAAGTTTATTTGTGCAGTGACCAAATTGATCTTGAGTTAAAGCTCTCATTGAACAATTTACCATCAACATCCCATTGTATGTTATTCATGATCTTTGATGTTGGGCCCAGGACCTTCCCAGCATGGTGCCAGTGAGTGGCCAGCGGAAGCAGTCTGAAAACAATTATACTTCTACACACAGAAGTGACTATGAAGTGCCAAAATGTGTCCCACTGTAACTTCAATTTAACTGATCCCTCAAATAACCAGGGACACGCTAACATCACCCACCTTGTATGGGAAGACAAAGTGGTATTAACTAGTTTAGTTAAAATATACCACTTGTGCAAATTTCACACAAACCTATGACCTTGTGAACGTATTGCCAAGACCTCCCACAGAGCCTTGGAAAGCACCCAACTAAGTGAAAGAAGATGAAATTTTAGCTTCATTAGCATTAGAGTAAATTTGCCTCTGAGATTCACACCTCTTCTTATTTGTTATCCTGAAGCTAGATATTTAATACTGCCTTAACCTGGAATAGTCTACTGTGCATAGACATTTCACTCAGCATATGGCACTGATCTAAGATGATTTTCATGGTTGACATACTTCAGTTTGTGCTTTTGTAAAATGGAAAATTTATTGGTTTCTTTTAAACACAAATTATGTAGATGAGATTCTTGTAATTTCTTTGTAAGTCGTGGACAGAAAAATAAAATGTTATTCCTATAAGATATGAGGGAGCTTCAAAAAGTTCATGGGCAAATATGTTAAAAAATTGTAGAAATTTTCCACAAATTTTTTGAAGTGCCCTCATAATATACTTGGGTCTTAATGTGCACATTAAAAACACATGTACACATAAAATGACTTAAAAATAAATTAAAACATTGTTTACAAAAATAAATAAATGAAATAAAAATAAAAACACATGTACACACACAAATCAAACCCATTACAGTAGAGACCATTCTGACTTGTAGTATCCT
>NW_022103900.1:3311618-3313009 GCF_000313985.2 Echinops telfairi
GGCACCATCAGCTTTCTTTGCCACATTTGCTTATGCACCCACTTTTACCATATCTTTTTACCATGGAATAGCTGATGATTAGGTTTTACCATGGAATGACTGTCTTTAGGTTAGCAGGTTAGAGCTTACCCACTGTACTAATGCTCCTATGTGTCTTTTAAAATCCTGTAAAAATAAGATTTTAAGTATGTCTAGAACTGTTGCTCAACCTAATGGACTTTGGATTTTTCAGGGCAATACTTTAGAATTGATCCTATTTTTGCTGAAAGCCTACCAGATATGCTTCACTTAGATTAGACACCAAGATGAATGAGTTTTAACTTAATCTTTGTGCCATCCCTAAGTATTTCTTATAATTCAATGATACCTGTTTTTGTGTCCCATGATCTGTATATGAGTTTCTGTTTCGTATCCCTCTTGCGATTTTCCAGCTCAGTCCAGAGTTCATATTATGTAATGCAATCTTCCTTTCCTCAACATAAAGTTTCTTTTTGTTGAGAAAAATACCCCTTGTTTCACCAAGTGGCAAATAATTAATTCTTTACCTATAGCAAGTGACTTATCCACTCATTCATTCAACAAATATTTAATGATTCTCCTGGGATGGAGTGCAAATAAAGCTCACGAGATTCTTGCTCTCATTTAGCTGATGTTCCAGTAGAAGTAGATAGGAAACAAACTATTGTTTTTAAACTAGAGATGGATCTAGGAAATGGTAGAGAGCTGTTTGCCCAAGAATCGTTACTGTACTTGTGATGGTGGTGGCAGGTGTTTTATCCACTGCCATTGAGTGAGTTTTGACTCAGAGCAACCCTACAAAGGGTTTCTGGAACTGTCAAGCTTTCCAGGAGAAGCCAGCCTATCTTTTTCCCTAGGAGCTTGAACTACTAAGTTAGATTGAACTGCTAACTTCCCAGTTAGCAGCCTAATGTCTAACTAAAAGCACTACTGGATGGGTTCTGCTTTTTACTTTGAATTTCCCAGATGCTCACAATTACTTCTTTTTTGCTTCTAATTTTTTATTGTACATTAGGTAAAGGTTTCTAGAACAAATTCTAATCTTATATTCAACAATTCATATCCTTTCTGATTCAACTCATCATTCACAATCGCCTCAATGTACCATTGCTTATCCTGTTCCTCCCTGTTTCCTGTTTTCATTCTTCCTCTTTCCTACCGAACCTTCTGAACTGTGTCCTTGATTAAATGCTGCTCTTCTGATCTTAAATGGTGAGTTCAGTCCTAGACCTGAAGGGTAAGGCCCATAATGACAGTGGTGCTGCCAGTCTCTATCTGACCTATGAGCCTGGTTTCTTTTCTTTTTTTAAAACATTTTATTAGGGGCTCATACAATTGTTATCACAATCCATACACACATCAATTGTGTAAAG
>NW_022103900.1:3314975-3345721 GCF_000313985.2 Echinops telfairi
GGGGGTGCCTAGCTCTGCAGCCTTTGGGGTCTCCAGTGCTAGGGGAGCCTTTCTCTTCTTCCCAAGAGGGGTGCTGGCACCTGGACTCTTTTTAGGAGACTTCTTTGCTGTGGTACCTTTTTGTAGCTGCTTGAGTTCTTTCTTGGCAGAAGGGTCTTCCAGGGGCACGAGCAGTGGAATTTCATCCTCAGAGTCACGCTCTACTTTAGCCTGGAGAATTATTATTATTATTATCTGTTCCTTGATATAAATGTAATACCTTGAGGATCATTGTCATAGTTAATCATATTTGAAAGCCCCAAACTTCTCAGCTAATCAACCTTTTTAGTGGGCTGAAACTTAATATCTCAGGAGTATCATCTCTGACTTTGAACTTTATGTTTAAGTAAAAAATGCTTATCCCTATGTACTGGATATACTTGTGTATAAGCCGGGTTTTTCAGTTTTTGTGGTAAAATTAGGTGCCTCAGCTGATATTCAGATTGGTTCATACTCGACTACATACGGTCCTTAGTTCTTCTAGCATGTCAAGTGACTCATTTGTATGATTTGCATGACTGAAAATTTAATTGTGAATTTTGTCATTTTAGCCAGTGCAGAAAAACCTTGTGTGCCACCGAAGCTGCAAGTTAGAACGTGTTGCAATCTTCTCCCCCCAGCAGTTCCTCCTCGGAGGAGAAAGCAAGTGGTCTCCTCTGTTGGCAGTACTCCCATGTTACTAGCTGGTATTGCTCTGATCCAAGTTCAAGGAGAAAGACACCACTATGGATGAAACAACTGATACTATTAAAGGCTTTCTTTCTTATCACCTCTGCACTTGAATGTCCACAATGTGGCCCACTAAGATACAGGCCTGGAAGACAGATGTGTTATCCCGTCTTCTCTGATGACTACTCCTTCAGAAATTACTGAAGACTGAAACTGATGTATCAAATACTGTCTGCCTCATTGTCAAACCAAAAAGGACTTCCTCTTCCTCTTTATACTTCTTTTTTAACAAAGGGAATGGAAGGGGCTAGCTCTCTAACTGTCATGCTCACAGCAACAAGGAACCTGGCCATGTCACAGAAAGTGTCTGAAAGGTGTCTTGAGGACAAGTCGTGGAGCAGAGGAGAAATCAACATCTTCTCCAACTTTTTCTTCCTTTGAGCTGGAATTCCATCTCAGATTTGTCTGATTTCCTTCGCTGCTAGTTTAGGAGAACCGAAGTCTTTGAAATGAGAGTGAGAAAGAAAGGAAAAAAAGTCCCCATGTACACTCATTTCATTTAGGAATCAAAGAATGCCCTGTAATTTAGTGTAAGAGACAGGGATGACTCATCACAATGATAAAGGTTATTAAGGAAATGAATAAATCGGTCACACAACTCCAACGGTGCTTGTCACCACAGCAGATTTCCTTATACAGTGGGTAATTGCTATTCCACATCTTCTTATATGGAATACAAGACTCAGTCTGGTGTAACAATAAATATTAGAATATTCTTCAAATCCATCATTATATGAAGCTATCAAAAACTGTAACTAGAGCAGGTACAAAGCACCACAGAACCCTGGAAAGAGTCATTCAAAATGAAAGCATTGAAAAATGCATCAAATTATCGAATGCAATCAAAAAATATAAAATACAATAGTCATCTATGTAAAAAGCCATAATACTTAAAAATTAAGTCTATTTTGATGATCAGTTTCATTCACAAGCCAGGAGAGTAATACAAAGCCTAAATTCAGACTTAAATTTCCTCAGTTTGGTAAGTCTATAAATATTTAACAAAAAGAAGAAAAGTATGATCATAACCTTCTCCATCATTTCCTATATGGAGACAGCAGTTGTGTTAGTCAGGGTAGACTAGAGAAACAAATTCATAGACACTCATGTGTGTAAGAAAGAGCTTTATATCAAAGAGCAATTGTATATTAAGAAAACATCCCAGCCCGGTCCAGATCAAGCCCTTAAGTCCGATATTAGCCCATATGTCTGATACTGGTTTATAATTCCTCAACAGACTCACAGAACACATGCAATGATGCAGAATGCGGGAAGATCACAGACCAGTAGGTGGAAAGTCTTGTAGATACAGTGGTGATGGAAGCATCTCAGTGCTGGCTGGGTCTCCATGTGGCATCGCCAGCTCCAAGGCGCTCACTGCCATCAGCAAAGCTCCATGTGGCTTGTCAGCAGGACGAAGCAGAGAGTGAGCCGAGAGAGTGTGGGTGCCCCACCTCTAGGAAGGAAGATACGAATTCCCAGAATCTTCAGGAGAAGGCCATGCCCACACAGAGGATTTGTTGGCTGTGACATGACTGACAGGCTAGACTCCACCCCTTCTCAAATTGACAGGCGATTATATAACTGCCACAGCAGGAGACTTGATTCATGTGTTGGGTGATGCATTAGCATTTTCACTAAAATGCTTTGCTTAATATGTCTTGGTTACTTTGATCATCAGGCTTGGAGTTGCCTTTCTACTTCTCATTTTTACCTGTTCTATATCCATGGTTACCACTGTTGTAACTCAAGCCTGTTTGTCTTGAGAGCCAATAAAAGATTATTAGAAAATAGAAAAGAATCAAAATTCACATCTCTTCTGCTCCAGTCTGTAATTGAAAATCCCATGACATTTCATCTAGAAATTAAGATGAATAATAGCCTGGAGAGGCTGAAATAAAGAAAAGGCAGTATGTGTGCCAATTGAAAACCTGGACTTTGACTTCAAGGAGACCTGGGTTCCCATAATGGCTTCTTCATTTAGAATCAGCATGACCTTGCCTCAGCTCCCTCATCACTCTAAGTTTTGATTTTCTCATTTGTAAAATGAGGGTAATACTAGTACCCATATTACAGAGTTTACTGTTAACATTAAATTCGGTCATGCATGTAAATACTCTATATGTCATAACAACCTTATTTATAACACAGCAAAACACTGCTTGGTCCTGTGACACCCTCACAATCACTGCTATATGTGAGCTTGTTGTTGCAGCCACTGTGCCAGTCCGTCTTGTCTAGGTATTACTCTTTTTACCTGACCCTCTACTTTACCAAACACAATGTCTTTCTCCCGGGACTGGCCCCTCCTAATAACACGTCCAGAGTACATGAGACGAAGTCTCGTCATCCTGGCTTGTTCTAAACATTACTCCTAAACAGATTTGCTTGTTCTTCTGGCAATGCATGATAATTCTAGTATTATTTACCAACACCGTAATTCAAGGAATCAATGATTTGGCCTTCCTTATTTGTTACACAGTTCTGCATGGATATGAAATGACTAAAGATAGCATGGCTTGGGTGAGATCCACCAAATCCTGAAAGGGACACCTTGCTTTTCAACATTTTAAAGAGGTCTTTTACAGTCGATGTGTCCAAAACAGTATGTAGTTTGATTTCTTGACTGTTGCTTTCATGGTCATTGACTGGAAAGCAAAAGTAAATTATTGACAATTTCAATCTCTTCTTCATTTATTGTGATATTGCTATTGGTCCAGTTTTGAGGATTTCTATTTTCTTTACATTGAGTTGTAAGCCACGCTGAAGACTATACAATGAACCCTCGCCACTTCGCGCTTCGACTTCCGCGGCTTCACTCTATCGCGGTTTTTGCGTAACAGCGCATGCTCTGTCATTACTGCCACTGATTGGCTCATACTGTACACGCTTGATGCCATAAATAATATAATAATTAATAAATGATAATTGTAACGTCCAAAATGTTTTACTGTATTTTCCCTTTTTCGTTTAATAAATTGGGTAATATGAGTGTAATGGTGACTAAAGGATGTTTTTTCATGTCCTCTATGCTCTAACTACGAAAATATTTGATTTACAAATAAGGAATCCTACTTCGTGGAATTTCATTTATCATGGTAGGGTCTAGAACCGATTAACCTCGATAAACGAGGGTTCACTGTATTCTTTGATTTTCATCCGTAACTGTTTCAAGTCTTCTTGAAAGGAAGGTTGTGTTATTTACATATCTTAAGTTTTTAATGAATCCAATACTAACCCCATATTCTTCCTATAGTTCAGCTTCTTGGATTATTTATTTGCTCAGCATGCAAATACTAAGTCTGGGGAAGGGCACAAAACTGATGCACACCTTTCCTGATTTTAAGCCACACAGGTAAACTTGTTCTATTTGAGCTACTGCTTCCTGGTCCATGTACAAGTTCCTCACAAGTACAATAAAGTGTTCTAGCATTCCCATTATTCAATGTTATCTATAATTTGTTATGTGCCATACAGCTCAAGGCCTTTGCATAGTCAATAAAACACAGGTAAACATATTTCTGGTATTCTCTGCTTTCAGCCAAGGTACATCAAGTGTCAGCAACGATATAACCTATTCCATGTCCTCTTGTGAATCCAGTTTGAATTTCTGAAAGAAATTAAATATTACAATAAAATGTGCAAATATCTGGACTTAGAATACTGAAATGGAAGAACATGCTCAGTATTTCTCAAGCTGAAAGAACTGATAAAAAAATTCAACTCCCCCGTCAATGTATTTCCAAGATAATTTTTTAATTGTTTTCAGCAAAACTTTACCTGCGTGTGATATTAATGCTATTGTTGAACAATTTCCACATTCTACAGAGTCACTTTTCTTTGGAATGGGCATAAATATGATCTCCTCCAGTTGGTTGGCCAAGTAGCTGTCTTCCAAGTTTCTTGTCATAGACCAGTGTTGGAATATTTCAATTGGCGTTCTGTTGATTCCTGGAGCCTTGTTTTCGTCAGTGTCTTCAGTGAAGTTTTGACTTCCTCTTTCATTACCATTGGTTATTGATTAAATGTTACTTCCTGACATGGTGGAACATTGGTCTATTCTTTTTGGCACAACAATTCTGGCCATTTCTTTCATCTTTTGATGCTTCCTATGTGGTTCAATTTTTTTCCTCATAGAATTCTTCAATATTTAAATTTGAGACTTTTTCTTTAGCTATTTTAGCTTGAGAAATGTTGATTATGCTCTTTCCTTTAAGTTTTCTAACTCCAGGTAGTTTCACATTTCACTGTAATACTTTATTTCTTGAGGCACCCTTTGAGATTTTACATTTAGCCATTTTACTTATCATGTCTTCATTTTGTTTTAGCTACTTTAAATTCAAGATCAAGTTTCAAAATATCCATTTTGATCTTTTCTTTCTTTCTTTCCTGTCCTTTAAATTACCTTTCAAAAAATCCATGTAGGATGTCTTTGATGTCATCCCACAACTTGTCTGTTCTTTAATCATTAGTATCCAATGGGTCAACTTTATTCTTGAGATGATGTCTAAATTCAGGTGGGATCTACTTCCTCTCGTGTACTTTGGATATGTCCTAAGGAGACACCAGTTTCGGAAGAAAGACACCATAGCACGCCTGGTGAATTAGAGGGTCAGAGAAGAAAAGGGAAAGCCTTGATCATGCAGGTCTTGTGTGAACATGGCTGGTCCAGGATGCTCCGATTTGATAGGTAAGACCTCAGAACTCCTTATGATGGATCTCTTTGAGGATGTGGTCCTCTGCTTTTATTACAAATAGATATTGTTCTCGAACTGGGCCCTCCATCTGACTCATCAGCTTTTGGTTCTTTATAATTGAACCAACATCCTGCCACATTGCTTCCTAATACTCCTGGAAGTCATCAATTGCCTATCATCATCCCTGCCAACCTTGGATCATTCACCTCTGCAACCACAGCCTGAGCTGCCAACCTTGGATTCATTTGCCTCAACATCTAGAAGCCTGTCATATTCTTCCAATCTTGGGTTCTTGAATCCCTCCTACTATAAGAGTTAAGGGAAGCCTTCAGCCTAGTACATAATCCGTGAACTCGAAACTTGCCGGCTTCTGTAACCATGTGAGCCATTTCATCTAAATATGTATACATATATAAGCTTCACTGGTTTGGCTTCTCTATAAAACCCACTGTAAAACAATCCTCTGTGATATGGATTGACACTGTGATTACAATAATGGGCTTAAATGTAGCAGAAATTATGAGGGTGGTACCAGGCTCAGTGATGTTTTGTTCTGTTGTACAAAGGGTTGCTCTCAATCAGAACCTAGCACCTAACAACAATATACTGAAGGTTATATTTTGACTCTCCCAATAGTGTTTTAATTTTCTTCAGCTTCAACTTGAACTTCCACAGCAGCAATTGATAGTTTGTTCCGTAGTTAGCGTCTAGTCTTATTCTGACGGATGATATTGAGCTTCTCCAGCATCTCTTTCACAGATGTACCATATATACTCGAGTATAGCCCACCTGACTATCAGCTGAGGCACCTAATTTTACCACAAAAACTGCATTTAAAATGTGCCGAATTAAAAAAAATGTGCTGAAAAACTCGGCTTATACATGAGTATATATGGTAGTTGATTGGCTTCTTGTATATTTCATCTGGTGGGGTCCAAATGCACAGTTGCTGTTGATGTTACTACAAAAAGGTATTTGTAAAGAAAACATTGTCGGTCTTCCAAATGCCCAGAATGCAACCTGAAGCACCATTTCCTTCACCAACGCCCTATTTTCCAACTACTGGCCCTTCTTTGTTTCCAAATTTCACAGTCCAATGACCAAACAATTATAATGTATCTTGATTGTATATTTGAGAAGTTGGTAAAAAAATTTTTTAATTTCTTCATCTTTGGCATTAGTAGTTGCTATGTAAGTTTGAGTAATGGTTGTATTAACTGGTCTTCCTTATTAATACAAGGAATATGAACATTATCCTATCACTGACAGCTTTGTACTTTGGCTAGATCCTAAACGTTTCTTCTTGGATTACCAACAAAATGGCAGTCTAGATACCTGTCCCTCCTACAACAAAGACATGAGAAAGCAAATGAAACCGATATAGATGGTAAGCCTATCTTCAAAAAAAAGAAGAAACTGAACAAAAATCATGAACAAAGAGGCAAACGGAACAGGGAATTGTCCACTGGTTTGACACAGCTGGCCATTTTGAACTTTTGCAAGCAGAATTCCAATCAGGGAAGGAACATATCACCTATCTCTACTCACTCAGGACCTCACCAATGCCCACACCAGTTGTTGGTGAGCAGAAAGTAACCACACTCACATTGCCCAGTCCCACCCACAAGTCGCAGTTCCACTCACTGGACCAAGGTCACCACTTAATCAATGATAGATGGTAACCAGCACCAGCCCAAACTGTCTCCAGCTGCAAAAGCAGTGAGCAGAGACCTGCACACACTCTCATCCTATACCATGCCCATCCGGAGACAGATGCTTAGTGCCTAAGTACTGCCATGCTAGTGAGCAGAGTAGCATACCTGTTCCATTTTCTTAAGCACATAAAAACAAAATAAATAAATAAACCTAAGCAAAACACAGCAAGATAATACAATTGTCAATTAAATACAAATACATACTGTCTGAGAGAAAACAACCTCTGTTCACATGAAGAAACAAGCAACAAGATTGAGTGGTTCACACAAGTGACCAAAATATGGACCCAGTAAACCAAAGAAATGACATTGGAACTACCTGATAACAAATTCAAAAGAATTATATTAGAGATCAAGGAAAACACAGACAAAACTCTAGAGCAGCGGTTCTCAACCTGTGGGTCGCAACCCCTTTGGGGGTTGAACAACCCTTTCAAAGAGGTCACTCGATTCATAACAGTAGCAAAATTATAGTTATGAAGCAGCAACAAAAATAATTTTATGGTTGGGGGTGGTCACCACAACATGAGGAAGGAACTGCATTAAAGGGTCGCTGCATTAGGAAGGTTGAGACCACTGCGCTAGAGGAATTGGGATATAGAAGTATCCAAAGTGAGATAAACCTACGAAACTGAACATAGTTGTTTTTTAAACTTACAATAAGAAATGAGATATACTAACTTAATTACTTTATGCATAATGACAACTTCAAAGTAAAAAGGTGGAATAAGTAGTTAAGGAACAACAGAAACTGCTGGTGGAAGGGAGACAGCGGTCAGTGTAAGATATAAAAATAATAATAACTTATAATTTATCAAGGAGTCATGAAGGTGGGAGAGGGGGAGGGAGGGAAAAAAGAGGAGCTGATACCAAGGGCTCAAATAGAAAGTAAATGTTTAGAAAATAATGCTGGCAACATATATACAAATATGCTTGATATAATTGATGTATGGATTGTTCTAAGACCTGTAAGAGCCCCCAATAAAATGACCTTAAAAAAAACCCCAAACTTCCAAATAGAAGTCAAGACTATTTCAAGATAGAACAGATGATTTAAATATAGACGGAGATAATGAAGTATAAAGTAATTTTAAAGAAATTAATAAATCTTCTCACTAAAATGAAACCAAAAAATCACAAAGATTTAGTAAACACTAACAGAACAGCAATGAAGGAAATGATTAGAAAATTCAGAAACAAAATGAACTCAGCATAGAAAATTATAGAGATCAAAGGATCTAACAGCATCAAAAAACAACACAGCAAAATAACAGCAATAAATTCACTTATATGAATAATTACCCTGAATATGAATGGATGAAATGTAGTGGCTAAGGGCTGGAGTAGCAGAATGGATAAGAAAATGGGCCCCATCAATATTCTATCTACAAAAGACACACCTTAAACACAAAGGCAAACAGGTTAAAAATCAAAGGATGGACAAAATATATCAAGCTAATAGCAATAAAGATTAATTCAATAAATTAAATCAATATTATTTTCTGATAAACTTTAAGGTAAAATCAGCATAGGAGACAAAGGCATTTTCTAATGATTAACGCATCCATTAACCATGATGGCATAGCTGTACTAGTCCCGATGCATCCAGTGAAAGAGTGCCAAATACATAAATCAAACTTCAACGGAGTGGAAAAGGAAATAGACAACTCGATAACAGTAGGAGACTTTATTGTTTTTAATTTAATCATTTTATTGGGGGCTTCTACAAGTCTTATCACAATCCATACATCCATCCATGTGTCAAGCACATTTGTACATTTGTTGCTATCATCATTCTCAAAACATTTGCTTTCTACTTGAGCCCTTGGTATCTGCCAGTAGCAGACGTTAATACACAATTTCTATGAAGGACAGAACGACTAGAAAGAAACTCAACAAAGATGCAGAAAAGTAAACAACACACCAATTTGACCTCATAAACACATATGGAAGACTTCTCTCAATAACATCACAATATCCATACATTTGTTTTCAACATATATGGCACAGTCTCCAGAATATGCTGTGTATTAGGCCACAAAGCAAGCATCGATAAATTTTAAAACACTGGCATTCTACAAGACGTTTTTTCAGATCACGCAATAAAATGAGAAATTAACAATAGGAAACCTAAGGGGAAAAAATCAAATATATGGAAATGGAATAACACTGCTTAAAAACTACTGGGCTAGGGAAGAAATAAAAGAGAAATTTTTAAAGCCCCCTTGAAAGAAGAATGAAAATACAACATGCCAAAATCTTTGAGACACAGCAAAAGCAGTGCTCAGAGGCGAATTAATAGTAATAAATGCACACATCTAAAAAGAGGAAACAAGCCATCACCTTAACCCTCAGCCCAACAATTAGAAAAGAAGCAGTCAAGTAAGTTTACAGTCACTAGAAGAAAATGAATAATAAATATTAGAGCAAAAGTAAGTGAAACAGAAAGCAGAAAAGCAATAGAAACAATAGGATTATAAATTGGCTCTTTAAAAGGATTAGTAAAACTGACAAACCATAGACAAATCTAACAAAGGAAGAAGGATATACAAATAACACAAATAAGAAATAAAATGGGCAACATTATAACCGAATCAACTGAAATTAAAAGGATAGTAACACAATACCATGAAGAGCCATACTCCAACAATTTGAGAACCAAGGAGAAATGGACAGATTTCTAGAAATACACCATCTACTTAAACTAATGTAGACCGAGTTAGAAAACTTGAATAGACTCAGAAAAAAGAAATTGAACAGATAATTTTGAAAAATCCTGGCCCTGACAATTTCATTGACAGATTCTACCAAACATTCAGAAAAGAGCTAACACCAATTCTAAACTATATTCTTGGAAGTAGAAAAGCAGGGAATACACCCATTTTATGGTAGGAAATAAGCATAATCCTGATATCAAAGTCAGGAAAAGATGCCACTAGGGGAGAAAATTATAGTCCAGTATCCCTTAGGAAGATGTTTTGGTGCTATTAGCTGGCGGTGTTATGTTCTGACTCATAGCAACCCCCTGTACAGCACTACAAAACACTGCCCTGTCCCGAACCATCCTCACAATGGTTGTTTGAGCTCCTTGCTGAGGCCAGCATGTCGATGATGCTCAGCAAGTCTTCCTCTGTTGCTCTAACCTTTCACTTTTCCAAGCCGATCTCCTTTTCCAGGAACTGGTCTCTTCGGATAACATGTCCAAAGTATGTGAGACTAAATCTAGTCATCCTGGCTTTCAAGGAGCACTCTGGCTGTACTTCTTCCAAGACAGACTTATTTGTTCTTCTGGCAGTGCAAGGTCATTTAAATATTCTTTGCCAACACAGTAAGAGGTCTTGTGCAGAAATTTGCCCAACACAAAATGGTCGTTTGATTTCTTGACAGCATCCATGAGCATCAATTGTGTATCCATGCAAAATGAAATCTTTGACAATTTCAGTCTGTTGTTGTCTATTGGTCCCATGGTGAGGATTTGGGTTTTCTATACAGTTAATCCACCCTGAAAGCTGCCATCTTTGATCTTCAACAGAAAATTCTTCACTTTTAGCAAGCAAGGTTGTATCATCTGCACATTGATCATTGTTAACACTCTTGTCTCCTGATGCCATGTTCTTTTTCATGGATATCCAAAAATCACGCCACACACACTGTCATCGAGTTGATGCCAACTCAGAGTGACCATCTAGGAGAGGGTAGAACTCACTTCCCCTGTGAGTTTCTGAGACTGTAACTGTTCACAGGAGTAGAAAGCCAGGTCTTTCTCCCTCAGAGCCAACACCTAACCACTAAGACAAAATCCTTGCCAGTCCACATCATTAAGGTCAATTCTACGTTGAGGAAATAGCTCTTCCTCAGTCAAACTGAGTACTTTCCAACCTGATGGGCTCATCTTTTTGCAATATGTTAGACAACGTTCTGTTGATAGAAGTTTCCACTGGCCAATTTAGCACTATATTACTGCGTCAATCCTCCTAGTCTGTCTCAGTCTGAGAGCTCTGCTGAAAGCTGTTCATCTGCTGATCTTCAAAATTCCAGTGGTATAACTGCCAGCATCACAGCGACCCCCAAGTCATCACATTACGACAAACTGGCAGAGGATTGATGGTAGGGTGCCTTAAAACCATGAAATTCTGACCCTGACCCAAGTGTTTCTGATACAAAAGAGGCATAGGATTGTTTTCCTGTTTTTTAAAAGCTTCTGAGGTGATTTTAACATGCATCCAGGGTTGAGAATCGGGGCTGAAGTGAGGAACTTAGCTGATTGTAGAAAGAGAAAAGAATGGAATCGAAGACTAAGTATTGGCATTGTGGTAAACAGCAATGGAGGTGGACATATCTGACCTCTGGCTTCCCTATTCCCTATTCCCAAGAGTCAGATGTTCCCCTGCACTCCTTCTTTACCTATTCTGACAACTGTTCCTCCTGCAATAAAGGACAATGGATGGCCGTGGCTGACTTTCTCTGGCTTCCCTATTGCCAGGAGACATGCGCTATGTCCCATCCATGTTACTTATTCTGATACCAACCATGCCTCTCTTGCCACTCTGCATCTGAGCTGGGTTGATAATTTGTTGCATTGGCCATACAGACAGTAAGGGGGTTTATTAGGGAAGTTAAAGGTTACTACAAGTCAGGATCAGCAAACAATAAGGATAGTCATTGTCTCCTCGGCCAGCAGCCAAGTCTCTCTCTGATTCTCAGTTTCTCAGCCACGTGGTAGCTAGCTTCTCTTTTGTTCTTAGTCTCTCAGCCCCGTGGTCCCTTGGCTTTTACCTCCACAGATCAGGAACCCAGTCTGCCTGTCCCACTGTTCCACAGTTCCATAGTCTTGGGTCAGGTGAGGAGAAGGTACCCCGTAGTCGCAGTGATGCTCTTTGAGTCTCCATGCCACAGTCCCTGTTGCATCTGTTTTTGGTGACCTCTGCCACTTCAGATAGAGATCTTGGAAGTGCTCTTACAAAGGACACCGCAATTGCTCCCTGTGTCCCATGTGACTCTCATATACCAACGAATGGCTTTGATGTAGATGTGGTTGTCTTTTAGCAGCTCATACCCCAAGGGAAAACGTAGAACAGTGTGTCTTAAGTCACACCTTTTAATAGAGTTTAAAGATGCCTCCAAAGAAACAAAGGGCGTGGCTTGATTCACAGCCTATACTAAAGTGACGTCTTGTGCAGCAGATTTACCTAATACAATGCATTATTTGATCTCTTGACTGATGCTTCTATGAGCATTGATTGTGGAGCCAAGCAAGATGAAATCCTTGACAACTTCAATCTTTTCTCCATTTTTCATGATGCTACCTATTGGTCCAGTTGTGAGGGTTTTGGCTGTCTTAAGATTGAGCTGCAATCCATACTGAATGCTAAAATCCTTGATCTTCATCAGCAAATGCTTCAAGTCCTCCTCACTTTCAGAAAACTAGGTTGTGTCACCTGCATATTATGTCATCTGCATAAGCTTTCCCCCAGTGCTGATCCTGTTTTCTTCTTCACATAATTCAGCTTCTCTGATTATTTGCTAAAAATACAGATTGAATAAGAATGATGAAAGGATACAATTCTGATGCACACCTGACACACATCATAAGACCTTTTAAAGGTGTTGAAAAGCAAGGATGTTACTTTAAGGACTAAGGTAAGTCTGACCCAAGCCATGGTATTTTCAATGGTCTCATATGTATGTGAAAGTTGGACATTGAATGGGGAAGATTCTTTACACTGTGTAAATTAGTGGCAGCAAAACATTTGGGTAATGAAGAAAAAAATTTTCTAAGCATAATTAAATCGATCTGACGCAACTACCACCATCACCCTTATTTAGTCATCCATTCACTTTCATTTAGTGAATTCCTAATCTGCAGCAGGCTCTACGCTGGTGAAACAAATGAAGAGAACAAAACTCTCTGCTCTCAAAGAACGTAGGGCCTAGTGGGGGAAGTGGACACATTAGAAACAAACGGGCACAGACAAAGTGATGCAATAATATTTACATGTGCAATAAATACTGCAGAAAACAGAAAACTTAATAGCATACGTACGTTATAATAATGAAGAGAGCCTATTCTAATATTAGCAATATCGGAATAGAAAATTAGAGGGAATCTCATGATTACAACCATGTAAAACTGGGACCATTAAAGGCTTCCCAGTCCCGGAAACGCTTGCACTGGCTGTTGGAGGACGGGCCAGACAAATAAGACCAGCAACAATGTGGGAGAAGAAAGGGAATCCCAAGCTGGAAGAAGGCCAGGGAAACCAAACAGATTGTATAACGTGACTGGCCACTTTGATCATTTTGGTGTGACCAGAGTATGGAATTCCCAGGAGGAAGGAACCAGGCAGAGAACTGGAAAGACAGGCAAGTGATAACGTCATTTTGAAAAAGTAATAAATCATAATAAAGAAAATCACCCAGGTTGTACTGGAGAGTTTGTGCTTTGTTCAGTCATGTCTGAGTAGCCACCGAAGAATTTTAAAGCAGACTTGGTGCTAAAAATATAACTTTGGCAGCCAAGCTGAAAGGAGTTGAAGTGGAAAGCAGGAAGACTAGTTAGAAACTTTGGCAATAACCGAGGAGAGACATATTGGCGAAGAATCTCGAAGTACAATGGACTGCCAGAGCAAGCATCTGTTGGGGAAGAAGTCCAGCTGAACCGCTCCTTCGAATTGAGAATGTCATCTCGCCTATTGGGACATGTTGTCTGGAGAGACCAGTCCTTTGAAAAGGTCTTCCTGCTTAGTGAAGAAAAGGAAGGGTGTCAAGAGATGGACTGACACAGTGGCTACAGCTATAGGCTCAAGTATAACAGTTCAGAGGATGATGTCAGCTCGGACAGCGCTTTTTTCTGTGATGTGTATACGGTTACTATAAGTTGGGGCTAACTCATTGGTACCTAACAACCACCACAAGAAGGCAGATATAAAAAGCTTGAGCTAAGGCAATGGTAGAAGTATGAATGGATAGATGGGTGGATGAGAGGTGTTGAATTCAAAGAACTATTTAGGAAATAGTATGGACTTGGTAAAAACAAACAACCACTGCCCTCCAGTCAATTCTGACTCACAGAGACCCCAGAAGGGCCTTCCAAGGCTGTAAATCTTTCTGGGAGCGCATAGCCTCATGCTTCTCCTCCAGAGAAGGTGGGTTTGAACTGCTGACCTTCCAGTTAGCAGTCCAACACTTACCTAGCAGAGCCCCAAGTGTGGGTTTAGGAATAGGAATGGGGAACAAGAATGGCTCCCAGATTTCTGATGGCAATAACTGGGTGATGATTCAGTCATAGAATTCTTGTCAATGCATGCTGGAATCCTGGGTTCGATTCCAAGACAACGCACCTCATGTGTAGCCACCACTCATTTCATGGCAAATAACATCACCCTAGTTCGTATTTCTGACCTGATTTCTATCTGTAGTAATGAATGTCAGAGGGAGAAATCGAAAGTCCAGTAGAACATCCAGGGTTTGAGTATGTGTTCCAGAGCTCAGGAGAGAGGTGTGCGTTGCCGATGAGGATTTATGAGGCATCACTGCATGTGTGATTCTTGGGGCCATAGCAGTGGGTGAGATTGGGTTGGGAAGTTGTGTAAGTTTCACGTATAGGTTTTGCTTTTGTGTCATTTTTGTTCTAACATGCCTTTACTCAGTTATCATAATGGTGTTTATGCAGCTTTCTTTCCCCTTACATTATACCCCAAAGGGTTTTGTTTTCAAATGTTGCAAAACTGTTAATGTTGGCTGTGTACAACTCTACCAAGAAGTTGTGCCATAATTATAGTCAACTTTAGCTCTGGGATAAACAGTTCTGTTCATTGTGCCCCTTGCTCTTCCCCAATATTTGCAACTTTTTCTTAGAAAATATTATCAGAAATGAGAATACACTTGTTTTATATAGTCAGTGAGTGATCCGTTAATATGTGTGCATTTATATAGTGTGTTAGTCTGGGTACTTTAGAGAAACAAATCCACAGCAGCACATGTATAAGAGAGAGTTTTATATAAAGGCTAAATGTGCATCAAGAAAACATCCCAACCCAGTGCTGCCCAAGCCCACAAGTCCAACATTAACCCATATGTCCAACACCAGTCCACAAAGTCCTCCTCCATCTCACAAAACACACGCAATGATGCCAACTGCAGGAGGAAAGCCGAATCAGTGAATGTGTAAGCATCTCAGCACTGGCAGGGGTCTCCACATGGCTGCTCCAGCACCCAGGGCTGCATCGGCGTAGGTCCATGTGGCTTCTCCTTGGGGATGTCTTGCAGGAAGTCAGCCTTGCCAGCTGAAGCAGGGAACTGCTAAGACAGCTGCACCCTGGTGCGATCATCACAAAACAAGAGACCTGAGAACTAGAAAGGCGAGACTCACTGAGCCATTTATCCCTCCGCCCTTCAATTAACCCCACCTGTGTTTATCGGCAGGTTGGCACAATAAGCTAACTAACTCATATAGAGAAAAATATATCTCCACATAGTTTTTCAAAATGGTTGTACCAATTTATCCTTACTGATAACAATGAATGAGAATACAGTTAAAAAAGATATTTGACTTAATTTGCCAACTTATGATATGTGTATATTATTATTACATATTTTTGCTTTTCATTGCATGCATACAAAAAAGTGCCCAAATCTAAGTGTACAGATAGATAAGTTTTCACAAAGTCAACATGCTGTGTAACTTGTACCCAAATCAAGAGAATATTACCAGAAACTCAGAACTCACCTCCCATGGTCACCAAAAGTAACCACTGTCCTGATTTCTAACACTATGCAACGGCTTGGTTTGTTTTTGAACTTTATATAAATGTAATCTACTCTTTCACATTATCTTCTTTTTTATGTTTGTCCAATTTATCCATGTCATTGTACATAATCGTGGTTCCTTAATTCTCATTTCTCTACAGTATTCCATTGTATGAGGAGTCTGCCATATATTTTATCTACTCTATTTTGGTGGCCCTATGGCAGTTACTGGTTTTGGCTATTGTGAACAGTGCTGTGCTTCATGAACATGTTTATGCATATCTCTTGATGTATGCATTGCTGTTGGCTCTCTACCTCGGCCGCCACTCAGTATCTGAAAGAATGAGCTCAAACACAAAAAATGGGGCGGGTGGCTTAGGATTAGGCAGTGTTTTGTTCTGTTGTACAGAGGATCGCTATGAACTGAAACCAACTTCACAGGATCGAACAGAAATAGCAACATTCCTAAGGATGAAATGGATGGTTCATAAGATACGTGCATATTCTGCTTTGGTAGAGTCCTCTGGCAGTTTTCCAAAGGATTTGCCCCAACTTCCTACCCTACCGATGAATAGGACTTCCCATTGGCCTACATGGTTACTGCCATTTTTGTATTTGTCTTTTCTATTTTATCTTTTCTGCTGAATGGTATCCCATTTTATCTTATTTTGCATTTCTCTGTTGACTAAAAATGCTTTTTTGGTCATTTATATAGGATCTTGTGAAGTCGCTTTTCAAATCTCATGTCTATTGTTCTACTATATTGTCTTTTCCCTATAGGTTTGTGTGTTCTGAGTACAACCTTTGTTAAATGTGTGTATTGCTTATCTTATCCCACCTCGTGCTTGCCTTAAGCATGCTGTTGGATGATCAGAGGTTCTTAATATAGTCTAACTTGTCAAAATTGTCTTTTGTGGTTACCATATTGCATTCTGTTTTTATAAACCTTTCCCTACTTCAGTGTGACGAAGATGTTTTCCTGTTTTATGTTTAGAGCTTAACTTTGTATTTTCTCTTTTAGATTTGTAATCCAACTAGAAAGGAGCCTTGGTAGTGTAGTGGGTTACGTGTTGGGCTGCAAGGTTGGCAGTTCAAAACCATCAGTCACTCTATAGGAGAAAGATGAGGCTTTCTACTACCATAAAGATTGGCAATCTCAGCCTTTGAGCCTCTTTCTCATGCTCTCCCTCAATGCAAGAACACTTTGTTCTAACAACCTGGCATTCTGTGATGCTCACCCTCCAGGCACATTCACTGAAGACAAAATCGGTGCAACAAACAAATGTGGTGAAGAAAGCTGATGGTGCATGACTCTCAAAAGATACAGCGTCTGGGGTCTTAAAGGCTTGGAGTTAAACAAGCGGCCATCTAGCAGAGAAGCAACAAGCCCACATGGAAGAAGCACACCAGTCTGTGTGATCATGAGGTGTCAATGGGATCGGGAAATAGGCACCAGAAGACCCAAAACAAAAAACCAAACAAATAAACAAATGAAAGAAAAAAAAACACAGATTGTTGAGAAAGAGTGGGGTTGGAGCAGAGACTCAAAACCCACCTATAGACAATGAGACATCCACTCTCAGAAGGGTCACAAGGAAGGGATGAGTCAACCAGGGTCCAGTAAAGCACAGATGAAACATGCAATATTTCTCTGGTTCCTTGAGGCTTCCTCACCCCTACTATCATGACCCCAGTTCTGCCTTTCACTGTGGGCTAGATCGGAGCATGTGCACAGATACAAATAAGAGATAAGAGCTCATGGCACACGGAATTCAGAAACAGGAATAGGAATAGGGAGACCAGGAGGGTAGGGGGAAGGTCGGGAGAGGAGGTTGTGTTAGTCCAGGTAGACTAGAAAAACAAATTCATGGACACACACACACATATGTGTATAAGAAAGAGCTTTACATACAAGAGCAACTGAATATTGAGAAAACATCACAGCCCAGTCCAAATCAAGTCCATAAGTCTCATATTAGCCCATATGTCTGATACCAATCTATAAAGTCCTCTTCAGACTCATGAAACACATGCAATGATGCTGAATGCAGGAAGATCACAGGCCAGTGGGTGCAAAGTCTTGTGGATCCAGTGACAGTAGAAGCATCTCAGCGCTGGCAGTCTCCACGTGGCTCCCCCAGTTCTCAGGGCACGGGAATGTAGTGCCATGTGTCTTGTCAGTAGAGCGACTCTGAGGGAGTGAGTCAAGAGAGAGTATCTCCTGTCTCAAGGAGGAAATACAGGAGTTCCCAGAATTCTCAGAGGCCTCATTGGCTATTACCTGATTGACAGGCTAGACTCCACCCCTTCACTCATAATGCTCTCAGATTGACAAATGAGTATATAACTACCACAGAGGGGAGGAAGAGAGAACTGATCACAATGATTCACACATAACCATTCCCCCAGCTCCCAGGGGGATAAACAACAGGAGACCTTGGGGGAAGGGAGACAGCAGTTGGTGTAAGATACAAAAATAATAGTAATTTATAATTTATCAAGGGTTCATGAGGGGAGTGGGAGGGGAAAAAAGAGGAGCTGATACTAAGGGCTCAATAGAAAGTAAATGTTTAGAAAATAATGATGGCAATATATGTACAAATATGCTTGATACAATTGATGTATGGATTGTTCTAAGAGTTGTAAGAGCCCCCCAGTAAAATCATCTTTTAATTTAAAAAATTGTCAGTCTCAGAAAGTCACAGGGCAGTTCTGCAGTGTCCTATAGGGTCAGTATGAGTCAGAATTACTCACTGGCAGTACATTTGGCTTGGTTTGAGTTCATCTGGATGATATTTTTGTTTGGTGTGAAGTAGAAGTCAAGATGTAGCTTACACCCCGCTGTGGGTATTCATTTATGGAACTTTAGGGATGCTGTCAAGTAAGTGTTGGGCTAGTAACCCCAAGGCGGGTGGCTCAACCCCCCAGCTACTCAGTGGAAGAAGGTGAGGCTATTTTCTCACATGAAGATTGACAGCCTTGGACATCCTGTATAAGGTCACCATGGGTTGACTCAACTTCATGGCAGTGTGTTTTCCTTCTATTCATTTGGATAAGCCTCGTTTAGTGAAAAGATTATTCTTTTCCCCACTGCGCTGAGTATTTATATTTCAGATTTTTTGTCCAACTTAACAGATGGGAGACGGTACCTACCTCATGGTTAAATTTTAATTTCCTGATTATTTGGGCAGTTTAACATCCCTCCACTGGGCTAATTAAGTTTGGATAAACTATGCTGTAATAGCCAAGAAAATCTTAAATCTCAGAGGCTTAAAACCACTGTGCTTGTGGGCCAACTTGCAGAGAGCAGCTCCCCTGTGACACCTGGGAGATCCCAACCACTCCCATCTCATGACTTTATGTCAATATGTGATCTCAATAGGTTCTGCTAGAGACAAAAAAAAAAAAAAAGAGTGTGATAGTGGCACACTGCCTCTTACATTCTTGACCTAGATGATTCACACTACGTTTGTTCATATTCCATTGTCTATAACCCAAAACAGCTCCATCTAACTGCAAGGAGACTGGGACGTATAGTCTTTCCATTTTCCAGAGTGGAGAGGAATCCAGATACCAGAGAGATAGTTGTTCTATCAAATTCCTAGAACAATCACTTGTGTTTTCCTGAAAAAGAAAGAAAATGTTCATGTCTATTGCCACTTACCTTTTTGACTGGCTAATGTTTATATTTCTACCAGCTCACTGTTGGTTTGTTTTAGTACAGTGGTTGTATGTTTCTGTGATGCTGGAAGCTCTGCCACCAGTATTTCAGGTACCAGTAAGGTCACTTATGATGAACCAGTTTCAGTAGAGCCTCCAGATAAAGTGAGGAAGAAAGGACTGGTGATCTGATTCTGAAATGAGCCAATAAAACTTCATGGACCATAAGAACGTTCTTCACCTCACTCACATTGTTCATATCATCAGGACCAGCCAATCTCTACAAGAGGACAGGATGCTTGGTGAAGCAGATGGTCTGTAAGGGAGATCATTGGTAGGATGGACAGAGTTGCCACACAATGGACTTGTCCATGCAGGCCATTGTGAGGATGATGCAGGGCCAAGCAATTTTCATTCTGTTTAATGTAAGGCCATGATGAGTCAGACTCCACTTGATGATAGTTAGCTCTCACTATCTATTTAAAATTTATAGTAAATCAGAATAACCTTCAATTTTATTTTCATCTTAATCTTAATATCTTTAATTTATTTCAACTGCCTTCTCTATTTTCACCTCTCCTTTTCTTTATTGTCTTTTTTTAAGGGGCGTTTATTTAGGTATATATTTTGTAAGTGGCAAGTTATTTGACTTTAGTTTTCAACACAATCTGAGTGGCCTTTTTTTTCTTTCTATTAATAGGAACACATTTCCACTTCTCATGTTTAGTCTCACTGCCATATTTTCATGCTTTTCTTTTCATGTGTGCATGCTGTTCTTTTTCAGTTTTGTTATTTGCTTTACAGGCTTGGTTCTGTTTGATCTTATCTTCCACTGTGATTTTTGAAGGTGGTCCTTCCTCTGATTCTGCTAGGAAACTCCCGAGTGCTTTCCAAAAATAGTCTGTAAGCTTGTGTTGGCTTAATTATACCAATAACAATCTAAACAATAACTTTTGACTCTCTGTGGAAGAGGAAGCATGATTTTTTTTTTCTTTCTCCAGTCCTTGTAAACCTTTCCCTTTGTGGGTGAGAAGAGGGCAGCAGCCATATCTGACTTCGCTTGGCTGCAGAAGGGAACTCCAACTCTTCACCAGCCCAAGGCCAATTGCCACAAGGCAGAGGTCAGACATGCTTCCACTCTGCAGCTTCCTTCACCCACACCCCGCATTTTATTGGGAGCTCTTACAAATTTTATAACAATCCATAGTTCAATTAGATCAAGCATGACTGTACAATTGCTACCACCATCATTTTCAAAATATTTTATTTCTTTTGGCACTCTTTGATATCAGCTCCCCTTTATCCCACCCCCAACCCCCCAGGAACTCTTGTTTTATTAAATATTTTATTATTGTTCTTTCTTTCTTTCTTTTTTGCTATATCTTACACCATCCAATATATCTGTTCCCCTACCATTCTGTTACTGGTTCCCCTCGAGTGGGGTTATATAATCATTTTTGCTCATTCCCTCTTTCCCCCTTACCCACTCCCCGCTTTCTTTCTGTACTCTCAGGGAATCATTACTCCTGTTACTATTTCTGAAGGGTTTATCCATCTTGGATCTCATGCATCAAAGGATCTTAATTATACAAATGAACATATGCAAGTCTAAAGGAATTAATGAAGTAAAATTAAGACCATAATAGTTGGGGGAGGAAATATTAAAGAACTAGAGGATAGTTATGTGTTCAACAATGCTATACTGCACACTGGATATGTCATCCCTTCTGAGTGGCCCTTCTGTGAGGGACTGTCCAATTATCTTACAGGTGGTCTTTGGGTCTCCACTTTGTCTATGCTCCTTCACGTCAGTTTGGTTGCTTGTTTTTGAACTTCTGATACCTATTCCTGTTTACACCTCATGATTTCACAGGATAGTGTGCTTCTTCCATGTGGACTTCATTGCTTACCTGTTGGATGGATGTTTATTTAATTCAAGCCTTTAAGACCCCAGACACTATTTCTTTTAATAGCCAGGCACCATCAGATTACTTTACCACATTTGCTTATGCCCCATTTTTTTCTTCAGTGATCGTGTTGGGAAGGTGATTATCATACATCGCCACATTATTAGAACAAACATTCTTCTACTGAGGTAAGATGTAAGTAGAGCCCCAAAGTCCATCTTGCTTCCTTGTTGTATTTACATATGTATAATCTTTCTTTTACCACCTCCTGACACCAATGGATCCTCCCATGACACTCTATTGTTCTGCTGTATTAGATAATCTGTTGCAAGGGCCACACAGAACTGACAAATGATACTCATTTTGGGAGTTTATTAGTGGCGTTCACAGGTTACCACAAGCCAGGACCAGAAAACATTGGTCCATAGCAACACCTCTTTGGTCAACAACCAAATCTCTCTCTGGTCCTCAGTTTCTCAGCCATTTGATCCCTGGCTACTGCCTTTGTCAGCCAGCAAAGACACCGGCTGTTCTACCTCACTGTCTCAGGGTTTCAGGCATCAGGGATGAAGTCCCTCTGCTCTGTCTCAGTGTGGCTCCTTAGCTCTGTCCCATGGTCTCCATGTCATGGCCTCTGGTACCTCTAGTCTTAGCCTCTAACTGCTACTGCAGGCAGGCATCTCAAATGTATTCCACTGTTAGGTCTTCTTCCTTGATGGCCCTGGGAGTCTCTCTTTTCCTGCTTCGGAGGTGACTCATATGGAGGTGTGGTTTTTGCTTTTCAGCAGACCATACCCCCAAGGAAACCAAGGGTGGGGACTTGGTTCACACCCTTTTGTCAGGTGGAGACTCAGAATGTATCCCATCTTAATCCTGTCCATGAGCATAACAGAGAACTCTCTCCAAATGGGATTATAACCACAGACAGGGAGGTTAGAATTTATAATACATCTTGAAAGGGATTGTGGATAGAAGAGCCATATCAAGAAATTTAACATCACCATAGCTGGTCTTCATTAATTTAATCCAGGGTAGCAAACCCAGTCATTTGAAAATAACAACTTTTAAATTTTATTATTGGCCTTTGTTTATTTTATTTATTATTGGCCTTTTGGCTAAGATCAAGTATAGAAAATAACAACTTTCCCCTCCGTCATTATAAAGTAGCTGATTTCTACAAAACATTGTCCTGAAAGGTAAAAACACTGGCAACCAACGAAAAAAAATCTGCCATTATTTTACTACACCAAGGCATTCACTCTTAATGTTTTGTTCTATTTATTTTTTCAAAACACAGATTTGATATGATTAAGACTATATTGTGTGTATAGGAGCCCTGGTAGCATAGTTGTTACACATTGAGTTGGTAACAGTAAGGGCAGCAGTTTAAAACCAACCACCAGCAGCTCTGCTGGAGAAAGACGAGGCTTTCTACTCCCATAAAGAGTTACAATCTCAGAAACTCTCAGGGACAGTTCTACCCTGCCCTTTAGGGTCACAATGAACCGACGTCAACTCAATGACAGTGAGCTTGGCTCTTATTCTGTGGATTTAATTTTTATATGCTGTTTTATTCACTGAAATAGTTTAATAAGCAAAGCAGTTTTTTTAAGCTATGATAGTCTTCACACTCTAATGACCTCATTATATCCCATAAAATAATGAGCCATAATTTATTGCCATATCCCTAATATTATACATGAAAGTTATTTTTAATGTTTCATTAAAGAATGTTGAATAGAATATCTTTGTATAAAAGGGGTTCCCCCCTCCCCTAATTTAGGATTATTTACTTAGAATACATGCCCACAATAAAATTATAGAGGAGGGATGGGGGTGGAAAGAGGAGGTTATGCCAAGGGCTCAAGTAGAAAATGTTTTAGAAATGATGATGGCAACATGCACAAATATGCTCGATACAATTGATGTATGGAATGTTATAAAAGCTGTAAGAGCCTCCAATAAAAATATTTTTTAAATGAAAATAGATAAAATTATAGGATCAAAAGAATTTATTTTTAAAAACTCTTGATCTATATGGCTAAATTGCTTTCCAAAAGAAATCCCATCATTATAAATAACATTTCAAGATGGCTACTATATTGTACTATAGTGATATTAGCATTTTAGACTTAACAGCATTGATTCATCTCCCAATGTCAGTGTTTATGTTCATTTATATCTAGGCCTTAATGTCTGTTTCTGGCGTCTCCACCAACTCTTTCCAGCTCCGTTCTTCAGAATCATGAGTTCTTTTTAGGGTTCATTGATTCATGATTTGATGATTCATTGAATGGTGTCCATGGGTGAATGTGACTAAAATATTTTTTTGTTGATAACCCATAGTTAAAGTTTTGTTTGCTTTAACCATTAAGATTTTGCTTCTGTATTTTCAGTAGTGATTGACTTAGATTTTCCAAGGAAAATTGCTACTAGGCTCCTTCCTCTCACCTTAAGTCCATAGACCAGAGGAAATAATAAGGATAAATTTAGTTCTAAGAGAGATTGAACATGTGTCCTTTAAACAAGGGTAAAAGGAGAAAAATGCCAAGATCATAATAGAATCTCAAGATTATATGGAACTGAAAATTTAGTAATAAATATAAGACCTCTATTAAGTCAGGGTATAGAATGGATCCAGATTCTGATAAATAGAAAAGTGTTGACTCTTGAAAAGGGTGATTACAATTTAAATCACTTTGAATCAGAAATGACTCGATGGCAGTGAGTTTTGGTTTTTGATGAACTTGAAGGCCCAGCTGAAATTTATGTGCACCTAGGAAGCGTGAATATGATTTCACCCATCTCTAAAATCTAAACATCCATTTATCTATACTTCTAGCTTTGATCATTTTCTACTTTGGATGGTAGTCATGTTCTTGCCTGTTCTTCCCTCAATGACTCTAAACTCACCTCTGTACTCCTACTGCACAAATTACTTTACCCAGGATAGGTGCTCAACAGATGTCTACTGAAATTTACTGACATGTTTACCATCCCATAATTATTTTCAAAATCAATGAGTATACAGGTTATAAACCGTCCCCCGATGACTTTTTTTTTACTAAATGCCCAAGTGCATAATAGATTAATAGATAAATACTTAACGGAGGACCTTCACATAGTAGCAGTTCTGGACATTTTATTGTATTACTTTTAAGACATTGTTTTCTTCTATCCTTCCCACAATACACTACAATTCATTTCATTTTTAACATGCCATTTCATTTCCTCAAGTATAGCACCACATTTATTCCCCTTTAAATGTGTGGGTAACTATTTAACTATTTAGAATTAGAGCCCACTATCATCCTTTCTTTAAAAAAAGTTTCTAAATTTTTAAGTATACAGTTCAATAAATGTTTTACTTTTTTTCAATGAATGTTTAAAAGTAGAAAACACATCAGCATCTATGTCAAAAGGCAGAATATCAGTTATATTTCAGAAGACTTTCTCTTGTTTCATGGTGGAACTGTCTGAGTTGAGGGGTAGGGAGAAAGGGGAGAAGTTTCAACAATATTTGGCATTCTGTGTTTTAAAGTTTCTAAATATGTATTAGGTTATATGGGTCTCTTCTTATTTTAGCCATTTATAACATTTTAAAGGATTTTTTTGTTTTATTTATGTTTTTTTTCAATTTCCTGAGAAAGCATGAAATAATTTTGGAAGTCTTCAAATTGTAGAGTTGGAAAGATATTGGCCAAAATCAAAGATGCTTGTTACTTATTGTTAATGAAAAGAAAGACCAATTTATTTGTCTACAAAGGAAAATCTGTATGGCAGAAACAAAGTTAAGGGTAGTATTTTGGGGATCCTCTAACATGGTGAAAGGACCATGGACTGCCAAAAGAACAAATAGATCTATCTTGGAAGAAGTACAGCCAGAATGTTCCTTAGAGACAAAGGCGGTGAGACTTCATCGTGCATACTTGACAACAGACTGTTGTCAGGAGAGACTAGTCCCTGGAGAAGAGCATCATGTCTGGTAAAGTAGAGGGGTAGTGAGAAAGAGGAAGCTCTTGATGAGATGGACTGACACAGTGGCTGCAACAATGGGCTTGAACATAAGACAAGTGGCGAAGATGGCACAGGAACGGGTAGGGTTTTGTTCTGTTGTACAGTTTTGCTATGAGTTGGACGCGACTCAATGCCACCTGAAAACAGCAACTAAGGTGATAAATTTACATCTCAGCTGAATCAGTAAAACTGACAATGCATGAAGTGGAACATTAGTTACCAATGATTATATATTTAATTACTTTCCTAAATTGCCTTGCTTGTGAATAGGCATCCTGTTGATTATAAGTCTGCTATATGAGCACTGTTTGCTTGTACTTTGTTTGTGCAAACATTTCATAATACTCATGTCCTTAGAGGACAGTTTCCAGTACACTTTGGGGGAGAAAGTATTGTTCTGATATTGCTTATGATTTTTTTAGCCTCAAGAAAATGACTTGATTATTGAGAATCTAGTAATTCCAGGTTTTAAAAAATGTATAACCCAAGGTGTTTTTGCTGTTGCTTTTTTTGATCAAAGCTTTTTAAATGGGTTGAGAAACCTGAAAGAAACAGTTTCCATTGCTAGAAAAAGCAGAGGGAGTATAACAGCCTATCATGCACAATGCCCCGGACTAGCTCTATAGGGACTTGGAAACCTAAATGTTCAAGTACTGACTTTGTAGCACAAGTAAAACAAACTGTAATGAAATGAGAGTTCTTCATAATCCAGTGTAAGGAAACCATTTTGTTTCTTCTAACCATAATCCCAAAAGACTCCTGACATGGCATGTTGAGATGGCAGGGCAGGCATCCTGAGAGCGTAGATCTGTGAACATGTTTGGATAAAGCCAGAAACCAAAACCTGGGAGGGAGTCTGGAAGGAGGCAAGGCAATGAGACTCTCCCTCAACTCTATTAAAAAGGCCCACTGTTCCTTGTTTCTTCCACGTGTCAAGTGTAATATTTCGTTCACACATTAGTCTCTCTATTATAATTGTCTCTCTATATTGTGTAGCCTAAAGAAAAAGAGTAAAACAAGTACCTCTGTTCCTAGCACCCAACGTTACAAGTAGCATATTTAGCAATGTTCTCGAAGCCTCTGAGCGTCCTTGTAATTGTATCACCCCCCCCCTTTTGGATTATGACTTCTAACTTTTGCCCACGCACCATCAGAGCCCCCCTGAATATACATAACTTTAGTGTATGTATCCTTTCTTCTACTGATGGGCATTTGAGTGGCTTGGGGTACTACAACTAATAGTATTGTGGCCATTATCATGATTATTTCTCAGTGCACACAGGCATACATTTCTCTAGGATATGATCTTTGAATGGAATTGCCAGGTTACAGACTCTTCGGCTTCATTAAGTAAAACCTCATTTATGATTTCTTCCTTAATTTAAAATGTCTAGGATTGCCAGAGTTAGCATCCTTAAATTCAGTTAAATTGACCTTTCAGACAAACAACAAATCATTTTTTAAGTCTAAGCACGCGCCGTGCAAAATGTGTCATTTACCCGCCAACTCCAAATGAACGCTGACCAACGAAGAGCGAGGGTGAGGAGCGGAAGGAACACTTGGCCCTCGCTTCTTCCGCTCGAGTAGCCGACTCTGGCTTTTATCAGCATGTGCGCCCAGGGTGGCCTCGCTCACCAGCTGTGTGGGTGACTGAGTCAATAGACATGCTTTCGGTATACTGCATGCCAGGCAGGTGCTAGATGTTAGGATTAACAACTGTGAACATGACTGACAAGGGTCCTTGCCCCCCGCGGCTTTTAGCCCAGTGGGAAAACAGAACAGAGGTAATAACACACAAAGGGGCTTCAAAATGGTCATAGGAAAATGGAATTAAAAGAGGATGGAATTTTTCCATGAAATTTTGGATGCTCCCTCCTATGGATTATAACACCAGGGCTGTGAATGCTTAATAACTGTTTCTGGTAGGGAGAGGAAGTTCTAATTTGTAGCTTTTGGTTTGTAGAGGAGTAAATAATCTTAGTCGAGGCCGATTTCAACTAACCAGTGTGACATTCTTCAACCTGGAGCAGTGAAAAGAAGCACCCTCTCTGCTCTAGGGCTGGTACCAGTGCCTCCAGCACCCACTGTCTGGGAATACGTGGAAGGACACCTCATCCAGACCCCAGGATCACTTCTGGTTGATTGGGAAAAGAGAACCTTAGGCAACATAAAGCAGTAACTTATTTTCCTCAAATTTAGAAGAAATGAAATGTTAAGAGGAATAAAATGCCTCTTATAATATCTAGCATATTGGAACCCTTGTAAACATGCTACAATACAGTGGCATACAAATAGAAGAGTCTAGTAAACATAGTATTAAACAATGTCATTTTTTTTAAAGCAAGGTAATTTTTAGATCCGAGAAAGATGAGTTTTTTCTGCTTCCAAAAAGAATTAGTCTTGCAAACTCAGAGACAGTTCTACGCTGGCCTAAAAGGAGCAGGAATTGACTCAGAGGCAATGATTTTGAGTCTTATAGATAGGGCGCAGACCTCCCCTTTTGTATATAACCTTTCATCGGGGCACCTTAGACAACCGCTCCTGCATTGCTCTCTCACCTGTATCCCTACCCAGTCTTTCTCCCTTTACCGCATCAGGATTCACAAAAATATATCTCCAGTAATTTGAGATGCATATTCTATGATCTTCCATTTATAATGAAAGGGGCCAGTCAGCAAAAATGTAACATGGATTGGTAGAAAGGTAACCTGAAGGTTCAGAGAAAGAGATCTGTTAGTCCAGTTGACTAGAGAAAAAAATTCATTGACACTCATGTGTGTAAGAGAGAACTTTATATCAAAGAGCAATTGTATATTAAGAAACATCCCAGCCCAGTCCATAATTCTGGTATTAGTTCATATGTCCGATACTAGTCCATACATTTCCCTTTAGACTCATGCAGCCATACAATGATGCCGAATGCAGGAAGATCACAGGCCAGTGGGTGGAAAGTCTTGTAGATCCAATGGTGGTGGAAGCATCTCAGCACTGGTGTGGGTCTCCACGTGGCTCCTCCAGCTCCAGGGCTCTGGATCCATCAGCGTGTCTCCATGCGGCTTATCACCAGTAATGTGAAGCAGAGAGTGTATCTTGCCCCCAGGGAGGAAGACAAGAGTTGGTAGAATCCTCAGGAGAAGGCCATGCCCACACAGAAGCCTCATTGGCTATGACCTATTGACAGGCTAGACTCCACCCCGTCCCTCACGTTGACAGGAGATTATGTAACTGCTACAATACCCTATTATCAAATCTCTTTGGCTGGGCTGTATACACTTGAGTTGAGCTCTGTATGGAATCTTGGAATTGGTAGGAGCTGTAGAGAGCATCCTGTGACTCTAGGCACTTTTTCATAGCTGAAGTAAGAGAAATCAAGAAGACGGTGACCTGCTGAGACGAATACTCAGTTCTCATAACTTCCTTCCTGTCTTTTCACCACAATCTGCTAAGCTTACTCTTAAAAATACAGAAAGAACATACATTTCCCGACATGTTGTTACAAAGCTAATGGTAAACCTCTAAGTATGTGTCCAAGAGAAAGGCAGGCACGTGCACAGACTTGTACCCGAATGAGTGTAGCAGCATTATTTGTAATCGCCCTAAAATGGCAATAACACAAACGTCCATCAATAGCTGAAAGGATAAACAAAGCGTGGTACATTACGTACAGTGGACTGCTACCACTCAACAATAAAAAGGCAGACTATTGATGAACGTAACAATGCAGATGAATCTCAGAACAGTTATGAAGTTATACAAAAGAATATACACCGTATGGTTCCAATTATCTGAGATTTTAGAAACTGAACGTATCTATAGTGACAGTGGTTAACCGAGGGTGGGGGTGGAGTGTAGGAGTAACCTCAAAGGGTTGAGGAAACTTTGGATGATGAATGTGCTCATCATCTTGATTGTAGAAATGGCTTCAAGGGTTTATTAATTTGCCAAAATGTATCCAATTGTACAGCTCAAATATATCCTGTTTATTGTGTCAGCTATACCTCAAGAAAGCTCTTAAATGGCGCGAGCTTCCTGTCTCTTGTAGCTGATGGCTTGCATAGGCATTGGTTGTGGAGCCAAGTAAAATGAAATCTTTGACAATTTCCATAGTTCCCCACTCATCATGATGTCACTTCATGATGTACTTGAATTATGATGTTTGTAAAGGATAATGAATACTATGGACTGCCAAATCTGTCTTGGAAGAAGTACAGCCAGAATGCTCCTTGGAAGGAAGACTGGAGAGACTGCATCTCAAGTATTTTGGACAAGACATCAGGAGGGAACAGTTCTGGAGAAAGACATCATGCTTGGTAAGAGGGCCAGCAAAACGGAGGAAGACCCTCTGTGAGATGGATTGACAGGACACGGTGGTGGCCACAACAGACTCCAACATAGCAATAATTGGGAGGATGGTGCTGGGCCCTACAGCCTTGCACTCTGCTGTATATAGGGTTGTATTTGATTGAGCGGTCTTGGCAACACCTTTTAAGTTTGAAAAGCAGAATATGATGAAAAACGCACTGAACCTGGAGCACAAATCTAAAATTACTTCTGGAGATACTGGACAACCAAGGTTCTATACCAGTGTATTTATCTGAACAAAACATTACTGAGAACTGCAGTCATAAAAATAAAAAATAGGAACGACATATTAGTCCCCTGGTAATCATGCTATTTCCTCATGCCTGTACAACTGCTCTGTATCAGAATCGTTTTGTGTTCTATTCAATTTGGCTCTTTGAAGAGAACAATATCTATGTTGTACTTTTCCTGAACTACGTATGAGACTACCTTTTTACGTATAAAATGCCCAATCCCTGGTGCATGTGTGTAGAAAGGTTTCCGGTCCCTCGACATTTCAGCAAATGCTGCAAATTTGTTTGGGGATTTTTCTAGTCAGAACTGGGCGGGGAATACTGGAAACAAATAGGAACTTTCTAGAAACCATACTCTTCTCTACAAGATGAACACTGATCATTTCCCCAAATATATGCAATTGCAATGTCAAAAAAATTTCCATTTAGACTTTCTACTTAACTGTTTTCAAACAGAATTTTTAATACCTTTACTACACCCCCCCACTTTTTTTTTAATAAAACATTCATAAAGTTTCTCTCCTAACACCTCCTTCCCAACTTATTTGCGCCGTTCATTTATTCAGCAACGACTCCCATTCTGCAGACGAGGAGACGAACCCAGGCTTTTTTGTTTTGTTTTGGGGTGGTGGTGGTTGT
>NW_022103900.1:3347198-3362532 GCF_000313985.2 Echinops telfairi
GGCGGGCCCCGCGCCGCGAGCCGGGCTGCCCGGGACCCGCTGCACCACCTCGTTTGCAGGATCCCCTGCTTGGGGGCTTGGGGTGGAGGTGGGGTGCGGGGGAGACGCCGGAACGATCGAGGCGGAGACTTTGATCCCCTGCCCTCGAGCGATTGAGGCGGCAGCCCGACTCGTGGGCAGGCTCCGGAGGCACCCCTCCAGATGGTTGCAACTTTCGCTCCTTCGCCATCGCCTCCTGCCTGTTGGTGCCCTCTCTCGCCGGTGCCTCTCCGGCTGGGTCGGGGGTATTTGTGGGAAATAGCTGCGTAAAATGTTAACACACACACACACACACACACACACACACACACTCGTTACAATTGTTTTCTAAGTTTTCTGGCGTCGTGCATGCCAGTGTGCTGCCACCAGATGTAGCAGTTACACAGCTAGTAAGACACTGGAGTGCTGTTGACTAACATTTCAACTTGCTGTCTTTAACTTTAAGTAGACGGCATGAAATGGAATTTGGGAGCACACGCAGTGGTGGGGGAAGAGTCCATGTGCATGGAATCGGCATTTAACGCCCTTTTGTCTAGAAGATGTTTCGCGGTATTCAACAGCAATCGGTAAAGGGGTTGTGCGGTCCCAGTTGTCTCACACAAGGAGATTGTAGCCACATTAAAAAAAAGACGCCCGTCTCGAAATCAGGCAGCCCAGTACATTCTTGAAAGAAAGCAGGAGCTTACATTTATGTTGGAATCTGTAGGTTTCATTTCTTTTGAAATGATCTGTCAATATTTACTATTGTTAGCCTGGACAATTGTTAATCAAGTGTTTTGTGCCATGAATCCAGTGGTTCAGGCATAGCATTCTTTGTCGTTTTGTTCCTGTGAGCATGTGTGAAAGTGACAATAGGCTCAAAGATTGGCATGAATTTGCTCTAGAAAATTCATGGGAAGGTTTGATTTATGGCATCCATTAAACATGCTGAATATATTGACAGACATTTTCCCCTTTCGTTTCACCCCCATCATTGAGTTCTGATTATTAATAAAAGTTTATTTATTCACTCCCTCGGATTTAGCATTTGGTGGTTTTTCTTTGTGCACTTGAAAATTTGTCAACCGATATTTTAAAAGATTTTGTAAATAAAACAGTTGGCTCTTAGAATGCTTTTACTTTGTCTGATTTTTTAAAGATGCTTACTGTTGGTGTTGTGAGTTGGGAGAGATCATTTGAAGTCTTTTGTTGTTAAGACATTATTCATTCATTCGTTAATTGTATATATTGAACCTTTCTCTACTGTAAGCCAGATTTTGCACCCGATTCTGAGGGTAGTGTGTTGATGATGCCTGCCATCGCCTGTTGTTCATCTGTTGACGTCTGTCATCAGTGTTAGTAATTTGGGGGCCACAAAATTTAGAGTGGGGTTTTTTTTGTTTTTTTTTTTGAGGTTACTTAGCGCTACTGTTTTACACTTTGCCTCATTTCTCAAAGTTCTGGGAGTTTAGCTTACTTAAGCTTGAACTTTCAAATAACCAACATTTCCCAGCAGTTTAGATTTTAATGGGTTATTGGTTGGTTGGGTTGTTAACTTCAAGGTCAGCAGTTCAAACTCACCAAGCACTCTGTGTGTGTGGGTGGGGCTGGGGGGGGGCAGTGGGGGGAGATTAGATTTTCTGTTTCTGTAAAGATTTACAGCCTTGGAAGTCCACATGGGTAGTTCTCTGTCCCTAAAGTGTCCCTATGAGTTGGAATCATCTTGCTGGCAGTTAAGTTTTTGTTTTTGTTTTTTTATGTTAAAAAAAACCTCATGTTAATTTATGCAATATTGCATGTGATTTTGTGAACGCTGCATTTCCCATCATATGCATTTGTATGTGTTCATGATAGGGTATATCCCTCTGACCAAAAAGCATGTAATTACAAATGGTGTTAACCAGTTGCTGTCAGCGCCCATTTCAACTTAGGACAGCCTCATGTGCATAAGAGTAAAACTGTATTCTCTGGGGTTTTCAGTGGTGGATAAATGGCTAGACCTTTTTGTTTTTGGAGAAGCCCCTGAACCTAAGCCCTAAAAACCTTAAAAACCCAGTTTTAAGGCAATTTCAACTCATAGCGACCCCATATGTGTCAGAGTAGAACTGTGTTTCATTGGGTTTTCAGTGACTGGATTTTTGGAAGTAGAACACCAGGCCTTTTTTCTGAGGCACCTCTGGGTGTACTCAAACCCCCAATTTTCTGTTTAGCAGTTGCGTGTGTTAGCCAGTTGCACCACCCAGGAATTCTCAACCCTCTTATATTTATTTACCTTGAAACTTAAGCTAGAATCTCAAATTTTCACTGTCAGAAGTAATTGCCCATACCAAGATGGAGCCATTTTCTATAGGCTAGAATCCCAGTTTATTTTCTTAAAAGTAGTAAGCACCTTTTCCAGGTAATGTTACATGGCATTATATGAAGGGGCTTCAAAAACGTTTGTGAAAAATAGAATTAAAACATAATGCAAAATTTCCACAAGCTTTTTAAAGATCTTTGGTATTCTACAAATTGGTGTAATTTGAGAGCTTATGACTTCTTTTTGGAAGGTGGAAAGAACCATTAATAGAATTTACATTAATAGAGC
Organism: Echinops telfairi; assembly: GCF_000313985.2. NCBI lineage: Eukaryota > Metazoa > Chordata > Mammalia > Afrosoricida > Tenrecidae > Echinops > Echinops telfairi. Next base: position 3,349,804 of record NW_022103900.1, read on the forward strand.
ATAAACTTGGGGAAAATGAGTCTTATTGAACTTACAGTAGAAGATTTTAAACCTCAAAGAGATATACACTTGTATGTATATATGTATGTAAATATTAAATGTCTTAAACTCTTTCAAACATACTGTAAAATGGGTTCTGTTTATAGATGGACCCTAAGAATCTATAAGAGGTACTTATTTTTGAAATTCTAACATACTTGAAACAAACAAAAATCTTAAGATTATTTTGTGATCATTTTAATAATATCATCTTTTGATTTTTCCCCCTCCTTTTCTTACCATACTCATATTATTTTATTCCTATGCCAAAAATCAAACCTGCTACCAAATAGCTGATTCTGGCTCTTGACCCTATATCAGGTTTACAAGATTGTAAATCTTTATGGGAGATCACAAGGATCAACCTATAAACCCCTACCAGGGGGGGCGAACCATAGAAAAGTAGGTGAGGGGCGATGGAGGATGATGTAAGATATGAAAACAACAATCTATAATTTATTAAGGGTTTGTGAGGGAGGCCAGGTGGGGAGAGAGGGGGAAGAAATGGGGGGAGCTGATATCAGGGGCTCAAGTGGGAAGAGAATGCTTTGAAAATGATGATGGCGCAATGTGCTTGACACACTGGAGTAATGTGTGGCTTGTGATGAGAGATGTAAGATCCCCCAGTAGTATTTAATTAAAAAAATATAAATTAAAATTAAAAAATCTTTATGGGAGCAGACAGCCACTGGGCTTGAACTGCTTACCTTGTGGTTAGCAGCTTGCTGCCTAACCCACAACACCACCAGTGAACCTATTGCATTCATATAATTTTAGCTTATTACAGATCAAATACAGCTTTAAGCAGATAAGATTTAGAACTATAGTCTCACTGCTATCAAGTTGATGCTGACTCATACCGACCCTATAGGACAGGGTAGAGCTGCTCCTGTGAGTTTCTGAGAAACTTTTTCTGGGAGTAGAAAGCCCTGTCTTTCTCCTGAGGAGCTGCTGGTGGTTTTGAACTGCTGACTTTATAGTTAATAGCCCAATGCAAAAACCACTACGCCACCAGGGCACCTCTAGGAGTTTATGTAAAAATATCATATGAATATCTTTTCTTCCAGGTCTCAAAGTTTTTCGTTTATGAGTTTGTTTAGAAATGTTCAGCACTGTAGATCTAGATATATTCTGTTGACTTTTTAAAACCTGTGTTCTGTATCTTATTTTGTCTTCCAATTATCTTAAAATTAAGGGGTGGGGAGTGCAAGACACAATTTGTCCCAGATTTCTAAATTGCCGGGAGGCCATTAGAAGTAGGAAACCAGGAGGAGGGTGGGAGGGTGGGGTGTCAGAAGAAAAAAAAAAGAAGAAGTAGGAAACCAATCACCAACTGTGATTCCTCCCTGAATATTATGTTCTGACCAGAGTCTGAATACATATTAGGACAATATAGCTTTTATTACTAACAAAAAGAAGCAGACAGCAGACGAACAGTGTTCCCAGCCTCAAAATCTTTTGGGTCAAGATAGTTGAGGGGCTCACATGGACAGTTACCGTATATACGCGTGTATAGGCCGAGTTTTTAAGCACATTTTTAATGCAGTTTTTGTGATAAAATTAGGTGCCTCGGCTGATGTTAATAGTCGGCTTATACTCGAGTATGTACAGTACATAACATCAGTCCTCCCTGGCTTTTGGAAGCTGGCCCAGAACTCTTCTGTGCATGCCTCCGTAAATGATGCAGCAGAAGTGAGGGACACTGAGGGGACCTACCCTATGCCAGGCCCTACTGACCAGGTTGGCCTAATCCGCTAGTTAGATGGGCTGAGGTGAATGATGGTTAAAGGTTTGAAAGTCACCATGAAGAATAACTGTTTTAGCCTCAGGTCCTAGGTCCCCTTTTCCCTCTTAGGAGCCCTTGTGATATAGTGGGTTACAAATTGGGCTGCTTAGCTCAAGGTTCCTATTTCGAATCCACCAGCTACCCTGAGGGACAAAGATGAGACTTTCTATTCCAGTAGAGTTAATCTTGGAAACCCACAGAGGCAGTTCTTTCTCCTACAGGGTTGCTATGAGTCAGAATCGACTTGATGGCAGTGAGGTCTACTGATAACTTTAAAAACACTATTGAATAATAATAATAATAATAAACATCACATGTTGACAAAATAATTTTTATGGGGAAAAGTGCCTTAAAACTGAAAATTTCATGATATGCAGGGAGTAGAAAGCTGAGTCTTTATCCTGAAGAGTTGCTGGCTGTTTCGAACCACTGACCATGGGGATCACATCCCAACACATAACCACTCCACTACCAAAGCTCCTTATTTTATGATATTAGTGACATTATTTTACACTTTTGTAGGTCACCTTAATTTCTAGCTTATTAAGGAGACAGCTGGATTTTGCTTCTGATTTCCGTCTTATGTGATAGATATGTTGACTGAATTATGTGAAGAGAATCCAGCTTCACAGATACATAGTTTGGAAAGGAAGACGTGTTTTGATACCTTTTTCGGAGAGTGTTTGCATAATCTTTTATAAAACAACAAAAACAAGCTCATTTCAATCCTTTAAGGCAGAGTAAGTAGAACTGCCACTTCTGTGCAGTGTGGCTGATGGGTTCCAAGCACCAACCTTGCAATTAGCAGCCAAGTGTTTGACCATTGTGCCACAAAATTTGACAAGTGGCAGTTTTTCTGTTTGTTTTTTTAAAGATTACTTGCCGTATAAAATCTGAAATCTTATCACTTATTTTTCAATCCTCTGATACATTAGAGAACCCACTCTTCTCTGGAGGAGTTGGAAGGCTGAGTCTGTTTAAGCAAGGCTGCTAAGACAATCCTCCTGGAAAAAGTCTTGCAGAGTACACTTTTATTGGAAAACAGCACCAGGTGCTACCCAACATTTTTTTCACCCAAAAGTCCACCACTGGTCTATTTTGCATATTGAATAGATTTTGCAGTTATCATGCATTGCTCAATTGGGAACTACTGATTCACTTAGTTATTCAGATCTTTGAAATGTTGGCATGGCTTAATATTACAATAGTTTAAAAATTATATTCTTTAGCATTAGCACCCATTTCATCAGGAGAGTCTTTAAAGTTTTGTCAAGTTTTTAAACTCAGAGTGACAAATACAAGTTTTCCAAAATTCCAATTTTTGTTTGAAAGTTCAATTTTTCATTGGCAATAAGTACTGTCTGTTATGTTCTTTGAAATAACAATAAACTTCATTTGTTTCGAAGAAAAGGTTGTATACTCATGCCTGGATAACCATAGTTTGTCAATTGTTGTTTCACATAAAAATAATATTCCATGAAAAAAAAGGGTGATTTATTCAGCTTGTAGCTCAGTCATGTTGTATTAAGCAGCTTTGTATCATGAAGTAGTATGGTCAGAGATCCTTTATATCAGCGGTTCTCAACCTGTGTGTCCTGACCCCTTTGGGGTCGAACTAACTCCCACAGGGGTCGCCCGATTCATAACAGTAGCAAAACTACAGTTATGAAGAAGCAATGAAAATAATTTTATGGTTGGGGGGGGGTCACTGCAACATGAACTGTATGAAAGGGTTGCAGCATTTAGGAAAGGTTGAGATCCACTGCTCTATACAACCACATCAACCCATGGCTAATTCTCTCGAGGTGGAGGTCAGACATACATTCTCCAACCTTTTAGCAAATTCTCATGCCAGCCATATCAGCCATGGCACTTTCTACTTCGATGCAGGAGTTCAGAATTCATTGTATTGCCCACAGAGAACTCACAGACCATACTCAGAATTACAGGGTTATATGAGAAGTGACAGGAGACACAATACAGTTTTTCAATCAGGATGACCTCCAACCAACACAGCTCTCGGGTGTTTTCTCAACTTTGCCCACAGGCTGACCCTTAACTCTGGCCTCCATCACCAGCCTCTGCCCAGCTGTTCCAAGTGCTATAGCTAGTCAGCTCCACCAGCATATTCTGGTGACACTGCCAGCAAGCTCCCTGCGTATAGGCTCTCACCTCGCACTAGATAGGTCAGCAGGCCCCACTGCAACTATCTCATGCCAGTCTTAGTCTCCTCCTTTGCACCACTTCTGCTCTTGCCAAGCTTTCTCATGTAGTCTCTTGACACCTTTAATGTTAGAGCTCACCCTCATTCTAGATTTAGGAGGTTCCCAGTGCAAGGACTCCAAATGCAACTGATTACCTCCTTTAAGACTAGCATGATAGCAAAATTGACCAATCCCATAGTAGATCATACTTAGTTTCATAGTAGGTTGACCATTCCCTTTGCAGGAATGTGGCCTAGTAAGTTATTTTAACAGAAATATAAATTCAGGACCAGACAGCCATGTACTGGGGTTTTGAACAGTTTGTTTCCAGAATGCGCACCAGTTTATATCATGTGGTTGCACCAGAATGATAACCAGAGTGAGATAAATTACAGGTTGAATCCCTGCTAGAAACTTAATCTCCCTCTTAGACTACAAGGACAGCATGTATATTGCACAGCAACCGAATCTCTTGACCAGCAGAGTCAGAAACAGCAGTGCCCAGCTCGGAGATTGTCAGTTTCATAGCTTTGAATATGTGTGGTTCTCCCCAGTTCAGGCAGTAATCCATTCTACCGCATCAGGTTTCAAAAGGCCTCACTAGCCTCCTTCAAGCCCCTTCTAAGTCTCATTCCATGGTTTTGACCCTTAATTTTTTTTCCTATTGTGGTCATTGTTCCAACACACCCAACATTTTACAATTTTGAGTTCAGAATTTTGTTAGCATGGGCCATGACCAAACTAGTTTGACCTGGTTTAAAGTCCTAATAGCAAAACCTAATGCCTTGCATGTTGAGCTAGTCATGCAAGTGCGTTTTGTTTTCTCTGTAGAATTAGCTTACCATGATGTGCAGATGGGCTTCCTGTCTGGCTTTGATTTTTGTCACATAGAATATTAAAAACATATATCCAAGGGTTAGGATTGCATGATAATTTTATCATGGGCATTTTTATCATTACAGACCCTTTTTGCTTTGTTTGTTTGGACTCTGGGCATTTGGTGGTGAAAAATGCAGAGGCCACACTAGTATAATCTGATGCCCACCTTGCTTTTTGTACTATATGAGTAAATGTCAACATAGAGAAAAAAAGTAAATAATGCCTTAATGTTATTAAATTCACTTGACTTCTTGGGCCCCTGGAATGTCTCTTATGACCTACGTGAAGTTCATGCGTATCATACTTTTTAACTTACAGAATACCATAGGGTGGGAGACATTATAGTTATCTTTAGGTATTTTTTTAAAAAGCTTATCCTGCTCTTTTAGCTGGTAGACCAGCAGGTGAAAACTAGAAAAACATTATTGAGTTTGGTATCATTTTTTTGGCAAGACACCTAAGAATGATAAAACAAAATTTGATTTGTCCAGCAATGGAAAGAACTACTTCATATAGCTGTAAGAATTTTAAAGCAGATTTCAGGACCATTTTGGGGGAGGATGGAGATAAATCCTTATATTGGGCACTGTTGGATTTAGTGGCTAGAGTCTTGCCCAATTTAAAAATGTAAACTCTGTGATTCTTGGAAAATTCCTAAATATAGTAAACTCTACTTACGTATCCATTAATGTTGAAAATTTTTCTCTGAAGTCAGTAGTATGAAATTATTGTTCACTCTATTATTACTTTGCAGTTTTATTTGACTTTTCTTCTGAGAATTTTTCTGTATCTTCTGGAAGCAACATGATCAGTTTTCCTGAAATCTTGCTAAATTCCCTGTGAAATTTAATAAGTTTTGAAGGCATTTTAGGGACTCAAATGCTGCTTATGATACAGTTTAGTAGCATTGTAATATGTTTTGAGCACAGAATTTTAGAAGGCTATGGGGAGGTGATTATCAGTTTTGAAAGAGAAACTCTAAACAGTCTATATAGTCTTTTATTTGAAATTGTCAATGTAATTTCAGAAGTAATATGCATAAGCTCTAATGTTTTTAAAGCTAGGGAGTCTGAAAAGAGGAAGCATGAAGAAAAAGTGTTTATTTAAATTGGTCTCTCTTGAATTTAAAAAATGTGTACCTTGTATAACCAGGATATAAAATAAAATGAAGAATTTTAATTATATTATTCAGAAAATTATATACATACTATTTATCATTACTTGTGGCAATCTTACGTAATCTCTTGTGAGTTTGATTGAAAGGTAGAGTTTTGGGGTTTTTTTTAGAAGGAAGTTGGGCATAAATTCTCAACTTTCTTGAGGTCAGTTCAGTAAGTGACCTATAGCTTGGGATTTCATATATTTATCACTCATTACATAAAACCAAAAGTGAAATGTGGTGTTGTTGAGTGAGTTCCGATTTATAGTGGTACCTCCTAGGACAGAGTGGAACTACCCAGTAGGATATCTAAGGCTGTAAATGTTTATGGAAGCCCAGTGCTCGTCTTTCTCCCATGGAGTGGTTGGTGGGTATAAACAACTGACTTTTCAGTTCAAAGTCAACCACTTAGCCTCTGTGCTGCCAGGGTTGCTTTTTCCTAAAAATATGTTATTTACTGTCATAAATTAAGTATATTTATTCAAAGAATTTTAGAATACCTTAGAAGAATAGTGTTTCAAAGTATGAATCACCCTGTATGCTGTAGATGAGTAAATGCATTGATTGTAATTAAGAGCCCAACTGTAGTTTTGGCTTTGCCATTAACAAGCTGTGTGACCTTGGGTAAGTTGTATGTCTGTGCCTCATTTTCATAAAATGAGGATTACAGAATTGAAGGGAAAGCTTGGAAGTGCTCTAGCACAAAGCCTCTTACTGTACAGATGAGGACACTTAATTTGCTCGGGCTTTTACTGTAAGACAGTTGAGACCAAATTTTAGGTTTTGACTCAGACTCAAATTTTTTTATATTATAATCTGTAGCAGTTTTTCATCTGTCTAATAAGGGGATTGCGAGACACTCAGAGGTTGTCCAGCTCAAAAATATTATCATTTTTGTTACATTAATCTTAACATGACTTAATCGTTTGTAGCCCTTCTCATTGGTGAAAAGAACAATTTCTTGAAGAAACTGTGACCTTTTCAAGGTTATGTTTTGCTGTATTAAGAAAAGGTACTTGTCATTATTACCAAAGGACTTTTAAGTGAATTTATGAGTATGGTAAGTAGTGTCTTGTTTCCATAATGATACACATAATATACAGTTATGAAAATCTTAAAAACTATGTAATCATATAAACAGCAAGATGGTGCTCTGAAGTAAATGAACTAGATGTGATTACTCTTCAGAAAATATTTTTGGTGCATACATTAGTCTGGACTTCTGTTTATTCTTAATTCAAAGTCCCATTGGATTCTTATTCCATATTCCATAGTACCCTTTGTCATGCTACCTTTTGTTAAAGTTTAATTTATATTGTCTACTACGTAGGAAGGTCTTGGATTTAGAAACTGTTCACATTGGTATTCTCAGCACACACTAGGATGGCTCTCTGTAGAGTCAAAACCCACTGTCATTGTGTTGACTCAGACTCAGTGATCGTAGAGAGAGTTTCCAAGACTCTAAATTTTTATGTGAGCAAAAAGCCTCAGCTTTCTCCAACATGAGCAGGTGGTGGGTTTGAACTACCAAACTTTATCAATGCAATGTTTCCCCAACAGCGGCAACCTAAAAAAATTTCGTTGAAGTACTCTAAAATGATTATTTGTGTGTGTGTATATTTTAGGCCCAAGAAGTTGCTTCTTTTAGTAATTGGTTTATAAATTATATTTTAAGATCTATTTGGATAATAGTCAATAACTGTCCCTTCACTGGTAAATACAGTCTTTTGATGAGCAAAAGTTACAAAATCTTCAGGGTCCTATTTCTTTTTGTCTTTTGCTGTTTGTGTTTTTATTATATTAAGTAATCCATTGCTGTAAGCTAGACCTGACAGTGTTGCCCCTGCTTATGCTTCTAAGAATTTTATTTTAGTGTAGGTTTTAGTTTGCACATCGAGTCTTTAAACCAATTTGAATTTGTTTTTTATAAGGGATGGATCCTGTTTCCTTTTTCACATGTGGAAATAGAATTTTCCCAGTATCATTTATTGAAGGTGATTCTTCTTTCCTCATTGAATGGACTTAGCATCCTTACCAAAAATCAGTTGACAATGGATGTGTGGCTTTATTTCTGGCATATCAATTCTATTTTATTGGTCCATATGAGTATTGTTAAACCAGTACTAGGGTGTTTTTATCATTCCCACTGTGTAGTATATTTTAAATGTTAAACTGTGTGTGTCCTTCTACTTTGTTCTTCTCTTTCAACATTGTATTAGCTATTTGGATATTTTGCCATTCCCCATATATTAATCTTTTGATCTGTTTTGTAGTTTCGTTGTATGCTTTTTAAATCATTTTATTGGGGGCTCATACAGCTCCTACCACAATCCATCCATCCATCCATCCATTGTGTCAAGCACATTTGTGCATTTGTTGCCGTCATCATTTTCAAAACATTTTCTTTCTACTTGAGCCTTTGGTATCAGCTCCTCATTTTTCCCCCTCCCTCTCTTCCCCTGCCTGCTCTCCCTCATGAACCTTTGATAATTTATAAATTGTAATTTTTTTTCATGTCTTACACTGACCTATGTCTTCCTTTGCCCACTTTTCTGTTGTCCATCCCCCTGGGCGGGGATTATATGTAGATCATTGTGATTAGTTCCCCCTTGCTCCCCTGACTTTCCCCTTCCTCTCCTGGTATCACTACTCTCATTATTAATCCTGAGGGATTTATCTGTTCTTGGATTCCCTGTGTTTCTAGCTCTTATCTGTATCTGTGTACATGCACTGGTCTAGCCTGATATGTAAGATAGAATTGGGATCATGATGGTTGGGTGGGGGAGGAAGCATTAAAGAACTACAGGAAAGTTGTATGTTTCATCGGTGCTATACTGCACCCTGACTGGCTCGTCTCTTCCTTGTGACCCTTCTATAAGGGGATGTCCAATTGTCTACAGATGAGTGTTGGGTCTCTGCTCAGCACCCCCCCCTCATTCACATTGATAGGATTTTTTTTTTTGTTCTGGGTCATTGATGCCTGATCCCTGATCCCATTGACACCTCATGATCACATAGGCTAGTGTGTTTCTTCCATGTGGACTTTGTTGCTTCTCAACTAGATATCTGGCTGCTTGTTTATCTTCAAGCCTTTAAGACCCCAGATGTTATAACTTGATAGGTGGGCACCATCAACTTTCTTCACATTTGCTATCCACCCACTTTGTCTTTAGTGATCGTGTTGGGGCATCACGGAATGCCAGGTTATTAGAACAATGTGTTCTTGGTGTTGAGGGAGTACTTGGGTAGAGTACTTCTACCTTGACACTTAACATATAAATATATGTACATAGATCTGTTTTCCTATCATAATGTATTTCCCATATGTACATGCCTGTATTTAGACTTCTATAAATTCCCTTTGCCTCCTACTTCTTTCCTTTATTTCCTTTAACTTTCCTCTTGCCCCACCATCATGTTGGGCCTTCATTCAGGTTTCAGTAATTCCTCTTGGTTACATTGCCCTTGACCAAGCCCTACCAGGCATTCTACACCCTTCTCACCATCGGTTTTAGATCACTTGTTCTCTTGTCCCCAGGTTTGTTAACACCCACTTCCTTTCCCCACCTCCCCTCTCCCATGTCCCCCGGGAACCATCTGTCTGTTGTTTTCTTCTCCGGATTGTCTATCTTATCTAGATAAGACATGCAGAGACAATAATAAGCGCAGAGACTATAATAAGCACAGAAACAGAGGCAGAGCAAAATAACAAAAGAAAACAAAAAAGCTAAACAACAACAGCAAAAAAACGATGTGTTCCACACTCTCTCCTTCCCTCTTTGTTTGCTCCTGTGTGCACTGATGAGACGCGCCCCTTGTAGCTTCAGTGCTGTCCTCTGTAATGCGTTCTTCTGGGAGGGGATGGGGACTGTCCATGTAGTTGGGATTGGGGCCGCCCCGCAGACCTTTCTATTGGTTCCCTGCTTCATGCAGGTGTGTTACATTCACGTCTTGGTGTACCACCTATGGAAATATAAACGGCACTCTCCCTTGGGTGGGTTAGTACCCTGTTCCCTTGCCACCCATGTCTTTTTTTCTTCTTTTCTTCCTCCTCTCCTTTTTAGTTGGCTGCCATATGTATCCCTGGATTGGTTCTGGCCCCTGCCATAGTACCTGGACCTCACCCCAGGAAAGTGTGTTTATAGTAGCTTTTCCACTTTGCCCCTTTTGCATTTTTAAGCTTACCTCAGCGGATTCATGTTATACTTGTCATCTTGTGCTTGGCCTACTTCGCTTAGCATGATTTCCTCCAGTTCTTCCCATGCTGCAATGTGCTTCATGCGTTTTATCACTGCCTTTTAGGGATGTATAGTACTCCATTGTATGTGTGTACCACAATTGTTAATCCATTCATCTGTTGTTGGAAATTTGGGTTGTCTCCAACTGCATTTGTGAACTGTGCTGTGATGAACATCAGAGCACAGATGTCTTGCCGTGGTTTATTTCTTGCCTCTTCTGGGTATACTATGCCAGAATCTACCACTTCTGGGTAGATTTCACCAAATTGATTTCCATAATGGCCGTACATACCTACTGGTCCACGAGCAGTGGATGAGAATTCCAATCTCACCACAGCCCCTCCCACACTTGTTACTTTCTGATTTTTTGAATTGGGCTATCTTTGAGGGTGTTAGGTGGAATCTCATAGTTGTTTTAATTTGCCCTTGGGAAACTTATGTTCAGGTCCTTTGCCCACCTCCTGAGTGGGCAATTCGTTTTTTTCTTTTTGGAAACTAGCGGAGTATAGTAGATTTTAGTAATAAGGTCTGATGTGTCATTGCTAAAGATGTTTTCCCAATCCATGGGCCCTCTAATTACTCTCGGTGAATTCTTTTGATGTACACAAGTGTTTTTTCAGTATATCTCACTTGTGAATTTGTGCCTTATCTGTATTTGTGTCCTTCCCTATTTTCCGATAGCCTATGTATCCGCTGCACCAAAGTTCTCAGGTTTGTCCCAATTTCCTCATTGATGGCCCTAACTGTTTGGGGTTATACCTCAAGGTCTGTGGTTCACCTTGAGCTTATTCTTGTGCCTGGAGTGAGGTAAGGGTCTTGCTTAATTTTCTGCAGGTAGATACCCATTTTTTCCAGCACCACTTGTTGAAAAGGGCATCGCTTTCCATTTGGTATTTTTTGGGCCCTTATCAAAGATCAGTTGTCTGTATGCTGATGCTTTTATTTCTGGGTTTTCAGTTCTTTTCCATTCGTCTGAGTATCTGTGATGGCTTATTGTGCAAGTCTTTCACATCCATTCATGGTTAGATTTATTCCTAAGTATTTTATTCTCTTAGATGCTATTGTAAATTAAATAGTTTCTTTTATTTTCCTTTCAGGTTTCTCATTACTGGTGAGAATAGAAAGTCAACTGACCTTGTACCTTGTAACTCTTAAATTCTATTAGCTCTAGAGTTGTGTGTGTGCGTGGCCTCTTAGGGTTTTCATATCATCCACTAGTAGAGATAATTTTATTTCTTTTCCAATCTGGATATCTTTTTTTCTTTTTCTTGTCTTACTATTCTGGCTCGGACTTGTAATGGCATATTGAATAGAAGTGGTGAAAGTGGGCACCCTTGTCCTAGTCCTAATTTCTAGGGGGAACCTCTCAGTTTTTCTCCACTAAGTATAATGTTAGGTGTTGACTTTTTATATACACTGTGAATCACATTGAGGAATTTTTCCTTTCTATTCCAGCCTTCTCTAGGGTTTTCAGCAAGAAAGGGCTTTGGGTTTTATCAACACTTTTCTACATCCATAGACAGGATGATGTGGTTCTTGTCTTTGTTAACACTGATTTTGTATGTTACGTTAAGTTTCTAATGTTGAACCACCCCTACATTAAATCCCATTTGGTTGTATGACTCTTAATATGCTGCTGGATTCTGTTTGCTAGTATTTTGTAGAGGATTTTAATCTCTGTTCTATATTTGCCTGTATCTTTCCCCATATAATTACTTTCATCTCATTTGTAACTTTGACTTAAAAGTTTTTTTTATAAACAACATGAGAGATTGATAAATAACAAGGAATTTGCTCATGTGCTTTGTAGAGGCTGGCAAATTGCCAATCTGTGGGTCACATGTCAGACTGGAGTCTTAACTCATGTTGTCACACTGTAGATTGGCATGTCAGATGTGCCAAGCTGCAGACTTACAGGCTGTGGACACTGATTAATCAAAGATCAACAGGTAAGAGTTAGGCCTTGGCTCACTGGCAATATGGCAGTCAAGTCCCAAGAAACAGAGTTCACATGATGAGAACTGGATGCAGAATCCTCAGCTAACCAAAAGCTAGAATGTTTTGCCAGACTTTCTGCCTCACTGATCTGACAACTCTTTCAACCGATTGGCTGCTGTATAGCAGATTTCATCATGGGGTAATTACATCATAATGCCAAACAAGAAAATCATGGCCCAGCAAAGTTGGCACATTCTTAACCATTATGTAGTGATGTTTCCACATTTTAATATCATTTGTTTATAAGTAAACTGTTTTGTTTCTTGGAGTTTATTAAACTTTGTGAATGTATTGATTAATGTTTTTCATAAAATTCAGGATGTTTTCAGCCATTTAAAAAAAATCGTTTTATTAGGGGCTCATACGACTCTTATCACAATCCATACATACATCAATTGTGTAAAGCACATTTGTACATTCATTGCC